>NW_027590086.1:87500-400000 GCF_964213995.1 Mustelus asterias | reverse complement strand
TCTTTTTCTCCTGAGGAATTTTGAAAACTGGGGATGTGTCGAGGATCCAAAGGACGGGAATGTTTGTGACCAGGATGAAGGAGAGGAGCTTCTTCCAGAGGGAGGGCTGACTGAGGCCTGTTGCTCAGGCTTCACCCTGAGTGAGTTGTGTCTGTTTATTAACCTGATCCAGATTTAATGTTTCATATCAGAGGGAGCGAGATCTGAATGAGAGTGGAATAGAGAGAGAGAGAGAAACACACAGGGAGGGAACTGTCTCATAGAATCATAGAAACCCTACAGTACAGAAAGAGGCCATTCGGCCCATCGAGTCTGCACCGACCACAATCTCACCCAGGCCCTACCCCCATATCCCTACATATTTACCCACTAGTCCCTCTAACCTAGGCATCTCAGGACACTAAGGGCAATGTTTAGCATGGCCAATCAACCTAACCCGCACATCTTTGGACTGTGGGAGGAAACCGGAGCACCCGGAGGAAACCCATGCAGACACGAGGAGAATGTGCAAACTCCACACAGACAGTGACCCAAGCCGGGAATCGAACCCAGGTCCCTGGAGCTGTGAAGCAGCAGTGCTAACCACTGTGCTACCGTGCCACCCTAACTCTTTAGTCTCTGCTTTACAACTGACTTGTTGTGTTTGGGTGTTACTGAGAGATTGTGTAACTGAGAGAAGATCCTGGGTTTTTGCTGTGCTATTTAATTTAAATATTTTCTTGTATTTTAATTATTTTCTCTCTCTTTCCCCAAGAATTAATATTTAGATTTTACTGAGAGATTGTGTAACTGAGAAGGGGGAATCCTGGCCTCTTGTGCTATTTAATTTAAAGAATTCTTGTATTTTAATTAATTATTTTCTCTGTTCCCCAGGGATTTGAATTTTGAAGACTGCAACATGACTCGGAATCCTTGGACAAGGGGCTTTTCTCCAGAGGAGGATGGATGGACTGAGGCCTGTTCTATAGGCCGCATGTGAGTTGTCGTCTCTTTATTACCCTGATCCAGGTTTAATTTTAATCTCGCTTCCTCGGATGAACCAGTTCTGGTTCGATTGTGGGGTGTGGGGGGGCTGGAGTTTGAAACCCTGGGGTTAAAATATCCCGGCTTTGCAATTAGTCACAAACACGTTAACCCTTAGGTGGGTGGCAAAGAGTAAATTAAATGTCTGTGATATGAAACTGTCTCAATTTGTTTTAAATCCAAGGTAACAGGGATGGGTGACAGACCGCTGCTCCTAATTGTTGAATAAAATTCACAGAGGCCTTTACAATTCAGTTTTCAGAAGTTCAGAATTTCATTTCGTCCTCTCTGCAGCTTTTCCCCCATTCTGTCTATTTCCTCTCTGCTTTCTCTCTCTCCATTCCTTTCCTTCCTCTATCTGTCTCTCTTTTTTATTCCCTCTCTCTCCCTCTTTTTCCCAGGAAATAATATTTTGTTGGACAATCTCTCAGTAAAATCTGAGAAAGGGGAATCCTGGGCTCTTGTGCGATTTAATTTAAACATTTTCTGGTATTTTAATATATTTCTCTCTCTTTTACCCAAGAATTAATGTTTAGATTTTACTGAGAGATTGTGTAACTGAGAAAGGGGAATCCTGGGCTCTTGTGGATTCAATTTAAACATTTTCTTGTATTTAAATTAATTATATTCTATCTCTTCCCAAGGAATTCATATTTAGTTAGACAATCTCTCAGTGAAATCTTAGAAGGGGGAATCCTGGGCTCTTGTGCTATTTAATTTAAACATTTTCTTGTACTTTAATTAATTATTTTCTCTTCTCCCCAGGAATTTGAATTTTGAAGACTGCAACATGACTCGGGATCCTTGGACAAGGGGCTTTTCTCCAGAGGAGGATGGATGGACTGAGGCCTGTTCTATAGGCTGCAAGTGAGTTGTCGTCTCTTTATTACCCTGATCCAGGTTTAAATTTAATCTCGCTTCCTCGGATGAACCAGTTCTGGTTCGATTGTGGGATGTGTGGGGGGCTGGAGTTTAAAATGCTGGGGTTAAAATATCCCGGCTTTGCAATTAGTCACAAACACGTTAACCCTTTGGTGGGTGGCAGAGTAAATTATGTATGAAACTGTCTATAAGTTTGTTTTAAATCTAAAATAACAGGGGTCGGAGACAGAGCAATGAACCTAATTGTTGAATAAAATTCACAGAGGCCTTTACAATTCAGTTTACAGATGTTCAGATTTTCATTTCATCCTCTCCACAGCTTTTCCCCCATTCTGTCTATTTCTCTCTGCTTTTCTCTCCATTTCCTTCCGCTATCTGCCTCTCTTTATTCTCTCTCTCTCCCTCTTTTTCCCAGGAATTAATATTTAGTTGGACAATCTCTCAGTAAAACCTGGAAAGGGGCAATCCTGGGATTTTGTGCTGTGTGATTTTCATTCTGGGTGTCCCGGGGGGTTTGATTTCACTGTCTCAGCCCCTCTCTGCCTCACTCTCTCTCTGTATAAACTTTTCCCAAATTACAAAACACTCAACACAGCTGACTGCACCTTGTGGGATCTTGCTGGGGATTTTGTTTTAAAAAGGGTGTTTTCTCAGAGGCAGTTTAAACCTTTCAGGGGACTGTGGGGAAGTCTCCAGACTTGGGACAACACACACACAGGGTTGGGGGCTGGGGGTGGCGGGCGGGGGGGAGGTGGGCAGTCAGGTATACTGGTATTCTGGGAGACTGATATTCCCAACAAGGGCCAGAGGTCTCAGTGCTGAAACATATTAAACTGTTCAAACAGAGGCAGGCAGAAAGCCATGAGGCTTCAGAGCTCCCTGTAGATGCAAAGGTAACTCCCATTGCCAAAAAGTAGCCACATGTGAAGTGGAAACACCTTCCCTCAGCTTGTTACACACTGACCTTTCCACAAACCCAACATGTTTACAAACACTCGCTGCAGTTTCTGCAAACTTTGTATCAAACTGCCTCCCATTCTGCTCAATACTGACCCCCTCTCAACCTGGCACTGAACTAGTGTCTGAATTGAGACAGAGACACACAGACAGAGTTTTTAAAGTTGAAAGTTTTAAAGTTTATATATTAGTGTCACAAGTAAGGCTTACATTAACACTGCAATGAAGTTACTGAGAGAGACAGAGAGAGGCAGAGACACACAGAGACAGAGACATAGATAAAGAGACAGAAAGAGACAGAGAGATAAAGAGACAGAGAGGATGTTTAAAGTTTTAAAGTTTGTTTATTCCTGTTACAAGTAAGGCTCACATTAACGCTGCAGTTACTGAGAGAGACAGAAAGAGAGAGTCTTTAAAGTTGAAAGATTTAAAGTTTATTTACTAGTGTCACAAAGCTTACATTAACACTGCAATGAAGTTAGTGAGAGAGACAGAGATAGAGGGAGCATCCAGAGTGGGTTCAGTAACACATTTATTGATCAGATATCTCTCTCTGTGACTCTTTAGCGATGAGATATTCAGCCAGGATGGTTTCACTGACCCTCTTCAGCAGGCAGATATTCCCAAATCCAGCCTAGGTCTCAGACACACACACACCACTCACACATTCCCTCTGCGCTGTCCAAGGGAATATTGTAATCCAGGAATTTCTATTTTATATTTACAGGGTGAGGGGGCGGGAGAAACTCAACTCAAAAATCCTGTAGTGTCTCCAAGCTGCTTTTAAATTTCAATTCAAACCCTGGGCCACATGTGAAGCTGCAGAGATTGGGAAACTTACCAAACCCAGTTTGTGTGTGTGAGTGTCCGCAGCTTTTGTGTCTTTGAACTTGCGAGGGTGCCAGGGAGAGAATGTTACTGTCTTCACCTCTCTCTCTGCCTCTCTGTATAAAAAAATCACCAAATTAAACCACACTCAATAATGCGACCATACACAATTAATTATCAAATATCTGTCTCTCTCGCTTTATCTCTGTCTCTCCCCGTCTCTCTCTCTCCCTGTTCTCTCTCGCCCTGTCTCTTCTCGAGCAGAAACAGATGTGGACAGAGAGGCAGGGAGAGAGAGGAAGAGGGAGGGATGGAAACAGCTGGAGTTGTGGGTTAGATGCAGGGGGAGAGACACAGGCTGTTAGAGGGAGGGAGGTTTCAGTGAGGGACAGGGTCTCCAGTTTAATTCTGAGGGTCCTGAGAGAGGGATTTCACTGTCTCAGCCCCTCTCTGGCTCCCTCACTCTGTATAAACAATTCCCAAATTAAAAAACGCTCAACACAGCTGACTGCACTTTGTGGGATCTTGCTGTGCACCACAGGGATGGACTGGCGGGTTGTGGATATTTGATTCAGTTTTAGGAGATTCTGTTTGTAGATTTCTCTCTCTCTGTTCATGCCATTCTGATGTTTCTGAGAGATTGTGTAACTGAGAAGGGGGAATCCTGCGTTTCGGTGAGATTTAATTTAAATGGGTTCTTGTATTTAATTAATTTTCTCTCTCTTTTCCCCAATAATTCATATCTTGTCAGACAATCTCTCAGTAAAATCTCAGAAGGGGGAATCCTGGGGCTCTTGTGCTGTTTAATTTGAACATTTTCTGGTATTTTAATATATTTATCTTTCTTTTACCCAAGAATTAATATTTAGGTTTTACTGAGAGATTGTGTAACTGAGAAAGGGGAATCCTGGGCTCTTGTGCTATTTAATTTAAACATTTTCTTGTATTTAAATAAATTATATTCGATCTCTTCCCTAGGAATTAATATTTAGTTAGACAATCTCTCAGTGAAATCTTAGAAGGGGGAATCCTGGCCTCTTGTGCTATTTAATTTAAACATTTTCTTGTATTTTAATTAATTATTTTCTCTGTTCCCCAGGGATTTGAATTTTGAAGACTGCAATGGGACTCGGAATCCTTGGACAAGGGGCTTTTCTCCAGAGGAGGATGGATGGACTGAGGCCTGTTCTATAGGCTGCAAGTGAGTTGTTGTCTCTTTATTACCCTGATCCAGGTTTAATTTTAATCTCGCTTTCTTGGACGAACCAGTTCTGGTTCGATTGTGGGGTGTCGGGGGGGGCTGGAGTTTAAAACCCTGGGGTTAAAATAACCCGGCTTTGCAATTAGTCGCAAACAGGTTAACCCTTTGCTGGGTGGCAGAGAGTAAATTAAATATCTGTAATATGAAACTGTCTAAAAGTTTGATGCAAATCCAAAGTAACAGGGATGGGAGAGACTGACTTACCCGAATGTTAAATACGTTTCACAGAGGACATTACAATTCAATTTTCTGAAGTTCAGCCTTTACATTTATCTTCCCCTCTACAACTTTCTTCCCCATTCTATTTCTCTCTGCTTTTCTCTCTGTCTCTCTCTCCAGTATTTTCCCCCTATCTTCAGCTTTCTCTCCCTTCCTGTTTCTTTCCCTTCATCTCTCTCTCTCTCTCTCGAGCATTCTTCCATATCTGTCCATCACTCTCCAGAATGTCTCTCTCTCCCTCTCGAGCATTCTTCCATATCTGTCTATCACTCTCCAGAATGTCTCTCTCTCTCTCTCTCTCTCTCGAGTGTTCTTCCATATCTGTCCATCACTCTCCAGAATGTCTATCTCTCTCTCTCTCGAGCATTCTTCCATATCTGTCTATCTCTCTCTCTCTGGCTCCATCTTCCTTTGTGTCTCTTTAAACCTTTAATCAACAAAAACTGTGTTATTGTAAACAGGGAGACAGGAATATGGCATCGCTCATTTCAATGCAGAGTACATGAGAGAGAGGGAAAGAAACAGCTATGGACAGAGACAACGAGTGAGAAAGAGAGGGGACAGGGACAAGGATCTAGACAGGGACATCCATCTTTACACTGAGTGAGAGAGACAGGAGCAGAGGGAGAAAAGAGAGGGAGATAGTGAAAGGGAGATGGAGGGAGTTGTAGAAATCAATCCCGGGAGGGCGATTTTAAAAAGTGTCCCGAAGGAATCAGCAGCCCCTTCCCAAACTGAAAGAGGGAGATGAGCAGCTCCTGCAGTCTGAGAGGGAGACAGGGATGGACTGGGGGGTTGTGGATATTTGATTCAGTTTTAGGAGATTCTGTTTGTAGATTTCTCTCTCTCTGTTCATGCCATTCTGATGTTTCTGAGAGATTGTGTAACTGAGAGGGGGGAATCCTGCGTTTCGGTGAGATTTAATTTAAATGGTTTGTTGTATTTAATTAATTTTCTCTCTCTTTTCCCCAATAATTCATATCTAGTTAGACAATCTCTCAGTAAAATCTCAGAAGGGGAATTCTGGTCTCTTGTGCTCTTTAATTTAAATATTTTCTGGTACTTTAATTATTTTCTCTTTGCAATTAGTGAGAAACAGGTTAACTCTTTGGTGGGTGGCAAAGAGTCAATTATGTCTGAAACTGTCTATAAGTTTGTTTTAAATCTAAAATAACAGGGGTCGGAGACAGAGCAATGAACCTAATTGTTGAATAAAATTTACAGAGGCCTTTACAATTCAGTTTACAGATGTTCAGATTTTCATTTCATCCTCTCCACAGCTTTTCCCCCATTCTGTCTATTTCTCTCTGCTTTTCTCTCCATTTCCTTCCGCTATCTGCCTCTCTTTATTCTATCTCTCCCTCTTTTTCCCAGGAATTAATATTTAGTTGGACAATCTCTCAGTAAAACCTGGAAAGGGGCAATCCTGGGATTTTGTGCTGTGTGATTTTCATTCTGGCTGTCCGGGGGGGTTTGATTTCACTGTCTCAGCCCCTCTCTGCCTCACTCTCTCTCTGTATAAACTTTTCCCAAATTACAAAACACTCAACACAGCTGACTGCAGCTTGTGGGATGTTGCTGGGGATTTTGTTTTAAAAAGGGTGTTTTCTCAGAGGCAGTTTAAACCTTTCAGGGGACTGTGGGGAAGTCTCCAGACTTGGGACAACACACACACAGGGTTGGGGGCTGGGGGTGGCGGGCGGGGGGGAGGTGGGCAGTCGGGTATACTGGTATTCTGGGAGACTGATATTCCCAACAAGGGCCAGAGGTCTCAGTGCTGAAACATATTAAACTGTTCAAACAGAGGCAGGCAGAAAGCCATGAGGCTTCAGAGCTCCCTGCAGATGCAAAGGTAACTCCCATTGCCAAAAAGTAGCCACATGTGAAGTGGAAACACCTTCCCTCAGCTTGTTACACACTGACCTTTCCACAAACCCAACATGTTTACAAACACTCGCTGCAGTTTCTGCAAACTTTGTATCAAACTGCCTCCCATTCTGCTCAATACTGACCCCCTCTCAACCTGGCACTGAACTAGTGTCTGAATTGAGACAGAGACACACAGACAGAGTTTTTAAAGTTGAAAGTTTTAAAGTTTGATTATTAGTGTCACAAGTAAGACTTACATTAACACTGCAATGAAGTTACTGAGAGAGAGACAGAGAGACACACAGAGACAGAGATAAAGAGACAGAGATAAAGAGACAGAGAGGATGTTTAAAGTTTTAAAGTTTGTTTATTCCTGTTACAAGTAAGGCTCACATTAACGCTGCAGTTACTGAGAGAGACAGAAAGAGACAGAGGTTTTAAAGTTGAAAGATTTAAAATTTATTTATTAGTGTCACAAGTAAAGCTTACATTAACACTGCAATGAAGTTACTGAGAGAGACAGAGAGAGAGGGAGCATCCAGAGTGCGTTCAGTAACACATTTATTTTTCAGATATCTCTCTCTGTGACCCTTTAGCGATGAGATATTCAGCCAGGATGGTTTCACTGACCCTCTTCAGCAGGCAGATATTCCCAAATCCAGCCTAGGTCTCAGACACACACACACCACTCACTCATTCCCTCTGCGCTGTCCAAGGGAATATTGTAATCCAGGAATTTCTATTTTATATTTACAGGGTAAGGGGGGGAGAAACTCAACTCAAAAATCCTGCAGTGTCTCCAAGCTGCTTTTAAATTTCAATTCAAACCCTGGGCCACATGGGAAGCTGCAGAGATTGGGAAACTTACCAAACCCAGTTTGTGTGTGTGAGTGTCTGCAGCTTTTGTGTCTTTGAACTTGCGAGGGTGCCAGGGAGAGAATGTCACTGTCTTCACCTCTCTCTCTGCCTCTCTGTATAAAAAAATCACCAAATTAAACCACACTCAATAATGCGACCATACACAATTAATTATCAAATATCTGCCTCTCTCGCTTTATCTCTGTCTCTCCCCGTCTCCCTCTCTCCCTGTTCTCTCTCTCCCTGTCTCGTCTTGAGCAGAAACAGATGTGGACAGAGAGGCAGGGAGAGAGAGGAAGAGGGAGGGATGGAAACAGCTGGAGTTGTGGGTTAGATGCAGGGGGAGAGACACAGGCTGTTAGAGGGAGGGGGGGTTTCAGTGAGGGACAGGGTCTCCAGTTTAATTCTGAAGGTCCTGAGAGAGGGATTTCACTGTCTCAGCCCCTCTCTGGCTCCCTCACTCTGTATAAACAATTCCCAAATTTAAAAAACGCTCAACACAGCTGACTGCACTTTGTGGGATCTTGCTGTGCACCACAGGGATTTTAGTTTTAAAAAGGGTTACTTTTAAGAGGGAGTTCCAGCCTTTCTGGAGATTTGGGATGATGCAGACACACACACACACACACACAGGGTAGTGAGTGGGGTCACAGCAGGCAAGAGAGTGGGGGGTGGGAGGATTGTGTCCCATCTGATTCAGGTTCACATTGCTGCTGCTGCTGCTGTGGGATCTTGCTGTGCACACACTGGGCCTGTGGCCTTTGGCTGCACTGCAACAACGACCACACTTTATTAAACTAAATCTGGCTCAGGGACCGCAAAGTGGGTTCAAGGAAAAAGCTTGAAAAGGGGTCGGGTAAATTCAAGCACTTTAATCGCCGAGGCATCGTAGGCTCTGGAGCAAGTGCTGGGGAATGGGAGGAGGATAGATTGGGATTTGATGGCCAGCATGGAGCTGGTGGGCCGAAGGGCCTGTTTCTGTGCTGTGTGACTCCAGATTCTTTTCTCTCTGTCTTTTCCCAGGAATTTCTACTTGGATGGGGGGGGGGGGGGGTATAGAATTTCCCTGTCTCTGTCTCTCCAGCGTTCTTACCAATCCCAGCACCCCTCCCCTCTCTCTCTCCCCAGACATTCCTGTCTATATTTCATCTTTCAATAAAATGTTAAAGAAAACACCAATGTGAATTGTTGTCAATTTAATTTGGGAAGAGAGAGAGAGAGAGAGGAGTGGATCCTATTTCCCACACACTCTCCTGCAGTCCTCACCCACAACATTTATTTAATCTGGCCCTCACCAGGTTGTGTGTGTGGGATCTTGCTGTGCACACAGGTGGGTCTGGCTCCCTATTCCTCGCACTGTGACCATGAGCAGAACTTTAAACAGGAAAGATTGAGGGGAAGGAGAAGGGTTGGGGAGGCGGAGGAGGCAGAGAGAGAGATAGATAGAGAAATGGAGGGAGAGCTAAACAGAGAGGGTGTGGGGGGGGGTGTGAGAGGGTCTCAGGAGGGGCAGGGGGAAAGAGACACAGAGTCTGGGGCTGCCCTCCTCCATCGTGGGACTGGCAGTGGGATCTTGCTGTGCAGAATTACCTTCATTGTAATTTGAATCATTCATTCATTGACTAAGGGAGGGTGGGTGTGTGATTGTGGGATTGTAAATATTGTTACCACGCTGAGGTGATGTTTCCCTCTGCGCTATTTTGTAACCCCCTAAAGGGATACACCTTGCCTCGTAATCTTAAGTAAGTGTGTGTGAGACAGGAGGAAGCTACTGGTTTTAGACA
Organism: Mustelus asterias; assembly: GCF_964213995.1. Classification (NCBI taxonomy): domain Eukaryota; kingdom Metazoa; phylum Chordata; class Chondrichthyes; order Carcharhiniformes; family Triakidae; genus Mustelus; species Mustelus asterias. The sequence goes on along the minus strand of NW_027590086.1, from coordinate 390,319 downwards.
GATGTGCAGAAGGAGGTCATTCGGCCCATCTAGTCTGTACCGACCACAATCCCAACCAGGCCCTATTCCCATAACCCCACACTTTTAACCTGCTAATCCCCCTGACACTGGGGTCAATTTAACACGGCCAATCCACCCAACCCGCACAGCTTTGGACTGTGGGAGGAATTGGTAAATTAAAGCAGGATCTGACACTCTCTGTATCAGGAACAACTAACAGGTCTTTAATTTAGACTGGGTGACAACCTTATTAAAACAATGAACAAACTGAATAAACTCCCCAGTAGAATGCTGTTCCAATGACAAGACTCACTCAGGAATAATGAAATAAATCATTGCAGAATAGAGTCACCCCCAAATAATATAGAACATTACAGCGCAGAACAGGCCCTTCGGCCCACGATGTTGCACCGACCAGTTAAAAATAAAACTGTGACCCTCCAACCTAAACCAATTTCTTTTCGTCCATGAACCTATCTACGGATCTCTTAAACGCCCCCAAACTATAACACCAGGCGTCTGTTGGAAGTGTGAACTTTCTTCTGCTGCTTGGGTCTGGAATACTTTCTGAGTTGGTTTCTGCTTCTATTTAGATGGTGATGTGATGAAGCTGTATATATTACTGCAGGATTCAGTATCAGACTCTCCCTCCTTCAATCTAAAGAGGCAGCAAGGTCGCTCCCTCCCCGTTATTTCCCCCTGTCCCGGGTTTAAATACCCAGAATTTCCTCACAGTATTCCTGCAATTTGAGTGGCTTGAGGCTGTCACCAACGCCCCAATTTGAATGCAATTGGTTGTGTGTGTTTGAGAGCTTGTTTTAAAATCATTGACCCAATTCAAAGCCTGTTCTGCTCTGCTGGGACTCTGGCTGCTGCTTTGGACACAAATGTTGTAAAGTTGTCTTCTGCAGCCCTGCTTTCTGCAGTTTAAAATCCCCAGCACAAAGACACAGGCTTTCTAAAGACACAACGCTGGATGGTTCGGTTTGGTTTTCTCAGCATTTCTTTTCAATATTTACATTTGTCAAACACCACATCTTTAACCTTATATATGCAACTTCATAACAATATTGGACAGGGAGAGAGAGATCGGGAGAGACAGAGAGACAGTCACACAAAGAGAGAGGGAGAGAGAGACAGAGAGAGAGAGAAAGTCACATGGAGTAATGAGGATGGGGCCTGGATGTGAATGTGGGCGGTGTAGACCTGATGGGCCGAATGGCCTCCTTCTGTACTGTCGGATTCTATGATTCTGTAATGGGGGCTGCGTGCGGTGTGAGGGGAGGGTGGAAGGGGACAGGGGGTGGGGGCAGCACTGGTTCCCTTTTCCCCCCCCTCCCTCCTCCCAGGCCCTGTCCGGGAGGTTTCGGGGCTGGAGGGGATTGTTCTGGTGAACTGGCCGGGGCCTGGGGAACCTGTTCTTTGTCCAGGATGTATAATGCAGCCTCTGTGACCAGGCCTCTATCCCAGGCCTAACCTCAGGAAGGCTTTTGCATTTTGCTCCTTTTCCAAACAGTGCCTGTGTTTAAATCGATGGGACTCGACGGTCGAATAAAACCTGCAGCAGCCACTTTAATACAAAGAACAGCACAGCACAGGAACAGGTCCTTTGGCCCTCCAAGCCTGCGCCGATCATGTTTACCTATCGACACCAATGGCCTGTATCCCTCTATACCCCGTTTGTTCATGTGTCTATCCAGATAAGTCTTAAATGTCACTAATGTATCTGCCTCAACCACCTCACTTGGCAGCGCATTCCAGGCCCCCACCACCCTCTGTGTAAAAACCTTCCCCGCACATCTCCACTCAACCTTTCCCCCTTATCTTGAACTTGTTCCCCTTGTAATTATCATTTCTGTCCTGGGAAAAAGCTCCCAACTCTTCATCCTCGCCACACCCCTCATAATTTTATAAACTTCCAGCTGGTCGTCCCTCAGCCTCTGTCTTTCCAGGGAGAACAATCCCAGTTTATTCAATCAATCCTCACAGCCAATACCCTGCATAGCAGGCAACATCCTGGGCAACCCTTTCATTGGATTTGGGATGTGATTGTGGGTTTTCCTGCTATATCTCTTTCTCTTCAATCTTTCTCCCGTGATTGAGAGTTATCAGGGAGGGAGAGAGAGAGAGAGAAAGGGATGGTAACAGAGAGAGAGAGAGAGAGAGAAAGGGATGGTAAGAGAGAGAGAGAGAGAAAGGGATGGTAACAGAGAGAGAGAGAGAGAGCAAAGGCAGAGGGGCAGGGAGAGGAGAGAGATTGGAGGGGAGTGGGTTAGCGGGTGGGGGTGGGGGAGCCTCCGCTGTACACTCACAGCCCAGCCAGCTCCCCAGTCTCTGGTTAGGTGCATTAACCCACTCTGGCGCATTAACAGGCGCCAGAGTGTGGCGACTAGGAGAATTTCACAGTAACTTCATTGCAGTGTTAATGTAAGCCTTACTTGTGACTCAGAAATAAACTTTACTTTACTTTTTACTTTACTCTGAGAGAAAGACCCTCACTCACAGCCTCCCAGAAGGTGGGATTTATAAACAGCGACTGTGTAACTGAGGCTGAATCTGTGCTGTTGTGTTTGAAAATATATTTTCCTCATATTTGATGTGTTGTAAAGATATTGGAATGTGGCTGCTACCACATTGCAGTGAGAGAGAGATGTGGCTTTGCAGGAGGAGCTTCCCTCCCCATTTCCCCATGGAAATCCCTGAGAAATAGCAAACGTGGCTCACAACACGTCATTATTTGAAACGGTCAGACAGAAACTTACCAGAGAGAGCATTTTAATCCCCATTCATCCCCAGACGGGGAAACAGAGCAGAGATCAGGACAGATTATCCAGAGTAGGAGAGACCGGGGCAAAGATGGGGTATTGGATATATATATATAGATCTGGGGGGAAAGCAAGAGAGACACAGAGGGGGCTGGACAGGTTCAGAGATAGAGGCAGAGAAAGAGAGAAACAGCACGAGAAAGAGGGAATCAGAGAAGGGTGTGACTGTGCTCGAAGTGGAAGGTTCCCTGTTCAGATCGAATGTACAAACAGCACCAATGCTGGAGTGACTTATTATTTTCATTTGCGGGGGGGGAGAAATGGAGGGGAGAGAGAGGGAGATGTGTGGTTCCCTCATTTCCCACTCACTTTACCCCAATCCTCGCTTCAAAATCACTTTGTATCTGGCCCTGTTCAAGCTGTGTGTGTGTGTGGGATCTTGCTGTGCACTCATGCTCTGTCCCCCTGCCCCATATTCCTCACACTATGACAGAGCCCCATGCTTTAAACATAAAAAGATGGAGGGGAAGGAGGGTGGGGTAGAGAGAGAGAGAAACAGGGTGAACAGAGAAGGGGTGGGGAGTGTTGGGGGTCAGTGGAGGGAGGGGTGGGGGAAAGAGACAGAGGCTCTGGGGGTGGGGGGTGTCCTCCTGCAGTGTGGGACTCCCTGTGGGATCCTGATTGCAGCATTCCCAGTCTCTCTCTCTCCCTCTCACTGTGAAGCACTCGGGAGGGAGAGGGAGCTGAAATTCAAATTCCTGAGCCTGGGGGAAAGGCTTGTTCTCAATCCCAGAGTCCTGCTTGTGTTTTCAGACAGGGCGCTGGGATTTGTGGGTGTGGATGGAGAAGATTGTTCTGTTTAACTGGGGGGTGGGAGAGAGGGGGGTTTGTTCTTTCTACCTGAGGAATAATGCAGCCTCTGTGACTAGGCCGCACTTCACGGCCTAAATCTCAGCAGCACTTTTGCATTCGCTTAATTCCCCAACAGGGTTTAAGTGGCTGAATTCAATGGTTCAATAAAATGTGAAGCAGCCGCTTCAGGGTGGGATTGTGGATTTTCCTGCCCCCCCGCCCCCCTCTCATTTCCCTTTTGATTGTGAGTTTTATTTTAAACGGTCAGACAGAAACTTAGAGAGAGCATTTCAATCCAGATTCACCTCGAGAGAGAGAAACAGAGCAGAGATCAGGACAGGTTATCCAGAGACGGGGTATTGGACAGATAGATATCTGGGGGAAGTGTGTAGGAGACGGAGAGGGAGAAACAGAGGGGGGGGGGGGGCGGAGAGAGGTGACTGACAGAAGTGGGAACTTCATTGGGGCCTCCTGTGTTTATTCACTGGCCTGTCTCTGGAGTAAAGCCCCCAGAATGCTTTGATGTGTTTAATAAATTCAATATCGGGACAGTCAGGAGGCAGTTGGAAGTTCATTGCATTTGAAACTTGTTCCCATTTTGTCAGGGTTTAATAATGAGGAGGTGAAAATGAATGTTTCCCCCACCCCCCCCAGTGAGATTGTGAATTTCAGCAAGTCCTGGGATCTTGCTGTGCCTTTTATTGTTTATAATCAGCTTTTGTTTTGTGTTTAATCAAATTTCACTTTATTTTCTCTTTCTCTCTTCCAAGGAGAATTCCTTTGGAAACTTTGGCGATGCAGAGAGCGAATAGTTTTGCCGTGAGGAATCGTCGGACAAGAGCTATAACCAGAGAGAAAAATATTAATAAAAGTCCCCGTGTCTTTGTCGTTCATTTTTATTCACAGATAGACTGGTGGGGCTTTTACACGGAGGGTTAGTGGTCTGTGTGTCAGGGGGAGGGGGCATTCCCAGTGATCCCTGCTCCAATGTAATCCCACAGATTTCAATCCCTCTCCCTGAAGCTCTGTCTGTGCAACTCCCCCATCCTCAGAACTGTTTCTCCACATCTTTCCAATCCCGGTCTCTCCCCATCCTTTATACCTCAGCCTCTCACAATGGCAGCATCTTTCCCTTTTTCTCTCCTTCTCTCTATCTTTCACTCTCTCTCTGAAACTTTGTCACTCTGTCTTGCCAAAGCCCCACTTTCTATTTATCTCGACATCTCACTTTGTATCTCAGCCTCTCCGTCTCTCTCTCTCTCTGTGGATCATTTTATCTCAATCACAGCAGCCTCCTCTCCTTCTCTCTCTCTATCTCTGCTCCCCCCTCTGTCTATCTCTGCTCCCTCTCTGTGACTCATTCTGTCTGAAGTACAGCAGCATTCTCTCTCACTCCCCATCTCTATATCTTTTCACAATAACTTCATTGCAGTGTTAATGGAAGCCTACTTGTGATTAACAAATAAAATTTTAACTTTAACTCTGCTTTTATTTGTCTCTTATCTCTCTCTATCTCCTTCACTCTCTCTATCTGCTTCCCCCTCTCTCTGATCTCTGCTTCCTTCTCTGTGAATCAGTCTGAATTACAGTCGCATCCTCCCCATCTCCATCTCTCTGATCTCTGCTTCCCCCTCTCTGTGAATCATTCCGTCTGAATTACAGCAGCATTCTCTCTATCTCCATCTCTACTTCTCTGTCTCTCTCTATCTCTCTCTCGTGGGGGACGGGCCAGATCACGGGTTTGCTGTTCACAAGCAGCAAAGGCCCAGGAACGCAGAGGGAGGGAATCGGGGGCAATTCAGAGGGATTCAGCACTGCTGAAAGGGGGGAGTGTGTAATACAGGGGCTTGTTCAGAGCCAGGGGCTATTAGACAGAGAGGGAAGGGGCTGGTGGGGGAGGCTGTTGTACAAGTGGGGGGAATATTATAACACAGGCTGACCAGAGTCAGGGGTTATCAGAGAAAGGGGGCAATGGAGATGGGGGGGAAGAATCAGACAGGGGGTCTGTTGTACAGGATGGGGTGGGGGATGTTATAACACAGGCTGCTCAGTGTCAGGGGAATTAGTCATTTGAACGTTAATGTTTAAAATGGGCAGAGTTTCCACATCCAACTACACCAGGAGCTGTTTACAGGGGGGTGGTGGACGGGGATGGACGCGCGGTGGGGGGGGGGGGGGGAGGGGGGTACTAATTAGAAAGGGGGGGATCTGTCAGTCCAGAGGCTGTTCACAGGGAGGGAGTGGGAATTTGCCAGGTTGAGAGGGGAGGCGGGGGGAAAGAGGGGAACTTCGAGGGATATTCAGCTGGGGGGCTTTGAAGATGGTTTGGGCAGTGGGGGGAGCGGGGTACGGGGCTCAGAGGGAAGGATCGGGAGATTTAGAGGGATTGTGAGGAGGGGCGACAGAATTGGCTGGAGTGGGGGGGGGGAATTGAGAGGGATTAAAGGGGGAGAGTGGAGAGGGAGACTCAGGGATTGTGGTAGGGAATTAGAGGGATTCGGGGATTTAAGGGCCTCATGGGGACTTTGGGATTTAGCGGGGCTGAGAGGGAGGGAATCGGGGGAAATTGAGGGGGATTCGGCAAGGGGGGGCTTAGAGGGGGATTTCTGGGGTTCTGAGGGATACAGGAGGGATTGGGGGGCTTACGGGGATTACAAGACATGGTTTGGTGCTCAGACAGATTGAAGGGGTGGGATTGGAGAGGGAGCAGGATTCGGGGGCAGAGGAATGTGGCGAGGGTGGGGGCGATCTCGGGAGACATTCAGGGGGGATTCTAGAGGAATCTCAGGGGCTTAGAATCTGGGGAGGGTCTGGATGGGGTAGGGAGTCAGAGAGGGAATTAGCGGGAGGGGAGGGGGAGTCGGGGTGGAGGGAAAGGGATTGAGGGCGGGGTGGATTCATAGGGATTTGGGAGGGGGGAAATTCAGAGAGGGATTTAGGGTGGGGCCTTGCATCAGGGTTAGAATTGGGGGGGTGTCGAGCGATTCGGAGCGGGGGGGGGTGACTCAGAGGGATTCAGGGGTGGGGAGGACTGAGGAAGGATTGGGTGCAGGCGTCAGGGGGGCTTGGGTTTGGCAGGGGGGCAGAGGGAGCCTTTGGGGGGGGGGGCTGAGGAATTGGGGCAGGAACTTGGAGGATTCAGGGGGCTGAGAGTCAGATTGGCGGTGGGTGTCAGAGAGATTGGGGGTGCTGACAGTCGGATGAAAGGAGATGGGGCAGAGGGACAGGGAATCAGGTGGGGGAAAGAGGAGTTTTGGGGGGGGAATTAGTGGAGATTGAGGGCGGGGGGTTGAGAAGGATTAGGAGTGGCTCAGAGGGCTTTGGCGGTGAGTTCCTGAGAGAGTGAGTGGGGGGGTGATTAGAGTGGGATTGGAGAAGATTGGGCAGAGAGGATCGGGGGGAGGGGCAGAGAGGATCGGGGGGAGGGGCAGAGAGGATCGGGGGGAGGGGCAGAGAGGATCGGGGGGAGGGGCAGAGAGGATCGGGGGGAGGGGCAGAGAGGATCGGGGGGAGGGGCAGAGAGGATCGGGGGGAGGGGCAGAGAGGATCGGGGGGAGGGGCAGAGAGGATCGGGGGGAGGGGCAGAGAGGATCGGGGGCAGGGGCAGAGAGGATCGGGGGGAGGGGCAGAGAGGATCGGAGGGAGGGGCAGAGAGGATCGGGGGGAGGGGCAGAGAGGATCGGGGGCAGGGGCAGAGAGGATCGGGCGGAGGGGCAGAGAGATTGGGCAGCGGGGGGTGGGGGGAAGCTGGAGGCGGCGGGGGGGGGAAGCTGGAGGTGGGGGGGGGAAGCTGGAGGCGGCGGGGGGGGGGGAAGCTGGAGGCGGGGGGGGGGAAGCTGGAGGCGGGGGGGGAAGCTGGAGGCGGGGGGGGGAAGCTGGAGGCGGGGGGGGAAGCTGGAGGCGGGGGGGGGGGGAAGCTGGAGGCGGGGGGGGGGGGAAGCTGGAGGGGGGGGGGGGGAACATAGAACATAGAAAGCCACAGCACAAACAGGCCCTTCGGCCCACAGTTTGCGCCGATCACATCCCCACCTCTAGGCCTATCTATAGCCCTCAATCCCATTAAATCCCATGTACTCATCCAGAAGTCTCTTCAAAGACCCCAACGAGTTTGCCTCCACCACCACCGACGTCAGCCGATTCCACTCACCCACCACCCTCTGAGTTAAAAACTTACCCCTGACATCTCCTCTGTACCTACCCCCCAGCACCTTAAACCTGTGTCCTCTCGTAGCAATCATTTCAGCCCTTGGAAATAGCCTCTGAGAGTCTACCCTATCCAGACCTCTCAACATCTTGTAAACCTCTATCAGGTCACCTCTCATCCTTTGTCTCTCCAGGGAGAAGAGACCAAGCTCCCTCAACCTATCCTCATAAGGCATGCCCCCCAATCCAGGCAACATCCTTGTAAATCTCCTCTGCACCCTTTCAATGGCTTCAACATCTTTCCTGTAATGAGGTGACCAGAACTGCGCGCAGTACTCCAAGTGGGGTCTAACCAGGGTCCTATAAAGCTGCAGCATTATCTCCCGACTCCTAAACTCAATCCCTCGATTAATGAAGGCCAGTACGCCGTACGCCTTCTTGACCGCATCCTCCACCTGCGAGGCCGATTTAAGAGTCCTATGGACCCGGACCCCAAGGTCCTTCTGATCCTCTACACTGCTAAGAATGGTACCCTTCATATTATATTGCTGCTTCATCCCATTGGATCTGCCAAAATGGATCACCACACACTTATCTGGGTTGAAGTCCATCTGCCACTTCTCCGCCCAGTCTTGCATTCTATCTATGTCTCGCTGCAACTTCTGACATCCCTCCAAACTATCCACAACACCACCTACCTTGGTGTCGTCAGAAAACTTACCAACCCATCCCTCCACTTCCTCATCCAGGTCATTTATGAAAATGACAAACAGCAAGGGTCCCAGAACAGATCCCTGGGGCACTCCACTGGTCACTGACCGCCATGCAGAGAAAGACCCCTCCACAGCCATTCTCTGCCTTCTGCAGGCAAGCCAGTTCTGGATCCACAAGGCAACAGCCCCTTGGATCCCATGCCCTCTCACTTTCTCAAGAAGTCTTGCATGGGGGACCTTATCGAACGCCTTGCTGAAGTCCATATAGACCACATCCACCGCTCTTCCTTCGTCAATGTGTTTGGTCACATTTTCAAAGAACTCAACCAAGCTCGTAAGGCACGACCTGCCCTTGACAAAGCCGTGCTGACTACTTTTGATCATACTAAACTTCTCTAGATGATCATAAATCCTGTCTCTCAGGATCCTCTCCATCAACTTACCAACCACTGAGGTTAGACTCACCGGTCGGTAATTTCCCGGGCTGTCCCTGTTCCCTTTCTTGAATATAGGGACCACATCTGCAATCCTCCAATCCTCCGAAACCTCTCCCGTCTCCATCGACGATGCAAAGATCATCGCCAAAGGCTCCGCAATCTCCTCCCTCGCCTCCCACAGTAACCTGGGGTACATCCCATCCGGTCCTGGCGACTTACCAACCTTGATGCCATTCAATAGTTCCAACACATCCTCTTTCTTTATGTCCACATGCTCGATCCTTTCTGTCCACCGCAAACCAGCAGTACAACCACCCAGATCCCTTTCCACCGTGAATACCGAGGTAAAGTATTCATTAAGCAGCTCCGCCATTTCTAACGGTTCCGCACAAACTATTTCCCCCTTCACCTTTTAAGGGTCCTATGCCTTCACATCTCATCCTTTTACTCCAGGAGGGGGGGGGAAGCTGGAGGCGGGGGGGGGAAGCTGGAGGCGGGGGGGGGAAGCTGGAGGCGGGGGGGGGAAGCTGGAGGCGGGGGGGGGGGGGAAGCTGGAGGCGGGGAGGGGGGAAGCTGGAGGCGGGGGGGGGGGAAGCTGGAGGCGGGGGGGGGGGAAGCTGGAGGCGGGGGGGGGGAAGCTGGAGGCGGGGGCGGGGAAGCTGGAGGCGGGGGGCGGGGAAGCTCGAGGCGGGGGGGAAGCTGCAGGCTGGGGGGGGAAGCTGGAGGCGGGGGGGGGTAAGCTGGAGGCGGGGGGGGAAGCTGGAGGGGGGGGGGGAAGCTGGAGGCGGGGGGGGAAGCTGGAGGTGGGGGGGGGAAGATGGAGGCGGGGGGGGGAAGCTGGAGGCGAGTGGGGGGGAAGCTGGAGGCGGGTGGGGGGGGGAAGCTGGAGGCGGGGGGGGAAGCTGAAGGCGGGGGGGGGGTAGCTGAAGGCGGGGGGGGGGAAGCTGAAGGCGGGGGGGGGGGACGCTGAAGGCGGGGGGGGGGAAGCTGAAGGCGGGGGGGGAAGCTGAAGGCGGGGGGGGGGGAAGCTGAAGGGGGGGGGGGGGAAGCTGAAGGGGGGGGGGAAGCTGGAGGCGGGGGGGGGAGAGGGGAATTTGGGGGTGAGAGACTGAGGGCCGGGGGTTTAAAAGGATTGGGAGTGGGTTCAGGAGAGGGGTTCGGGGGGGATTGAGCTGAGAGGGGAATCTATAGGGCATTGGCAGTAAAGGGAAGGGGGGGATTCAGCAGCGGGTTTTGGGTCTGTTGGTGGGGCGGGGAAAGGCGTTGGGGGAACAGATGGAGAGGGGTAGCAGGGGGGGGCAAACTCGGGGTGGGGGCAAACTCGGGTGGGGGCAAAGTCAGGGGGAGCGGGGCAATTCGAGGGGGAATGTCGGGGGGGGCAATGTTGGGGGGGGCAAGTCAGGGGGAGGGTTAGGGTTCGGACAAAGTCGGGGGGGGGAATGTCGGGGGGGGCAAAGTCGGGGGGGGGAATGTCGGGGGGGGGCAATGTCGGGCGGGGCAATGTCGGGGGGGGGAATGTCGGGGGGGGGAATGTCGGGGGGGTGGCAATGTCGGGGGTCGCAATGTCGGGGGGGGGAATGTCGGGGGGGGGAATGTCGGGGGGGGGAATGTCGGGGGGGGCAATGTCGGGGGGGGCAATGTCGGGGGGGGCAATGTCGGGGGGGGCAATGTCGGGGGGGGCAATGTCGGGGGGGAATGTCAGGGAGAGAGATTGAGAGGGAGAGAGATTGAGAGGGAGAGAGATTGAGAGAGTGAGAGGAAGAGAGATTGAGAGGGAGAGAGATTGAGAGGGAGAGAGATTGAGAGAGAGAGAGATTGAGAGGGAGAGAGATTGAGAGGGAGAGAGATTGAGAGGGAGAGAGATTGAGAGGGAGAGAGATTGAGAGAGAGAGATTGAGAGAGAGAGAGATTGAGAGGGAGAGAGATTGAGAGGGAGAGAGATTGAGAGGGAGAGAGATTGAGAGGGAGAGAGATTGAGAGGGAGAGAGATTGAGAGAGTGAGAGGGAGAGAGATTGAGAGAGAGAGAGATTGAGAGAGAGAGAGAGATTGAGAGGGAGAGAGATTGAGAGGGAGAGAGATTGAGAGGGAGAGAGATTGAGAGGGAGAGAGATTGAGAGGGAGAGAGATTGAGAGGGAGAGAGATTGAGAGGGAGAGAGATTGAGAGGGAGAGAGATTGAGAGAGTGAGAGGGAGAGAGATTGAGAGAGAGAGAGATTGAGAGAGAGAGAGAGATTGAGAGGGAGAGAGATTGAGAGGGAGAGAGATTGAGAGGGAGAGAGATTGAGAGGGAGAGAGATTGAGAGAGTGAGAGGAGGAGAGATTGAGAGAGAGAGATTGAGAGGGAGAGAGATTGAGAGAGTGAGAGGAAGAGAGATTGAGAGAGAGAGATTGAGAGGGAGAGAGATTGAGAGGGAGAGAGATTGAGAGGGAGAGAGATTGAGAGGGAGAGAGATTGAGAGAGAGAGAGATTGAGAGGGAGAGAGATTGAGAGGGAGAGAGATTGAGAGGGAGAGAGATTGAGAGGGAGAGAGATTGAGAGGGAGAGAGATTGAGAGGGAGAGAGATTGAGAGGGAGAGAGATTGAGAGAGAGAGAGATTGAGAGAGAGAGAGATTGAGAGGAAGAGAGATTGAGAGGGAGAGAGATTGAAAGAGAGAGAGATTGAGAGGGAGAGAGATTGAGAGACTGAGAGGAAGAGAGATTGAGAGAGAGAGATTGAGAGGGAGAGAGATTGAGAGGGAGAGAGATTGAGAGAGAGAGAGATTGAGTGAGAGAGAGATTGAGAGAGAGAGAGAGAGAGAGATTGAGAGGGAGAGAGATTGAGAGAGAGAGATTGAGAGGGAGAGAGATTGAGAGGGAGAGAGATTGAGAGGGAGAGAGATTGAGAGGGAGAGAGATTGAGAGGGAGAGAGATTGAGAGGGAGAGAGATTGAGAGGGAGAGAAATTGAGAGGGAGAGAGATTGAGAGGAAGAGAGATTGAGAGGGAGAGATTGAGAGGGAGAGAGATTGAGAGGGAGAGAGATTGAGAGAGAGAGAGATTGAGAGAGAGAGATTGAGAGGGAGAGAGATTGAAAGGGAGAGAGATTGAGAGGGAGAGAGATTGAGAGGGAGAGAGATTGACAGGGAGAGAGATTGAGAGGGAGAGAGATTGAGAGGGAGAGAGATTGAGAGGGAGAGAGATTGAGAGGGAGAGAGATTGAGAGGGAGAGAAATTGAGAGGGAGAGAGATTGAGAGGAAGAGAGATTGAGAGAGAGAGATTGAGAGGGAGAGAGATTGAGAGGGAGAGAGATTGAGAGAGATTGAGAGGGAGAGAGATTGAGAGGGAGAGAGATTGAGAGAGAGAGATTGAGAGAGAGAGATTGAGAGGGAGAGAGATTGAGAGGGAGAGAGATTGAGAGAGAGAGAGATTGAGAGGGAGAGAGATTGAGAGGGAGAGAGATTGAGAGGGAGAGAGATTGAGAGGGAGAGAGATTGCGAGGGAGAGAGAGATTGAGAGAGAGAAAGGTTGAGAGATAGAAAGATGGAGAGGGAGATTGAGAGGAGGCTGCAAACAGAGAGAAAAGCAGAGCTGAGGCGGGAAAGGTGCAGACAGAAAGTGAAGAGCTCCATACTCAGAATCGCACATGTTTTCCCTCGGTGATCTCTCCAACTCCTTCCATCCCCTCTCCCATGGTGGGGAGAGAGATCCAGGAACAGGGGCTTTGTGCTGGGAAAGGGGGGGGTTACAATATCAGAGCTGGAACTCCATGCAAGCACACACTGACTCACTCACTCACAAAGACACAGCTTACCTGATACTTACCAACCCACGTGGAGAGAGAGACTGGACAAAGGAGCCTCAGCCTTTTTATAACCTCACTGAGTCACTCAAACTGTCCACACCTCCCCAATCACGCCCCCCCCCCCCCCATCCAACCACAGCTCCTACACCTCACCTGAACACACCTACTCCAGGTATGGGCCAGTCCAACACCAACCTGTCTCTGAGTGTGTGGGGGGGTGTTTGTGTGTGTGGGGGTTAGTGAGCACCAGGCAAATGGTTCATCCCAAGGCTCTCCCTCCCCCCACTCCCAGCTTCACATCACCAGCACTGGGAGCTGAGAGAAGATGGGTTTCAATTAACTCGCAGCCCTGCACTGCCAGGGAGAGAGAGAGGCCAGGTCTGAATGTGGATTGTACAACTTGTTCATCCAGGACTCCATCCGCTACAGGTTTGCACCCTTTGCTGATTCTTGCAAAGTTCACTTTTCCTTAAGTTGCCTGAACTGAAACAATATCTTGCAAAGTTCTTTGTTGCTGCGTTTACAAATCCCACTTCTGATTTACAATGCTGTGTGTCCGGGTGTGTGAATGTGTGTGTGTGCCCTGTGCTTCATGGTTAATGATTCACCAGAGATCAGAGCTGCAAAATAAAGCGTTTAGCCTTTTTTAACAGAAGCACTGGCTGGGGGAGGGGAGGGAGAGAATGAGAGTGAAGTTTCTGTCTGATAAATGCTGTAAATGTGTCTTTAACCAGCAGCTCTGCAGAGAGACAGATGCAGGATTTTAAACTCTCTGGGAGCTGCAGGCAGGGACTCACACTCACACACAGATAGACATCAGCTCCTGTTTCACATCAACAACCAGGCTGGAGTCGATGCAGCTAATTTCCATCCAGAAATGTACTTGATCCATGAAGTCAGTGAGGGTTACATTCCCATGACTTCCCATTCAGTCCAATCCAGTTCAGTTTGTTGGAATGCAGTGTGGGAGCCTCTGAGGGAGTTTGGCTCTGGCGGGGGGTTCACTTTTCTCTCATTCAATCTCTCCTGTCTTCCACCCTCTCACAGACCTTCCTTTCGTCCTTGTCCCACCCGCCCCTTTCTCCAAACCTGTTACATTTCTAACTTTCCCCAGTTCACAGGAAAGGTCACAGAGCTGAAATGTTAACTCTGTTTCTCTCTCTCTCTGCACAGATGCTGCCGAACCTGCTGAGTTTAATCCCAGCATTTCCCTGTTTTCTAAGATTTCACAGAATAGTGTTGGTGCAGGAGGAGGCCATTTGGCCCATCGTGTCTGCACCAGCTCTCCAATGTGCTGTTAAATCAGAGATTGGTGTAAAACTGGGATCTGTTCCTGACTGAGAGCGAAACGGCAGCTTTACATTTCCAGACTGAAAATAACTGGCCAATATTTTGTGCAGATTGTTCCCAGTTCCTTGCTTGTGGTCTATCCCTAACTGCCCTTGAACTGAGCAGCTTGCTTGCTGGGCCATTCCAGAGTCAACCACATCGTGTGGACCTGGATTCACATGAAAGACTTACAGGGACTACCAGACCTGCTGTGATTTTCCAGCATCCTCTGGTCTTATTCTGGAGTCGGATAAATTCCTTCTCTAAAGGGCATCGGTGAACCAAATGGGTTTTAACGGCAATGGTTTCATGGTCATCACCAGGCCTTTAATGACAGATTTTTATTGAATTGAGATTTCACTATTTGCTGTGGTGTGATTGGAAGCTGGCTGCCCAGTGCATTACCCTCGGACTCTGGGCTCCCAGCCCAGTGACAATACCCCCACACCATCAGATTGAGAGCATTTGTGTGATAGTCCCCAGTCTACCACTTTCAGGCCGGTCTCAATATGTTTAAATTAAACCGTTTTAAAATAAATCAATTCAAGTCTACATTAAATACCAGTTGGAGGAATTCACAGGAGCCTGGGGCAGTTTTCTAACACATTACCATCTTTCTATAGATAAGGAATCAAGTATTGTACACAATACTCCAGAGGTGGTCTCTCCAATGCCTTGCACACTGGAAACATACTGGAATTTAGAAGAATGAGAGATCAAATTGACAAGATGATAAAAGGTGTGGATAAAGTAGCCGTGGAGCGGATGCTTCCTCTTGTGGGACATTCTAGGACGAGAGGTCACAGTCTTAGGATAAGGGGCAGCAAATTTAAAACAGAGTTGAGGAGAAACTACTTCTCCCAAAGGGTTGTGAATCTGTGGAATTCGCTGCCCCAAAGAGCGGAGGATGCTGGGACAGTGAGTAAATTTCAGGAGGGGTTAGACAGATTTTTAATTGGTGATGGGTTGAAGGGTTATGGGGAGAAGGCAGGAAAATGGGGATGAGGAGCATATCGGCCATGATCGAATGATGGAACGGACTCGATGGGCCGAATGGCCTAATTCTGCTCCTATATCTGAGGAATTTCTGACCCTTCCTATTTAATAATTCATTCCCTCGTAATAAATGGTAACATTTTATGACATTTCTAATTAATTGCTGTACCTGTATATTAGCCCCTTTTGATTCATGCTCAAGGACAGCCCAATCCCTCTGTCCCTCAGAATGTTGTGATCTCGCACCATTTAGTTATTCATTGTAGGGAAGTTGTTGGAGAAGATTCTTAGAGATAGGATGTATGCGCATTTAGAAAGGAATAAACTCATTAACGATAGTCAGCATGGTTTTGTGAGAGGGAGGTCATGCCTCACTGACCTGGTGGAGTTTTTTGAAGAAGTGACTAGAATGGTTGACGAGGGAAGGGTCGTGGATGTCGTCGATATGGACTTTAGTAAAGCGTTTGAAAAAGTCTCTCGTGGCAGGTTGGTGCAAAAGATTGGATTTCATGGGATAAAGGGGGAGGTGGCTAGATGGGTGGAGAACTGGCTGGGTCACAGAAGACAGAGGGTGGTCGTGGAAGGGTCTTTTTCCGGCTGGAGGCCTGTGACTAGTGGTGTTCCGCAGGGCTCTGTATTGGGACCTCTGCTGTTTGTGATTTATATAAACGATCTGGAAGAAGGTGTAACTGGGGTGATCAGTAAGTTTGCGGACAACACGAAAATGGCTGGACATGCAGATAGTGAGGAACATTGTCAGAGGCTACAGAAGGATATAGATAGGCTGGAAATTTGGGCAGAGAAATGGCAGATGGAGTTCAATCCTATTAAATGCGAAGTGATGCATTTTGGTGGAACTAACGTAAGGGGAGCTATACGATAAATGGCAGAACCATAAAGGGTGTAGATACGCAGTGGGACCTGGGTGTGCAAGTCCACAGATCCTTGAAGGTGATGTCACAGGTGGAGAAGGTAGTGAATAAGGCAAATGGCATGCTTGCCTTTATAGGACGGGGCATAGAGTATAAAAGTTGGGGTCTGATGTTGCAGTTGTACAGAACGTTGGTTCAGCCGCATTTGGAATACTGCGTCCAGTTCTGGTTGCCACACTACCAGAAGGACGTGGAGGCTTTGGAGAGAGTGCAGAGGAGGTTTACCAGAATGTTGCCTGGTATGGAGGGGCTTAGTTATGAGGAGAGATTGGGTAAACTGGGGTTGTTCTCACTGGAAAGATGGAGGATGAGGTGTGAACTGATAGAGGTGTATAAAATTATGAAAGGCATAGATAGGGTGAACGGTGGGAAGCTTTTCCCAGGTCGGCGGTGATGTTCACGAGGGGTCATAGGTTCAAGGTAAGGGGGGGGAGGTTTTACAGGGATATCAGAAGGACGTATTTTACACAGAGGGTGGTGGGGGCCTGGACTGCGCTGCCAGGCAAGGTGGTGGAGGCGGACACACTGGGAACGTTTGAGACTTATCTAGATAGCCATATGAACGGAGTGGGAATGGAGGGATACAAAAGAATGGTCTAGTTTGGACCAGGGTGTGGTGCGGGCTTGGAGGGCCGAAGGGCCTGTTCCTGTGCTGTATCATTCTTTGTTCTTTGTTTTGTTCTTGATAATGGATAAAGATAGATTTGCTCCTCGGGTTGAGGTTCTAAACCGGAAAAGGGCCAAATTTGAAGAAATGAGAAAGGATCTAAAAAGTGAGGACTGAGACAGGCTCTTCTCTGGCAAGGGTGTGATTGGTAAGTGGGAGGCCTTCAAAGGAGAAATTTTGAGAGCGCAGAGTTTGTCTGTTCCTGTCAGGATTAAAGGCAAAGTGAATAAGAATAAGGAACCTTGGTTCTCGAGGGATATTAGAACTCTGATGAAGAAGAAGAGAGAGATGTGTGACATGTATAGGCAACAGGGAGCAAATAAGATGCTTGAGGAGTATAAAAAGTGCAAGAAACTACTTAAGAAAGAAATCAGGAGGGCGAAAAGAAGATATGAGGTTGCTTTGGCAGACAAGGTGAAGGATAATCCGAAGAGCTTCTACAGGTGTATTATGAGCAAAAGGATAGTAAGGGATAAAATTGGTCCTCTTGAAGATCAGAGTGGTCGACCATGTACGGAACCAAAAGATATTTACGAAGGAAACGGGCATGGAGTCTATGGAAATAAGGCAAATAAGTAGGGAGGTCATGGAACCTATACAGATTAAAGGGGAGGAGGTGCTTGCTGTCTTGAGGCAAATCAGAGTAGATAAATCCCCAGGACCGGACAGGGTATTCCCTCGGACCTTGAAGGAGTCTCGTGTTGAAATTGCAGGGGCCCTGGAAGATATATTTAAAATGTCGGTATCCACGGGTGAGTGGCTGGATGATTGGAGGATAACTCATGTTGTTCCGTTGTTTAAAAAAGGCTCAAAACGTAATGCGGGAAATTATAGGCCGGTAAGTTTGACGTCAGCAGGAGGTACATTAATGGAAGGAGTACTAAGAGATAGGATCTACAAATAATTGGATAGACAGGGACTCATTAGGGAGAGTCAACATGGCTTTGTGCGTGGTAGGTCATG
The DNA here is from genome assembly GCF_964213995.1 of Mustelus asterias. Lineage (NCBI taxonomy): Eukaryota > Metazoa > Chordata > Chondrichthyes > Carcharhiniformes > Triakidae > Mustelus > Mustelus asterias. The sequence continues at coordinate 372,738 of NW_027590086.1, read as the reverse complement.
TTTGACCAATCTATTAGAGTTTTTCGAGGAGGTTACCGGGAAAGTGGATGAAGGGAAGGCGGTGGATGTTGTCTACATGGAATTCAGTAAGGCCTTTGACAAAGTCCCACATGGGAGGTTACTTAGGAAGTTTCAGTCGCTAGGGAAACATGGAGAGGTCGTAAACTTGCTTAGACATTGGCTCAATGGAAGAAGCCAGAGAGTGGTAGTGGAGGATTGCTTCTCTGAGTGGAGGCCTGTGACTAGTGGTGTGCCGCAGGGATCAGTGCTGGGTCCATTGTTGTTTGTCATCTATATCAATGATCTGGATGATAATGTGGTAAATTGGATCAGCAAATTTGTTGACGATACAAAGATTGGAGGTGTCGTGGACAGTGAAGAAGGTTTTCAAAGCTTGCAGAGGGATTTGCTCGCAAAATGGGCTGCAAAATGGCAGATGGAGTTTAATGCAGACAAGTGTGAGGTATTGCACTTTGGAAGGACAAACCAAGGTAGAACATACAAGGTAAATGGTAGGACACTGAGGAGTGCAGTAGAACAGAGGGATCTGGGAATACAGATACATAATACATAAAAGTGGGGTCACAGGTAGTTAAGGCTGTAAAGAGTGCTTTTGGTACATTGGCCTTTACAAATCAAAGTATTGAGTATAAGAGTTGGAATGTTATGGTGAGGTTGTATGAGACATTGGTGAGGCCGAATTTAGAGTATTGTGAGCAGTTTTGGTCACCTAATTACAGGAAGGATATTAATAAGGTTGAAAGAGTGCAGAGAAGGTTTACAAGGATGTTGCCGGGACTTGGGAAACTGAGTTACAGAGAAAGGTTGAACAGGTTAGGACTTTCTTCCCTGGAGCATAGACGAATGAGGGGAGATTAGCCTCACGTGCCAGTGAGCCTAAGAATAGGAAGTTAGTACAATTGAATGCTTGGCTAAAGGACTGGTCCAAATCATAGACATCATAGAAACCCTACAGTACAGAAAGAGGCCATTCGGCCCATCGAGTCTGCACCGACCACAATCCCACCCAGGCCCTACCCCCATATCCCTACATATTTTACCCATGAATCCCTCTAACCTACTCATCCCAGGACACTAAGGGGCAATTTTAGCATGGCCAATCAACCTAACCCGCACATCTTTGGACTGTGGGAGGAAACTGGAGCACCCAGAGGAAACCCACGCAGACACTAGGAGAATGTGCAAACTCCACACAGACAGTGACCCAAGCCGGGAATCGAACCCAGGTCCCTGGAGCTGTGAAGCAGCAGTGCTAACCATTGTGCTACCGTGCCGGTTCAGGAGGGAGGGCTTCATTTTCCTAGATCAATGGGAAGTTTTCAGGAGAGGATGGCACCTGTACAAGAAGGACGGGTCACAACTAAGTTGGAAGGGCACGAATATCCTGGCTGGGAGTTTTGCTAGTGCAGTTCGGGGGGATTTAAACTAGTATGGCAGGGGGGTGGGGATCAAAATATTAGGTCTACAAGTGTAGAGGCTGGGGACGAGCTTGGGGCTGGGTCAAGGCTGGCAAAGAAGAAGAGCACTCTGGGGGAGGATGACCTCACTGGGCCTGGAGGTCTGGAGAGCTGATACTTCAATGCAAGGAGCGTAGCAGGAAAGACAGACGCACTTGGGGCCTTAATGCTCACGAGGAATTTGGATGTGGTTGCGGTGACAGAGACTTGGTTGAAAGAGGGACAGGACTGGCAGCTGATATTACGGGGTACAAGTGTTTTAGGCGAGACAGAGGAGGGGCCAAAAGAGGTGGGGGCGTAGCAGTATTAGTTGGAGAGCATATTACAGCGGTGCAGAGGGAGGACAATTCAGAGGGGTCGTGTAACGAGTCTCTCTGGGTGGAGCTTAGAAACAGGAAGGGCGCAGTCACTATGTTGGGGGTGTACTGCAGGCCCCCCAACAGGCCAAGGGAAGTGGAAGAACAGATATGTCAGGAGATACTGGATAGGTGCAGGAAAAATAGGGTTGTTGTAGTGGGAGACTTCAATTTCCCTGGGAAAGACTCGAAATCGCTGAGAGCTGGGACTCTGAATGGGGAGGAATTTGTAAAATGCGCACAGGAGGGTTTTTGAAACAATATGTAGATGGCCCGACTAGAGAGGGGGCTATACTGGACCTAGTACTGGGGAATGAACCCGATCAGGTCTTCAAAGTTTCGGTAGGGGAACATGTGGCAAATAGTGACCACAATTCTGTTAGCTTTAGGATAGTGATGGAAAATGATGAGTGGTGTCCCAAGGGTAAGGTGTTGGATTGGGGGAAGGCTAACTTTTGTGGGATTAGGCAGAAATTGGCAGCTGTTGATTGGGAGAGGCTGTTTGAGGGTAAATCCACATCTGGCATGTGGGAGTCTTTTAAGGAACAGTTGTTAGGGCTACAGGACAGGCATGTGCCTGTAAAAAAGAAGGATAGGAAGAGTAGGATTTGAGAACTGTGGATAACCAGGGAAATTGAGGGACTGGTCAAAAAGAAAAGAGAGGCGTATGTCAGGTCCAGGCAGCTAAAAACGGAGGGAGCTCTGGAGGAGTACAAAGAAAGTAGGAAAGAACTCAAACGGGAATTAGAAGGGCACAAAGGGGTCACGAAATGTCTTTGGCAGACAGGATTAAGGAGAATCCCAAGGCATTTTATTCAAAGAACAAAGAACAGTACAGCACAGGAAACAGGCCCTTCGGCCCTCCAAGCCTGTGCCGCTCCTTGGTCCAACTAGACCAATCATTTGTATCCCTCCATTCCCAGGCTGCTCATGTGACTATCCAGGTCAGTCTTAAACGATGTCAGCGTGCCCGCCTCCACCACCCTACTTGGCAGCGCATTCCAGGCCCCCACCACTCTCTGTGTAAAAAACGTCCCTCTGATATCTGAGTTATACTCCGCCCCTCTCACCTTGAGCCCGTGACCCCTCGTGATCGTCACCTCCGACCTGGGAAAAGCTTCCCACTGTTCACCCTATCTATACCCTACATAATCTTGTACACCTCTATTAGATCTCCCCTCATTCTCCGTCTTTCCAGGGAGAACAACCCCAGTTTACCCAATCTCTCCTCATAGCTCAGACCCTCCATACCAGGCAACATCCTGGTAAACCTTCCCTGCACTCTAACGCCTCCACGTCCTTCTGGTAGTGCGGCGACCAGAACTGGACGCTGTACTCCAAATGTGGCCTAACCAGCGTTCTATACAGCTGCATCATCAGACTCCAGCTTTTATACTCTATACCCCGTCCTATAAAGGCAAGCATACCATATGCCTTCTTCACCACCTTCTCCACCTGTGTTGCCACCTTCAAGGATTTGTGGACTTGCACACCTAAGTCCCTCTGTGTTTCTATCCTCCTGATGACTCTGCCATTTATTGTATAACTCCTCCCTACATTATTTCTTCCAAAATGCATCACTTCGCATTTATCCGGATTAAACTCCATCTGCCACCTCTCCGCCCAATTTTCCAGCCTATCTATATCCTGCTCTATTGCCCGACAATGCTCTTCGCTATCCGCAAGTCCAGCCATCTTCGTGTCATCCGCAAACTTGCTGATTACACCAGTTACACCTTCTTCCAAATCATTTATATATATCAACCTGTCATGTGGGACTTTGTGAAATGCCTTACTGAAATCCATATAGACGACATCCACGGCCCTTCCTTCATCTTAGAGACAGGATGTATGTGCATTTCGAACGAAACAATGTCATTAGTGACAGACAGCATGGTTTTGTAAGAGGGAGGTCGTGCCTTACAAATTTGGTGGAGTTTTTTGAGGAAATGACAAAAACGGTTGATGAAGGAAGGGCCGTGGATGTCGTCGATATGGATTTCAGTAAGGCATTTGACAAAGTCCCACATGGCAGGTTGGTTAAGAAGGTTAAGGCTCATGGGATACAAGGAGAAGTGGCTAGATGGGTGGAGAACTGGCTTGGCCATAGGAGACAGAGGGTAGTGGTGGAAGGGTCTTTTTCCGGCTGGAGGTCTGTGACCAGTGGTGTTCCACAGGGCTCTGTACTGGGACCTCTGCTATTTGTGATATATATAAATGATTTGGAAGAAGGTGTAACTGGTGTAATCAGCAAGTTTGCGGATGACACGAAGATGGCTGGAATTGCGGATAGCGAAGAGCATTGTCGGGCAATAGAGCAGGATATAGATACGCTGTAAAATTGGGCGGAGAGGTGGCAGATGGAGTTTAATCCGGATAAATGCGAAGTGATGCATTTTGGAAGAAATAATGTAGGGAGGAGTTATACAATAAATGGCAGAGTCATCAGGAGTATAGAAACACAGAGGGACCTAGGTGTGCAAGTCCACAAATCCTTGAAGGTGGCAACACAGGTGGAGAAGGTGGTGAAGAAGGCATATGGTATGCTTGCCTTTATAGGACGGGGTATAGAGTATAAAAGCTGGAGTCTGATGATGCAGCTGTATAGAACGCTGGTTAGGCCACATTTGGAGTACTGCGTCCAGTTCTGGTCGCCGCACTACCAGAAGGACGTGGAGGCATTTGAGAGGGTGCAGAGAAGGTTTACCAGGATGTTGCCTGGTATGGAGGGTCTTAGCTATGAGGAGAGATTGGGTAGACTGGGGTTGTTCTCCTTGGAAAGATGGAGAATGAGGGGAGATCTAATAGAGGTATACAAGATTATGAAGGGTATAGATAGGGTGAACAGTGGGAAGCTTTTTCCCAGGTCGGAGGTGACGATCACGAGGGGTCACGGGCTGAAGCTGAGAGGCGCGAAGTATAACTCAGACATCAGAGGGACGTTTTTTACACAGAGGGTGGTGGGGGCCTGGAATGCGCTGCCAAGTAGGGTGGTGGAGGCAGGCACGCTGACATCGTTTAAGATTTACCTGGATAGTCACATGAGCAGCCTGGGAATGTAGGGATACAAACGATTGGTCGAGTTGGACCGAGGAGCGGCACAGGCTTGGAGGGCCGAAGGGACTGTTTCCTGTGCTGTACTGTTCTTTGATCTTTGTTCTTTTGTTCTTTGTTCTTCCATCAACCTTTACTGCGCAGAGACAATATTAGATCTCTTCGCATTCCCAAAAAAACAGCACGGGGTTAGATTCAGAGTGAAGCTCACTCTACACTGACCTATCAAACACTCCCAGAACACGTACAGCACGGGGTTAGATACAGAGTGAAGCTCCCTCTACACTGACCCCCATCAAACACTCCCTGGACAGGTACAGCAGGGGGTTAGATACTGAGTAAAGCTCCCTCTCCACTGTCCCTATCAAAAAACACCAAGGACAGATACAGCACAGGGTTAGATACAGAGTAAAGCTCCCTCTACACTGTCCCCATCAAACACTCCCAGGACAGGTACAGCACAGGGTTAGATACAGATAAAGCTCCCACGACACTGTCCCCATCAAAAACCCCCAGGACAGGTACAGCACGGGGTTAGATACAGAGTAAAGCTCCCACTACACTGTCCACCATCAAACACTCCCAGGACAGGTACAGCACGGGGTGAGATACAGAGTAAAGCTCCCTCTACACTCTCCCCATCAAACACTCCCAGGAAAGGTACAAGATGGGGTTAGATAGAGTAAAGCTCCCTCTACACATTTCCCCCATCAAACACTCCCTGGACAGATACAGCATGGGGTTAGATACAGAGGAAAGCTCCCTCAACACCCTCCCCATCAAAATCCCCCAGGACAGGTGCAGCACAGGGTGAGATACAGAGCAAAGCTCCCTCTACACTGTCCCCCATCAAACACTCCCAGGACAGATACAGCATGTGGTTAGATCCAGAGTAAAACTCCCTCGACACTGTCCCCATCAAACACACCCAGGACAGATCCAGCATGGGGTTAGATACAGATTAAAGCTCCCTCCACACTGTCCCCCATCAATCACTCCCAGGACAGATACAGCAAGGGATTAGATACATAGTAAACCTCCCGCTACGCTGTCCCCATCAAACGCTGCCAGTTCAGGTACAGCATGGGGTTAGATACAGAGTACATAGAACATAGAACAGTACAGCACAGAACAGGCCCTTCGGCCTACGATGTTGTGCCGAGCTTTGTCTGAAACCCAGATCAAGCTATTTCCTCCCTATCATCCTGGTGTGCTCCATGTGCCCATCCAATAGCTTCTTAAATGTTCCGAAAGTTTCTGACTCCACTATCACTGCAGGCAGTCCATTCCACACCCCAACCACTCTCTGAGTAAAAAACCTACCTCGGACATCCTTCCTCTATCTCCCACCATGAACCCTATAGTTATGCCCCCTTGTAATAGCTCCATCCACCTGAGGAAATAGTCTTTGAACGTTCACTCTATCTATCCCCCTCATCATCTTATAAACCTCTATCAAGTCTCCTCTCAACCTCCTCCGCTCCAAAGAGAAAAGCCCAGGTTCCCTCAGCCTTTCCTCATGAGACCTACCCTCCAAACCAGGCAGCATCCTGGTAAATCTCCTCTGCACTCTTTCCAGCGCTTCCACATCCTTCTTGTCGTGAGGTGACCAGAACTGCACACAATATTCCAAATGTGGTCTCACCAAGGTCCTGTACAGTTGCAGCATAACCCCACGGCTCTTAAACTCCAACCCCCTGTTCATGAACGCCATTTCCTCTCTGCCTGGCAGGGACATACCTATCAAGGACACGCAGTATTTGTTCCTTGAAAAGGTTCCACTTATCATTAGTGCCTTTGCCTGACAATTTTTGTTCCCATCCTATTGTTGTACCTGTTAATCTCAGATACGTTCAACCAGTTTACTTACTCCAAGGTTTTACCCCGGTGCCCTTATTTGCAAGGTGGACAAAGGACAAACACAAGTACAGATTCAACAAGTTTATTAATAATACTATTAACCCTTAAATTACCCACATAAAACAAGAGGATACCCCAGCAGATTCAAGTATACTACCCGTAAAGATGGCTTGGTTAAACTGCAGGCCCGATTCTCTGAGTCCCCTCTGGTCTGTCGTCACGAAGGTGAGTCTCGATGGCCGCTTCTTCCTTCCTTCTCTGGTCAGTCTTCTGAATGGTCATGGCTGTCTCCCCTGTCGAGTCTTCGCTCCTTGTGCCTCTGAGCGTGTCCCTTTATCCCCAGCCTGCTTGCCTTTCCAGAAACTTCTCTGGCTTCTGGCCAATGAGGTCCCAGGAGGGGGTTCCAATACCCAGTGGGTTTCTTGATGTCTGGCTGACAGGACACCAGGGTCCGCCCCCAGGTGACCATCTCCATGTTGTTAAACTTGTTATCAGGTAAGGTTTCTACAGGATCTCTTGGTGACAGAAAGTCTGGCCCGATCTGGGCTTCTAACAATAGACCGATGCATTTCAATGGGGTGCCATGATCTCCTGCTAAGTCTCAAGTAGAGTGGAACGACCTTTGATGGGTGGTTGATGGGTCAGGCCCAGACACATTTGTGTATTGTACAATTGGCCTGCCTGCGGTTTGACTGTGTTTGATTTCAATGTGCCCAATTCTTTAATTTAGGATATCCAATTTTATCAGCCTGAAAACTAGGCCCTGTTTATATCACCACACTATGCTTCCTAATTCCCGCCTGATTGCATCATAATGACCTCTCCCCCAATTGTAAACTATGCCCTGCCCGTACGGCCCTCTCCCTCTCCATTGCAATAACAAAAGACACCGAATTGTGGTCACGATCTCCAAAGTGCTCTCCCACAACCAAATCCAACACTTGGCCCGGTTCATTTCCCATTACCAAATCCAGTGTGGCCCCACCTCTTGTCGGCCTATCCACATATTGTGTCAGGAACCCCTCCTGCACACACTGCACAAAAACTGCCCCATCCGAACTGTTCGACCTATAAAGGTTCCAATCAATATTTGGAAGGTTAAAGTCCCCCATGACAACTACCCTGTGACCTCCACACCTATCCATAATCTGCTTAGCAATTTCTTGCTCCACATCTCTATTACTATTTGGGGGCCTATAGTAAACTCCTAACAACGTGACCGCTCCTTTCCTATTCCTAACCTTAGCCCATATTACCTCTGTAGGCAGATCCCCTTCAAAATGCCTTTCTGCAGCCGTTACACTCTCCTTGATTAACAGTGCCACTCCTCCACCTCTTTTACCAGCTACCCTACACTTACTGAAACATCTATACCCCGGAACTTCCAACAATCATTCCTGTCCTTGTTCTACCCATGTCTCTGTAATGGCCACAACATCGTAGTCCCAAGTGCCAATCCACGCCCAAGTTCACCTACCTTGTTCCGGATGCTCCTTGCATTGAAGTAGACATACTTCAACCCACCTTCTTGTCTGCTGGTACCCACCTTTGACCATGATACCCTTCCCAGTACCTCACTGCACTCACTGACCTCCGGACTACAACTCCTTTTCCCATCCCCCTGAAAAATTAGTTTAAACCCCCCCGAAGAGCCGTAGCAAATTTCCCTCCCAGGATATTGGTCCCCCTCTGGTTCAGGTGCAACCCATCCTGTTGGTACAGGTCCCACCTTCCCCAGAAAGTGTTCCAATTATCCACATAGCTGAAACCCTCCCTCCTACACCACCCTGCATCCATGTGTTTAACTGCACTCTCTCCCTGTTCCTCAACTCGCTATCCCGTGGCACCGGCAACATACCAGAGATGACAACCTGTTTTGTCCTGGCTCTCAGCTTCCACCCAAGCTCCCTGAATTCCTGTTTTAAATCCCCGTCCCCTCTCTTACCTACGTCTTTGGTGCCGACGTGCACCACGACTTGTGACTGTTCCCCCTCCCCCTTTAGAATCCTGAAGACACGGTCGGAGATGTCACGGACCCTGGCATCCGGGAGGCAACATACCATCCGTGAGTCTCTCTTGTTGCCACAGAACCTCCTATCTATCCCTCGAACAAACGAGGCCCCAATAACTATAGCTCTACCGCTCTCCCCCTTTCCCTTCTGAGCCACAGGGACGGACTCAGCGCTGGCGATCTGGTCACTGCGGCTTACCACTGGAGCTTAAAGCTCCCTCACCACTGTCCCCCATCAAACACTCCCAGGACAGGTACAGCACGGGGTTAGGTACAGAGTAAAGCTCCCTCTACACTGTCCCCCATCAAACACTCCCAGGACAGATACAGCACGGGGTTAGATACAGAGTAAAGCTCCCTCTACACTGTCCCCCATCAAACACTCCCAGGACAGATACAGCACGGGGTTAGATACAGAGTAAAGCTCCCTCTACACTGTCCCCCATCAAACACTCCCAGGACAGATACAGCACGGGGTTAGATACAGAGTAAAGCTCCCTCTACACTGTCCCCCATCAAACACTCCCAGGACAGATACAGCACGGGGTTAGATACAGAGTAAAGCTCCCTCTACACTGTCCCCCATCAAACACTCCCAGGACAGGTACAGCACGGGGTTAGATACAGAGTAAAGCTCCCTCTACACTGTCCCCCATCAAACACTCCCAGGACAGGTACAGCACGGGGTTAGATACAGAGTAAAGCTCTCTCTACACTGTCCCCCATCAAACACTCCCAGGAGAGGTACAGCACGGGGTTAGATACAGAGTAAAGCTCCCTCTACACTGTCCCCCATCAAACACTCCCAGGACAGGTACAGCACGGGGTTAGATACAGAGTAAAGCTCCCTCTACACTGTCCCCCATCAAACACTCCCAGGACAGGTACAGCACGGGGTTAGATACAGAGTAAAGCTCCCTCTACACTGTCCCCCATCAAACACTCCCAGGAGAGGTACAGCACGGGGTTAGATACAGAGTAAAGCTCCCTCTACACTGTCCCCCATCAAACACTCCCAGGACAGGTACAGCACGGGGTTAGATAAAGAGTAAAGCTCCCTCTACACTGTCCCCATCAAACACTCCCTGGACAGGTACAGCACGGAGTTAGGTACAGAGTAAAGCTCCCTCTACACTGTCCCCCATCAAACACTCCCAGGACAGGTACAGTACGGGGTTAGATACAGAGTAAAGCTCCCTCTACACTGTCCCCCCATCAAACACTCCCAGGACAGGTACAGCACGGGGTTAGATACAGAGTAAAGCTCCCTCTACACTGACCCCCATCAAACACTCCCAGGACAGGTACAGCACGGGGTTAGATACAGAGTGAAGTTCCCTCTACTCTGAACCCATCAAACACTCCCAGGACACATACAGCACGGGATGAGATACAGAGAAAAGCTCCCTCGACACTGTCCGTATCAAACACTCCCAGGACAGGTGCAGCACGGGGTTAGATACACAGTAAAGCTCTCTGAACACTGTCCCCCATCAAACACTCCCAGGACAGGTACAACACGGGGTTAGATACAGAGTAAAGCTCCCTCTACACTGTCCCCATAAAACACTCCCAGGACAGGTACAGCATGGGGTTAGATACACAGTAAAGCTCTCTGAACACTGTCCCCCATCAAACACTCCCAGGACAGGTACAACACGGGGTTAGATACAGAGTAAAGCTCCCTCTATACTGCCCCCATCAATCACTCCCAGGACAGGTACAGCACTGGGTTCGATACAGAGTAAAGCTCCCTCTACACTGTCCCCCATCAAACACTCCCAGGACAGGTACAGCACGGGGTTAGATACAGAGTGAAGTTCCCTCTACTCTGAACCCATCAAACACTCCCAGGACACATACAGCACGGGATGAGATACAGAGAAAAGCTCCCTCTACTCTGAACCCATCAAGCACTCCCAGGACTGGTACAGCACGGGGTTCGATGCAGAGTAAAGCTCCATCTACACTGTCCCCATCAAACACTCCCAGGACACATACAGCACGGGATGAGATACAGAGAAAAGCTCCCTCGACACTGTCCGTATCAAACACTCCCAGGACAGGTACAGCACGGGGTTAGATACAGAGTAACGCTCCCACTACACTGTCCCCATCAAACACTCCCTGGACGGATACAGCATGGGGTTAGATACACAGTAAAGCTCTCTGAACACTGTCCCCCATCAAACACTCCCAGGACAGGTACAACACGGGGTTAGATACAGAGTAAAGCTCCCTCTACACTGTCCCCATCAAACACACCCAGGATGGATACAGCACTGGGTTCGATACAGAGTAAAGCTCCATCTACACTGTCCCCCATCAAACACTCCCTGGACAGATACAGCATGGGGTTAGATACAGAGTAAAGCTCCCTCTACACTATCCCCCATCAAACACCCCCAGGACAGATACAGCATGGGAGTAGATACAGAGAAAAGCTCCCTCTACACTGTCCCCATCCATCCCGCCCAGGACAGGGACAGCACGGAGTTAGATACAGAACGAAGCTCCCTCTACACTGTCCCTATCAAACACTCCCAGGACAGGTACAGCACGGGGTTAGATACAGAGTAAAGCTCCCTCTACACTGTCCCCCATCAAACACTCCCAGGACAGGTACAGCACTGGGTTAGATACAGAGTAACGCTCCCTCTACACTGTCCCTATCAAACACTCCCAGGACAGGTACAGCACGGGGTTAGATACAGAGTAAAGCTCCCTCTGCACTGTCCCCATCAAACACTCCCAGGACAGGTGCAGCACGGTGTTAGATACAGAGTAACGCTCCCTCTACACTGTCCCCATCAAACACTCCCAGGACAGGTGCAGCACGGTGTTAGATACAGAGTAACGCTCCCTCTACACTGTCCCTATCAAACACTCCCAGGACAGGTACAGCACGGGGTTAGATACAGAGTAAAGCTCCCTCTCCACTGTCCCCCATCAAACACTCCCAGGACAGGTACAGCACGGTGTTAGATACAGAGTAACGCTCCCTCTACACTGTCCCTATCAAACACTCCCAGGACAGGTACAGCACGGGGTTAGATACAGAGTAAAGCTCCCTCTACACTGTCCCCATCAAACACTCCCAGGACAGGTGCAGCACGGGGTTAAGAACATAAAACCATAAGAAATAGGAGCAGGAGTAGGCCATCTAGCCCCTCGAGCCTGCCCCGCCATTCAATAAGATCATGGCTGATCTGAAGTGAATCAGTTCCACTTACCCACCTGCTCCCCATAACCCTTCATTCCCCGATCGATCAGGAATCCATCTATCCGTGATTTAAACATATTCAACGAGGGAGCCTCCACCACTTCAGTGGGCAGAGAATTCCAGAGATTCACCACCCTCTGAGAGAAGAAGTTCCTCCCCAACTCTGTCCTAAACTGACCCCCCTTTATTTTGAGGCTGTGCCCTCCAGTTCTGGGTTCCTTCCGAAGTGGAATGAATCTCTCCACTTCTACCATATCCAGCCCTTTCATTATCTTATAGGCCTCCATAAGGTCATCCCTCCGCCTTCTAAACTCCAACGAGTACAAACCCAATCTGCTCAATCTCTCCTCATAACACCGTGTGTTACTGATGGTATCTCTACTAATGTTAATCCAGCTCCCTCGCACAGTCTCTGAGTAACCCCTCTCCCCGCAGCACCCTGTGTTACTGACTGTATCTGTACTGATGTTAATCCAGCTCCCTCACACTGTCACTCAGTAACCCCTCTCCCCCAGCACCCTGTGTTACTGACTGTATCTGTACAGTTGTTAATCCAGCTCCCTCACACTGTCACTCAGTAACCCCTCTCCCCCAGCACCCTGTGTTACTGACTGTATCTGTACAGTTGTTAATCCAGCTCCCTCACACTGTCACTCAGTAACCCCTCTCCCCGCAGCACCCAGTGTTACTGACTGTATCTTTACTGATGTTAATCCAGGTCCCTCACACTGTCACTCAGTAACCCCTCTCCCCGCAGCACCCTGTGTTACTGACTGTATCTGTACTGATGTTAATCCAGCTCCCTCACATTGTCACTCAGTAACCCCTCTCACCCAGCACCCTGTGTTACTGACTGTATCTGTGCTGATGTTAATCCAGCTCCCTCACACTGTCACTCAGTAACCCCTCTCCCCCAGCACCCTGTGTTACTGACTGTATCTGTGCTGATGTTAATCCAGCTCCCTCACACTGTCACTCAGTAACCCCTCTCCCCCAGCACCCTGTGTTACTGACTGTATCTTTACTGATGTTAATCCAGGTCCCTCACACTGTCACTCAGTAACCCCTCTCCCGCAGCACCCTGTGTTACTGACTGTATCGGTACTGATGTTAATCCAGCTCCCTCACATTGTCACTCAGTAACCCCTCTCCCCCAGCACCCTGTGTTACTGACTGTATCTGTACTGATGTTAATCCAGCTCCCTCACACTGTCACTCAGTAACCCCTCTCCCCCCAGCACCCTGTGTTACTGACTGTATCTCGACTGATGTTAATCCAGCTCCCTCACACTATCACTCGGTAACCCCTCTCCCCCAGCACCCTGTGTTACTGACTGTATCTCTACTGATGTTAGTCCTGCTCCCTCACACTGTCACTCAGTAACCCCTCTCCCCCCAGCACCCTGTGTTACTGATTGCATCTGTACTGATGTTAATCCAGCTCCCTGAGACTGTCACTCAGTAACCCCCCTCTCCCCAGCACCCTGTTGGGAACAGAAACTGTCAGAGAAAGGAACTAATGAAAAGTGGAACTTTTTCAAGGAACAAATACTGGCTGTCCTTGATAGGTATGTCCCTGTCAGGCAGGGAGGAAATGGCCGAGTGAGGAAACCATGGTTCACGAAAGAGGTGGAATGTCTTGTGAAAAGGAAGAGGGAAGCTTATGTAGGGATGAGGAAACAAGGTTCAGATGGCTCGATTGAGGGTTACAAGTTAGCGAGGAATGAGTTGAAAAAGGGGCTTAGGAGAGCTAGGAGGGGACACGAGAAGTCCTTGGTGGGTCGGATCAAGGAAAACCCCAAGGCTTTTTACTCTTATGTGAGGAATAAAAGAATGACCAGGGTGAGGTTAGGGCCGGTCAAGGACAGTAGTGGGAACTTGTGTATGGAGTCAGTCGAGATAGGCGAGGTGATGTCCGAATACTTTTCTTCAGTGTTCACCAAGGAGAGGGGCCATGTTTTTGAGGAAGGGAAGGTGTTACAGGCTAATAGGCTGGAGGAAATAGATGTTTGGAGGGAGGATGTCCTGGCAGTTTTGAATAAACTGGGCCTGATGAAAGTCCCCTGGGCCTGATGAAATGTATCCTAGGATTCTTTGGGAGGCAAGGGATGAGATTGCAGAGCCTTTGGCTTTGATCTTTGGGTCCTCGCTGTCCACGGGGATGGTGCCAGAGGACTGGAGAATGGCGAATGTTGTTCCTCTGTTTAAGAAAGGGAATAGAAATGACCCTGGTAATTATAGACCGGTTAGTCTTACTTCGGTGGTTGGTAAATTGCTGGAAAAGGTCCTTAGAGATGGGATTTACGACCATTTAGAAATATGTGGATTAATCCGGGATAGTCAGCACAGATTCGTGAAGGGCAAGTCGTGCCTCACAAATTTGATAGAATTTTTTGAGGAGGTAACTAAGTGTGTTGATGAAGGTAGGGCAGTTGATGTCATATACATGGATTTTAGTAAGGCGTTTGATAAGGTCCCACATGGTCGGCTTATGATGAAAGTGAGGAGGTGTGGGATAGAGGGAAAGTTGGCCGATTGGATAGGTAACTGGCTGTCTGATCGAAGACAGAGGGTGGTGGTGGATGGAAAATTTTCGGATTGGAGGCAGGTTGCTAGCGGAGTGCCGCAGGGATCAGTGCTTGGTCCTCTGCTCTTTGTGATTTTTATTAATGACTTAGAGGAGGGGGCTGAAGGGTGGATCAGTAAATTTGCTGATGACACCAAGATTGGTGGAGTAGTGGATGAGGTGGAGGGCTGTTGTAGGCTGCAAAGGGACACAAATAGGATGCAAAGCTGGGCTGAATAATGGCAAATGGAGTTTAACCCTGATAAATGTGAGGTGATTCCCTTTGGTAGGACGAATTTAAATGTGGATTACAGGGTCAAAGGTAGGGTTCTGAAGACTGTGGAGGAACAGAGAGATCTTGGGATCTATATCCACAGATCTCTAAAGGTTGCCACTCAAGTGGATAGAGCTGTGAAGAAGGCCTATAGTGTGTTAGCTTTTATTAACAGGGGGTTGGAGTTTAAGAGCCGTGGGGCTATGCTGCAACTGTACAGGACCTTGGTGAGACCACATTTGGAATGTTGTGTGCAGTTCTGGTCACCTCACTATAAGAAGGATGTGGAAGCGCTGGAAAGAGTGCAGAGGAGATTTACCAGGATGCTGCCTGGTTTGGAGGGGAGGTCTTATGAGGAAAGGTTGAGGGAGCTCGGGCTGTTCTCTCTGGAGCAGAGGTGGCTGAGGGTTATAAAATGATGAAGGGGATAGATCGAGTGAACGTTCAAAGACTATTTCCTCGGGTGGATGGAGCTATTACAAGGGGGCATAACAATAGGGTTCGTGGTGGGAGATAAAGGAAGGATATCAGAGGTAGGTTCTTTACGCAGAGAGTGGTTGGGGTGTGGAATGGACTGCCTGCAGTGATAGTGGAGTCAGATACTTTGGGAACATTTAAGCGGTTATTGGATAGGCACATGGAACTCACCAGGATGATAGGGAGTGGGATAGCTTGAACTTTGTTTCAGATAAAGCTCGGCACAACATCGTGGGCCGAAGGGCCTGTTCTGTGCTGTTCTATGTTCTATGTATCTGTACTGATGTTAATCCAGCTCCCTCACACTGTCACTCAGTAACCCCTCTCCCCCAACACCCTGTGTTACTGACTGTATCTGTACTGATGTTAATCCAGCTCTCACACACTGTCACTCAGTAACCCCTCTCCCCCAGCACCCTGTGTTACTGACTGTATCTGTACTGATGTTAATCCAGCTGCCTTACACTGTCACTCAGTAACCCCTCTCCCCCAGCACCCTGTGTTACTGACTGTGTCTCTAATGATGTTAATCCAGCTCCCACACACTGTCACTCAGTAACCCCTCTCCCCCAGCACCCAGTGTTACTGACTGTATCTGTACTGATGTTAATCCAGGTCCCTCACACTATCACTCAGTAACCCCTCTCCCCCAGCACCCTGTGTTACTGACTGTGTCTCTAATGATGTTAATCCAGCTCCCTCACACTGTCACTCAGTAACCCCTCTCCCTCAGCACCCTGTGTTCCTGACTGTATCTGTACTGATGTTAATCCAGCTCCCTCACACTGTCACTCAGTAACCCCTCTCCCCCAGCACCCTGTGTTGCTGACTGTATCTCTCCTGATGTTACTCCAACTCCCTCAAATTATCACTCGGCATCCCCGCTCCGCCCAGCACCCTGTGTTACTGACTGTGTCTGTACTGATGTTAATCCAGCTCCCTCACACTGTCACTCAGTAACCCCTCTCCCCCAGCACCCTGTGTTACTGACTGTATCTGTACTGATGTTAATCCAGCTCCCTCACACTGTCACTCAGTAACCCCTCTCCCCCAGCACCCTGTGTCACTGACTGTATCTCTACTGATGTTAATCCAGCTCCCTCACACTATCACTCAGTAACCCCTCTCCCACAGCACCCTGTGTTACTGACTGTATCTGTACTGATGTTAATCCAGCTCCCTCACACTGTCACTCAGTAACCCCTCTCCCCCAGCACCCTGTGTCACTGACTGTATCTCTACTGATGTTAATCCAGCTCCCTCACACTATCACTCAGTAACCCCTCTCCCCCAGCACCCTGTGTCACTGACTGTATCTCTACTGATGTTAATCCAGCTCCCTCACACTATCACTCAGTAACCCCTCTCCCACAGCACCCTGTGTTACTGACTGTATCTGTACTGATGTGAATCCAGCTGCCTCACACTGTCAGTCAGTATCCCCTCTCCCCCAGCACCCTGTGTTCCTGACTGTATCTCTGGGTGTGCAAGTCCACAGATCCTTCAAGGTGACGTCCACAGGGGACGCAGCTGGTGAAGAAGGCATCTGGCATGCTTCCCTTTCTCGGACGGGGCATCGAGTATAAAAGTTGGGGTCTGATGTTGCAGATGTATAGAACGTTGGTTCGGCCGCATTTGGAATACTGCGTCCAGTTCTGGTCGCCACACTACCAGAAGGACGTGGAGGCTTTGGAGAGAGTACAGAGAGTACTCGGATGTTGCCTGGTATGGAGGGTCTTAGCTATGAGGAGAGATTGGGTCAACTGGGGTTGTTCTCCCTGGAAAGACGGAGGATGAGGGGAGACTTAATAGAGGTGTATAAAATTATGAAAGGCACAGACAGGGTGAACGGTGGGAAGCTTTTCCCCAGGTCGGGCGGTGATGTTCACGAGGGGTCATAGGTTCAAGGTGAAGGGGGGGGAGGTTTAACACAGATATCAGAAGGACATATTTTACACAGAGGGTGGTGGGAGCCTGGAATGCGCTGCCAGGCAAGGCGGTGGAGGCGGACACACTGGGAACGTTTCAGACTTATCTAGATAGCCACATGAACGGAGTGGGAATGGAGGGATACAACAGAATGGTCTAGTTTGGACCAGGGAGCGGCGCGGGCTTGGAGGGCCGAAGGGCCTGTTCCTGTGCTGTTTTGTTTTTGTTCTTTGTTCAACTGATGTTAATCCAGCTCCCTCACACTGTCACTCAGTAACCCCTCTCCCCCAGCACCCTGTGTTACTGACTGTGTCTGTACTGATGTTAATCCAGCTCCCTCACACTGTCACTCAGTAACCCCTCTCCCCCAGCACCCTGTGTTACTGACTGTATCTCTACTGATGTTAATCCAGCTCCCTCACACTGTCACTCAGTAACCCCTCTCCCCCAGCACCCTGTGTTACTGACTGTATCTCTACTGATGTTAATCCAGCTCCCTCACACTGTCACTCAGTAACACCTCTCCCCAGCACCCTGTGTTACTGACTGTGTCTGTACTGATGTTAATCCAGCTCCCTCACACTGTCACTCAGTAACCCCTCTCCCCCAGCACCCTGTGTTACTGACTGTATCTGTACTGATGTTAATCCTGCTCCCTCACACTGCCACTCAGTAACCCCTCTCCCCCCAGCACCCTGTGTTACTGACTGTATCTGTACTGATGTGAATCCAGCTCCCTCACACTGTCACTCAGTAATCCCTCTCCCCCCAGCACCCTGTGTTACTGACTGTATCTGTACTGATGTGAATCCAGCTCCCTCACACTGTCACTCAGTAACCCCTCTCCCCCCAGCACGCTGTGTTACTGACTGTATCTGTACTGATGTTAATCCAGCTCCCTCACACTCTCACTCAGTAACCCCTCTCCCCCAGCACACTGTGTTACTGACTGTATCTGTACTGATGTTAATCCAGCTCCCTCACACTGTCACTCAGTAACCCCTCTCCCCCAGCACCCTGTGTTACTGACTGTATCTGTACTGATGTTAATCCAGCTCCCTCACACTGTCACTCAGTAACCCATCTCCCCCCAGCACCCTGTGTTACTGACTGTGTCTGCACTGATGTTAATCCAGCTCCCTCACACTGTCACTCAGTAATCCCTCTCCCCCAGCACCCTGTGTTACTGACTGTATCGGTACTGATGTTAATCCAGCTCCCTCACACTGTCACTCTGTAACCCCTCTCCCCCCAGCACCCTGTGTTACTGACTGTATCTGTACTGATGTTAATCCAGCTCCCTCACACTGAAACTCAGTAACCCCTCTCCCCCCAGCACCCTGTGTTACTGACTGTATCTGTACTGATGTTAATCCAGCTCCCTCACACTGTCACTCTGTAACCCCTCTCCCCCCAGCACCCTGTGTTACTGACTGTGTCTGTACTGATGTTAATCCAGCTCCCTCACACTGTCACTCAGTCACCCCTCTCCCCCCAGCACCCTGTGTTACTGACTGTATCTGTACTGATGTTAATCCAGCTCCCTCACACTGTGACTCAGTAACCCCTCTCCCCCCAGCACCCTGTGTTACTGACTGTATCTGTACTGATGTTAATCCAGCTCCCTCACACTGTCACTCAGTAACCCTCTCCCCCCAGCACCCTGTGTTACTGACTGTATCTGTACAGGTGTTAATCCAGCTCCCTCACACTGTCACTCAGTCACCCCTCTCCCCCCAGCACCCTGTGTTACTGACTGTATCTGTACTGATGTTAATCCAGCTCCCTCACACTGTGACTCAGTAACCCCTCTCCCCCCAGCACCCTGTGTTACTGACTGTATCTGTACTGATGTTAATCCAGCTCCCTCACAGTCACTCAGTAACCCTCTCCCCCCAGCACCCTGTGTTACTGACTGTATCTGTACAGGTGTTAATCCAGCTCCCTCACACTGTCACTCAGTAACCCCTCTCCCCCCAGCACCCTTTGTTACTGACTGTATCTGTACTGATGTTAATCCAGCTCCCTCACACTGTCACTCAGTAACCCCTCTCCCCCAGCACCCTGTGTTACTGACTGTATCTCTACTGATGTTAATCCAGCTCCCTCACACTGTCACTCAGTAACACCTCTCCCCAGCACCCTGTGTTACTGACTGTATCTGTACTGATGTTAATCCAGCTACCTCACACTGTCACTCAGTAACCCCTCTCCCCCCAGCACCCTTTGTTACTGACTGTATCTGTACTGATGTTAATCCAGCTCCCTCACACTGTCACTCAGTAACCCCTCTCCCCCAGCACCCTGTGTTACTGACTGTATCTCTACTGATGTTAATCCAGCTCCCTCACACTGTCACTCAGTAACACCTCTCCCCAGCACCCTGTGTTACTGACTGTATCTGTACTGATGTTAATCCAGCTCCCTCACACTGTCACTCAGTAACCCCTCTCCCCCAGCACCCTGTGTTCCTGACTGTATCTCTGGGTGTGCAAGTCCACAGATCCTTCAAGGTGACGTCCACAGGTGGAGAAGCTGGTGAAGAAGGCATACGGCATGCTTCCCTTTCTAGGACGCGGCATCGAGTATAAAAGTTGGGGTCTGATGTTGCAGATGTATAGAACGTTGGTTCGGCCGCATTTGGAATACTGCGTCCAGTTCTGGTCGCCACACTACCAGAAGGACGTGGAGGCTTTGATGAGAGTACAGAGGAGGTTTACCAGGATGTTGCCTGGTATGGAGGGGCTTAGTTATGAGGAGAGATTGGGTAAACTGGGTTTGTTCTCCCTGGAAAGACGGAGGATGAGGGGAGACTTAATAGAGGTGTATAAAATTATGAAATGCACAGGTAGGGTGAACGGTGGGAGGCTTTTCCCCAGGTCGGGCGGTGATGTTCACGAGGGGTCATAGGTTCAAGGTGAAGGGGGGGGAGGTTTAACACAGATATCAGAAGGACATATTTTACACAGAGGGTCGTGGGGGCCTGGAATGTGTTGCCGGGCAAGGTGGTGGAGGTGGACAAACTGGGAACGTTTAAGACTTATCTAGATAGCCACATGAACGGAGTGGGAATGGAGGGATACAAAAGAATGGTCTTGTTTGGACCAGGGAGCAGCACGGGCTTGGAGGGCCGAAGGGCCTGTTCCTGTGCTGTATCATTCTTTGTTCTTTGTTCAACTGATGTTAATCCAGCTCCCTCACACTGTCACTCAGTAACTCCTCTCCCCCAGCACCCTGTGTTACTGACTGTATCTGTACTGATGTTAATCCAGCTCCCTCACACTGTCACTCAGTAACCCCTCTCCCCCCAGCACACTGTGTTACTGACTGTATCTGTACTGATGTTAATCCAGCTCCCTCACACTGTCACTCAGTAACCCCTCTCCCCCAGCACCCTGTGTTACTGACTGTATCTGTACTGATGTTAATCCAGCTCCCTCACACTGTCACTCAGTAACCCCTCTCCCCCCAGCACACTGTGTTACTGACTGTATCTGTACTGATGTTAATCCAGCTCCCTCACACTGTCACTCAGTAACCCCTCTCACCCCAGCACCCTTTGTTACTGACTGTATCTGTACATGTGTTAATCCAGCTCCCTCACACTGTCACTCAGTAACCCCTCTCCCCCAGCACCCTGTGTTACTGACTGTATCTGTACTGATGTTAATCCAGCTCCCTCACACTATCACTCAGTAACCCCTCTCCCCCAGCACCCTGTGTTACTGACTGTATCTGTACTGATGTTAATCCAGCTCCCTCACACTGTCACTCAGTAACCCTCTCCCCCCAGCACCCTGTGTTACTGACTGTATCTGCACTGATGTTAATCCAGCTCCCTCACACTGACACTCAGTAACCCCTCTCCCCCCAGCACCCTGTGTTACTGACTGTATCTGTACTGATGTTAAACCAGCTCCCTCACACTGTCACTCAGTAACCCCTCTCCCCCAGCACCCTGTGTTACTGACTGTATCTGCACTGATGTTAATCCAGCTCCCTCACACTGTCACTCAGTAACCCCTCTCCCCAGCACCCTGGGTTACTGACTGTATCTGTACTGATGTTAATCCAGCTCCCTCACACTGTCACTCAGTAACCCCTCTCCCCCAGCACCCTGTGTTACTGACTGTATCTGTGCTGATGTTAATCCAGCTCCCTCACACTGTCACTCAGTAACCACTCTCCCCCCAGCACCCTGTGTTACTGACTGTATCTGTGCTGATGTTAATCCAGCTCCCTCACACTGTCACTCAGTAACCCCTCTCCCCCCAGCACCCTGTGTTACTGACTGTATCTGTACTGATGTTAATCCAGCTCCCTCACACTGTCACTCAGTAACCCCTCTCCCCCCAGCACCCTGTGTTACTGACTGTATCTGTACTGGTGTTAATCCAGCTCCCTCACACTGTCACTCTGTAACCCCTCTCCCCCAGCACCCTGTGTTACTGACTGTGTCTGTACTGATGTTAATCCAGCTCCCTCACACTGTCACTCAGTAACGCCTCTCCCCCAGCACCCTGTGTTCCTGACTGTCTCTCTCCTGATGTTAATCCAACTCCCTCAAATTATCGCTCAGTATCCCCGCTTCCCCCAGCACCCTCTGTTACTGACTGTGTCGCTACGAATGTTAGTCCAGTTCCCTTACACTGTCACTCAGTAACCCCTCTCCCCCAGCACCCTGTGTTACTGACTGTGTCTGTACTGATGTTAATCCAGCTCCCTCACACTGTCACTCAGTAACCGTTCTCCCCCAGCACCCTGTTTTACTGACTGTATCTGGACTGATGTTAATCCAGCTCCCTCACACTGTCACTCAGTAACCCCTCCCCCAGCACCCTGTGTTACTGACTGTATCTGTACTGATGTTAATCCAGCTCCCTCACACTGTCACTCAGTAACCCCTCTCCCCCAGCACCCTGTGTTACTGACTGTGTCTGTACTGATGTTAATCCAGCTCCCTCACACTGTCACTCAGTAACCGTTCTCCCCCAGCACCCTGTTTTACTGACTGTATCTGGACTGATGTTAATCCAGCTCCCTCACACTGTCACTCAGTAACCCCTCTCCCCCCAGCACCCTGTGTTACTGACTGTTTCTCTCCTAATGTTCATGCACTTGAGCAGTCACCGGCATTCAGCCTTGGATCTTCAGGTTAGCGTTCTCCAAGGCGGCCTTCACGACACACAACAGCGCAGAGTCGCTGAGCAGAAAACGATAGCCAAGTTCCGCACACATGAGGACGGCCTCAACCGGGATATATTGGGTTCATGTCGCACTATTTGTAACCCCCACAGCTTGCCTGGACCTGCAAAGTTTCACTGGCTGTCTTGTCTGGAGACAATACACATCTTCTTAGCCTGTCTTAGTGCTCTCTCCACTCACGTTCTTTGTCTCTTAAAGACTTGATTAGCTGTAAGTATTCGCATTCCAACCATTATTCATGTAAATTGTGTCTGTGTCTTTATATGCTCTGTTTGTGAACAGAATTCCCACTCACCTGAAGAAGGGTTTGGAGCTCCGAAAGCTTGTGTGGCTTTTGCTACCAAATAAACCTGTTGGACTTTAACCTGGTGTTGTTAAACGTCTTACTGTGTATGGCTTTAGCCAGTGCAATATAACGGTTGGAATGTGAGCCTCTACAGGTAAGCAAGTCTGAAAGGTACAGACAATGTGAGTGGAGAGAGGGTTAAGCACAGGTTAAAGAGATGTGCATTGTCTCCAGACAGGACAGTTAGTGAGATTCTGCAAGTCCAGGCAAGTCGTGGGGGTTACAGATAGAAACATCGAAAACTACAGCACAAAACAGGCCCTTCGGCCCCACAAGTTTTGCCGAACATATCCCTACCTTTTAGGCCTACCTATAACCCTCCATCCTATAAAGTCCCATGTACTCATCCAGGAGTCTCTTAAAAGACCCTATTGAGTTTGCCTCCACCACCACTGACGGCAGCCGATTCCATTCGCCCACCACTCTCTGTGAAAAACGTCCCCCTAACATTTCCCCAGTCCCTAACCCCCCAGCAACTTAAACCTGTGTCCTCTCATAGCAGCCATTTCCACCCTGGGAAAAAGCCTCTGAGCCTCTCAACACCTTATATACCTCTATTAGGTCTCCTCTCATCCTACGTCTCTCCAAGGAGAAAAGACCGAGCTCCCTCAGCCTATCCTCACAAGGCATGCCGCTCAATCCAGGCAACATCCTTGTAAATCTCCTCTGCACCCTTTCAATCTTTTCCATATCCTTCCTGTAATGAGGCAACCAGAACTGAGCACAGTACTCCAAGTGGGGTCTGACGAGGATCTTATATAGCTGCATCATTATCCCCGGACTCCTAAACTCAATCCCTCGATTGATAAAGGCCAGCACACCATACGCCTTCTTAACCACCTCCTCCACCTGCGGGGCCGATTTTAGAGTCCTATGGACCCGGACCCCAAGGTCCTTCTGACCCTCCTCAGTACTGAGAGTCTTTCCCTTTATATTGTACTCCTTCATCCCATTTGACCTGCCAAAATGGACCACGACGCATTTATCTGGGTTGAAGTCCATCTGACACTTGTCCGCCCAGTCTTGCATCCTATCTATGTCCCTCTGTAACTTCTGACATCCCTCCAGACTGTCCACAACCCCACCAACCTTCGTGTCGTCGGCAAATTACCAACCCATCCCTCCACTTCCTCATCCAGGTCATCCAGATAGTGTGACATGAACCCAAGATGGCGGTTGGGGCCGTCCTCATGTGTGTGGAACTTGACTATCAGTCTCTGCTCAGTGACTCTGTGCTGGCGTGTGTGGTGAAGGCAGCCTTGGAGAACGCTTCCCCGAAGACTCACATTCCAACCGTTATTGTGTAAATTGAGTGAGTGTCTCTGTCGGCCCTGTTTGTGAACACATCTCCCACTCCCCTGATCAAGGAGCAGTGCTCCGAAAGCTCGTGTCTTGTGCTGCTCGGGGGGAGCGATGGATCCGGCGGGTGGGCGGAGAGGATTCATAACCAGGTTTGTGTGCAGCGGAAACTCAGAGAATGAAATCGCCGGTTCCCCGTTTGGACCCAGCGGGAGCCCAGTATTGTTCCCCGTTTCTGCCCCGAGTTCACCGCCGCCATGTTTCCAGCGGGGCTGTGCGCCTGTGCTGCCGCCATCTTTGTGAGGGGCAATGTGAGGTGAGCGTATGCCCAGTGCCATCTTGGTCTGGGTTTGACCAAAGGGTAGAGGTTAAAGGTGAGAGTGTTTCAGAGGGGATGTGGGGACAATGTTGAGGGGGGCTGAAGAAGGGGCTTGCAGCTCCGAAAGCTTGTGTGGCTTTTGCTACCTAATAAACCTGTTGGACTTTAACCTGGCGTTGTTAAACTTCTTACTGTGTTTTCCCCAGTCCAACGCCGGCATCTCCACATCCTGACAGATTGTTGAGCAGACTGTGTTGCAAATCTGGAACTCGCTGCCTGAGTGGCTGCTGGAGGCAGGGACTCTCTGATTGAAGAAGCTTCTGGACAAACACATCAATACACAAGGTATCGTCGCTGATAGTCCAAGTACATTGATTGGACTCAATTGGTATTGAGGGGGCGAGTTGTGGGGGGAAGTGGGGCAAGGGGGAGGGGTTGAAGGGTGCGAGAGGTTGTGGGGGGGGGGGGTTGAAGGGTGTGAGAGGTTGTGGGGAGGGGGTGAGGGGTTGCGGGGGGCAAGGGATGAGGGGTGGTGGGGGAAGGTAAGTTTGCTGATGACACAAAGGTTGGTGGATTTGTGGAAAGCGATGAGGACCATCAGAGGATACAGCAGGATATCGATCAGTCCAAGACTTGGGCAGAGAGATGGCAGATGGAATTTCGTCCGGACAAATGTGAAGTAATGCATTTTGGAAGGTCTAATACAGATAGGAAATATACAGTAAATGGCAGAACCCTTCAGAGTATTGATAGGCAGAGGGATCTGGGTTTACAGGTACACAGGTCACTGAAAGTGGCAATGCAGCTGGAGAAGGTAGTCAAGAAGGCATACGGCATGCTTGCCTTCATCGGCCGGGACAGTGAGTTTAAAAATTGGCAAGTTGTGTTGCAGCTTTATAGAAGCTTAGTTAGACCGCACTTGGAATATAGTGTTCAAATCTGATCGCCACACTGCCAGAAGGATGTGGAGGCTTTGGAGAGGGTACAGAAAAGATTTACCAGGATGTGGTCTGGTCTGGAAATCAGCCTCCCACCATTCATTTGTTTATTTCTATGATTCAGGAATCCCAGTGGGTTGTGGCTGAGGCTTTTTTCCAAAGAGTGGGAGCTGAGAACTGAGCTCACACTGGAGACTCTGTGTCTTTTTTCACTGCACCCGCCCCCCCCTTGCTTTGCTTTGCTTTCAATCAATTTCTTGTGTTCCCTCGCACTCTTTCCAGTCCCCATCACTCTCTTCACTATCACTCCCTCGCACTCTCAATTTCTCTCCCCACACCTTCATCCTCCCCCTGCTTCACTCATGTGCTTCAGAGACGGAAATCTGCCGTCCTTACCTGGTCTGGTCTACATGCCATTCCAGAGCCACAGCAACATGTCTGACTCTTAACTGTCCTCCCAAATTGCATAGCAAGCCATTTTGTTCAAGGGCACAGTGGGTTAACACTGCTGCCTCACAGTGACACGGTGACACAGTGGGTTAACACTGCTGTCTCACAGTGACACGGGTGACACAGTGGGTTAACACTGCTGCCTCACAGTGACACGGTGACACAGTGGGTTAACACTGCTGCCTCACAGTGACACAGTGGGTTAACACTGCTGCCTCACAGCGACACGGTGACACAGTGGGTTAACACTGCTGTCTCACAGTGACACGGTGACACAGTGGGTTAACACTGCTGCCTCACAGTGACACGGGTGACACAGTGGGTTAACACTGCTGCCTCACAGTGGCACGGTGACACAGTGGGTTAACACTCCTGCCTCACAGTGACACGGTGACACAGTGGGTTAACACTGCTGCCTCACAGTGACACGGCGACATAGTGGGTTCACACTGCTGCCTCACAGTGACACGGGTGACACAGTGGGTTAACACTGCTGCCTCACAGTGACACGGTGACACAGTGGGTTAACACTGCTGCCTCACAGTGACACGGGTGACACAGTGGGTTAACACTGCTGCCTCACAGTGACACGGTGACACAGTGGGTTAACACTGCTGCCTCACAGTGACACGGTGACACAGTGGTTAACACTGCTGCCTCACAGTGACACGGGTGACACAGTGGGTTAACACTGCTGCCTCACAGTGACACGGTGACACAGTGGGTTAACACTGCTGCCTCACAGTGGCACGGTGACACAGTGGGTTAACACTGCTGCCTCACAGTGACACAGTGGGTTAACACTGCTGCCTCACAGCGACACGGTGACACAGTGGGTTAACACTGCTGCCTCACAGTGACACGGTGACACAGTGGGTTAACACTGCTGCCTCACAGTGGCACGGTGACACAGTGGGTTAACACTGCTGCCTCACAGTGACACGCTGACACAGTGGGTTAACACTGCTGCCTCACGGTGGCACAGTGGGTTAACACTGCTGCCTCACAGTGACACGGTGACACAGTGGTTAACACTGCTGCCTCACAGTGATTCGGTGACACAGTGGGTTAACACTGCTGTCTCACAGCGACACGGTGACACAGTGGGTTAACACTGCTGCCTCACAGTGACACGGTGACACAGTGGGTTAACACTGCTGTCTCACAGTGACACGGTGACACAGTGGGTTAACACTGCTGTCTCACAGTGACACGGTGACACAGTGGGTTAACACTGCTGCCTCACAGTGACACGGTGACACAGTGGGTTAACACTGCTGCCTCACAGTGACACGGTGACACAGTGGGTTAACACTGCTGCCTGACAGTGACACGGTGACACAGTGGGTTAACACTGCTGCCTCACAGTGACACGGTGACACAGTGGGTTAACACTGCTGCCTCACAGTGACACGGTGACACAGTGGGTTAACACTGCTGCCTCACAGTGACACGGTGACACAGTGGGTTAACACTGCTGCCTCACAGTGACACGGTGACACAGTGGGTTAACACTGCTGTCTCACAGTGACACGGTGGGTTAACACTGCTGTCTCACAGTGACACGGTGACACAGTGGGTTAACACTGCTGCCTCACAGTGACACGGTGACACAGTGTGTTAACACTGCTGCCTCACAGTGACACGGTGACACAGTGGGTTAACACTGCTGCCTCACAGTGACACGGTGACACAGTGGGTTAACTCTGCTGTCTCACAGTGACACAGTGGGTTAACACTGCTGCCTCACAGTGACACGGTGACACAGTGTGTTAACACTGCTGCCTCACAGCGACACGGTGACACAGTGGGTTAACACTGCTGTCTCACAGTGACACGGTGACACAGTGGGTTAACACTGCTGTCTCACAGTGACACGGTGACACAGTGGGTTAACACTGCTGCCTCACAGTGACACGGTGACACAGTGGGTTAACACTGCTGCCTCACAGTGACACGGTGACACAGTGGGTTAACACTGCTGTCTCACAGTGACACGGTGACACAGTGGGTTAACACTGCTGCCTCACAGTGACACGGTGACACAGTGGGTTAACACTGCTGTCTCACAGTGACACAGTGGCACAGTGGGTTAACACTGCTGTCTCACAGTGACACGGTGACACAGTGGGTTAACACTGCTGCCTCACAGTGACACGGTGACACAGTGGGTTAACACTGCTGCCTCACAGTGACACGGTGACACAGTGGGTTAACACTGCTGCCTCACAGTGACACGGTGACACAGTGGGTTAACACTGCTGCCTCACAGTGACACGGTGACACAGTGGGTTAACTCTGCTGTCTCACAGTGACACGGTGACACAGTGGGTTAACACTGCTGCCTCACAGCGACACGGTGACACAGTGGGTTAACACTGCTGTCTCACAGTGACACGGTGACACAGTGTGTTAACACTGCTGTCTCACAGTGACACGGTGACACAGTGGGTTCACACTGCTGTCTCACAGTGACACGGTGACACAGTGGGTTCACACTGCTGTCTCACAGCGACACGGTGACACAGTGGGTTAACACTGCTGTCTCACAGCGACACGGTGACACAGGGGGTTAACACTGCTGTCTCACAGTGACACGGTGACACAGTGGGTTCACACTGCTGTCTCACAGCGACACGGTGACACAGTGGGTTAACACTGCTGCCTCACAGTGACACCATAGCACAGTGGGTTAACACTGCTGCCTCACAGTGACACGGTGACACAGTGGGTTAACACTGCTGCCTCACAGTGACACCATAGCACAGTGGGTTAACACTGCTGCCTCACAGTGACACGGTGACACAGTGGGTTAACACTGCTGCCTCACAGTGACACGGTGACACAGTGGGTTAACACTGCTGTCTCACAGTGACGCGGTGACACAGTGTGTTAACACTGCTGTCTCACAGTGACACGGGGACACAGTGGGTTAACACTGCTGCCTCACAGTGACACGGTGGCACAGTGGGTTAACACTGCTGTCTCACAGTGACACGGTGACACAGTGGGTTAACACTGCTGTCTCACAGCGACACAGTGACACAGTGGGTTAACACTGCTCCCTCACAGTGACACGGTGACACAGTGGGTTAACACTGCTGTCTCACAGTGACACGGTGACACAGAGGGTTAACACTGCTGCCTCACAGTGACACGGTGACACAGTGGGTTAACACTGCTGCCTCACAGTGACACAGTGGCACAGTGGGTTAACACTGCTGTCTCACAGTGACACGGTGACACAGTGGGTTAACACTGCTGCCTCACAGTGACACGGTGACACAGTGGGTTAACACTGCTGCCTCACAGTGACACGGTGGCACAGTGGGTTAACACTGCTGTCTCACAGTGACACGGTGACACAGTGGGTTAACACTGCTGCCTCACAGTGACACGGTGACACAGTGGGTTAACACTGCTGCCTCACAGTGACACGGTGACACAGTGGGTTAACACTGCTGCCTCACAGTGACACGGTGACACAGTGGGTTAACACTGCTGCCTCACAGTGACACGGTGACACAGTGGGTTAACTCTGCTGTCTCACAGTGACACGGTGACACAGTGGGTTAACACTGCTGCCTCACAGCGACACGGTGACACAGTGGGTTAACACTGCTGTCTCACAGTGACACGGTGACACAGTGTGTTAACACTGCTGTCTCACAGTGACACGGTGACACAGTGGGTTCACACTGCTGTCTCACAGTGACACGGTGACACAGTGGGTTCACACTGCTGTCTCACAGCGACACGGTGACACAGTGGGTTAACACTGCTGTCTCACAGCGACACGGTGACACAGGGGGTTAACACTGCTGTCTCACAGTGACACGGTGACACAGTGGGTTCACACTGCTGTCTCACAGCGACACGGTGACACAGTGGGTTAACACTGCTGCCTCACAGTGACACCATAGCACAGTGGGTTAACACTGCTGCCTCACAGTGACACGGTGACACAGTGGGTTAACACTGCTGCCTCACAGTGACACCATAGCACAGTGGGTTAACACTGCTGCCTCACAGTGACACGGTGACACAGTGGGTTAACACTGCTGCCTCACAGTGACACGGTGACACAGTGGGTTAACACTGCTGTCTCACAGTGACGCGGTGACACAGTGTGTTAACACTGCTGTCTCACAGTGACACGGGGACACAGTGGGTTAACACTGCTGCCTCACAGTGACACGGTGGCACAGTGGGTTAACACTGCTGTCTCACAGTGACACGGTGACACAGTGGGTTAACACTGCTGTCTCACAGCGACACAGTGACACAGTGGGTTAACACTGCTCCCTCACAGTGACACGGTGACACAGTGGGTTAACACTGCTGTCTCACAGTGACACGGTGACACAGAGGGTTAACACTGCTGCCTCACAGTGACACGGTGACACAGTGGGTTAACACTGCTGCCTCACAGTGACACGGTGACACAGTGGGTTAACACTGCTGCCTCACAGCGACACGGTGACACAGCGGGTTAACACTGCTGCCTCACAGTGACACAGTGGGTTAACACTGCTGTCTCACAGTGACACGGTGACACAGTGGGTTAACACTGCTGCCTCACAGTGACACGGTGACACAGTGGGTTAACACTGCTGCCTCACAGTGACACGGTGACACAGTGGGTTAACACTGCTGCCTCACAGTGACACGGTGACACAGTGGGTTAACACTGCTGCCTCACAGTGACACGGTGACACAGTGGGTTAACACTGCTGCCTCACAGTGACACGGTGACACAGTGGGTTAACACTGCTGTCTCACAGCGACACGGTGACACAGTGGGTTCACACTGCTGTCTCACAGTGACACGGTGACACAGTGGGTTAACACTGCTGCCTCACAGTGACACGGTGACACAGTGGGTTAACACTGCTGCCTCACAGCGACACGGTGACACAGTGGGTTAACACTGCTGCCTCACAGTGACACGGTGACACAGTGGGTTAACACTGCTGCCTCACAGTGACACGGTGACACAGTGGGTTCACACTGCTGTCTCACAGTGACACGGTGACACAGTGGGTTCACACTGCTGTCTCACAGTGACACGTTGACACAGTGGGTTAACACTGCTGTCTCACAGTGGCACAGTGGGTTAACACTGCTGCCTCACAGCGACACGGTGACACCGTGGGTTAACACTGCTGCCTCACAGTGACACGGTGACACAGTGGGTTAACACTGCTGTCTCACAGTGACACGGTGACACAGTGGGTTAACACTGCTGCCTCACAGTGACACGGAGACACAGTGGGTTAACACTGCTGTCTCACAGTGACACGGTGACACAGTGGGTTAACACTGCTGTCTCACAGTGACACGGTGACACAGTAGGTTAACACTGCTGCCTCACAGTGACACGGTGACACAGTGGGTTAACACTGCTGTCTCACAGTGACACGGTGACACAGTGGGTTAACACTGCTCCCTCACAGTGACACGGTGACACAGTGGGTTAACACTGCTGCCTCACAGTGACACGTTGACACAGTGGGTTAACACTGCTGTCTCACAGTGACACGGTGACACAGTGGGTTAACACTGCTGTCTCACAGCGACACGGTGACACAGTGGGTTAACACTGCTGCCTCACAGTGACACAGTGACACAGTGGGTTAACACTGCTGTCTCACAGTGACACGGTGACACAGTGGGTTAACACTGCTGTCTCACGGTGACACAGTGGGTTAACACTGCTGTCTCACAGTGACACGGTGACACAGTGGGTTAACACTGCTGCCTCACGGTGACACAGTGACACAGTGGGTTAACACTGCTGTCTCACTGTGACACGGTGACACAGTGGGTTAACACTGCTGCCTCACAGCGACACGGTGACACAGTGCGTTAACACTGCTGTCTCACAGTGACACGGTGACACAGTGGGTTAACACTGCTGCCTCACAGTGACACGGTGACACAGTGGGTTAACACTGCTGTCTCACAGCGACACGGTGACACAGTGGGTTAACACTGCTGCCTCACAGTGACACAGTGACACAGTGGGTTAACACTGCTGTCTCAGAGTGACACGGTGACACAGTGGGTTAACACTGCTGTCTCACAGCGACACGGTGACACAGTGGGTTAACACTGCTGTCTCACAGCGACACGGTGACACAGTGGGTTAACACTGCTGTCTCACAGCGACACGGTGACACAGTGGGTTAACACTGCTGCCTCACAGTGACACGGTGACACAGTGGGTTAACACTGCTGTCTCACAGCGACACGGTGACACAGTGGGTTAACACTGCTGCCTCACAGTGACACAGTGATACAGTGGGTTAACACTGCTGCCTCTCAGTGACACGGTGACACAGTGGGTTAACACTGCTGCCTCACAGTGACACAGTGATACAGTGGGTTAACACTGCTGCCTCACAGTGACACGGTGACACAGTGGGTTAACACTGCTGTCTCACAGTGACACGGTGACACAGTGGGTTAACACTGCTGCCTCACAGTGACACAGTTGGTTAACACTGCTGCCTCACAGTGACACAGTTGGTTAACACTGCTCCCTCACAGTGACACAGTGGGTTAACACTGCTGTCTCACAGTGACACGGTGACACAGTGGGTTAACACTGCTGTCTCACAGTGACACGGTGACACAGTGGGTTAACAGTGCTGTCTCACAGTGACACGGTGACACAGTGGGTTAACACTGCTGCCTCACAGCGACACGGTGACACAGTGCGTTAACACTGCTGTCTCACAGTGACACGGTGACACAGTGGGTTAACACTGCTGCCTCACAGTGATACGGTGACACAGTGGGTTAACACTGCTGCCTCACAGTGACACGGTGACACAGTGGGTTAACACTGCTGTCTCACAGCGACACGGTGACACAGTGGGTTAACACTGCTGCCACACAGTGACACGGTGACACAGTGGGTTAACACTGCTGTCTCACAGTGACACGGTGACACAGTGGGTTAACACTGCTGTCTCACAGTGACACGGTGACACAGTGGGTTAACACTGCTGCCTCACAGTGACACGGTGACACAGTGGGTTAACACTGCTGTCTCACAGTGACACAGTGACACAGTGGGTTAACACTGCTGCCTCACAGTGATACGGTGACACAGTGGGTTAACACTGCTGCCTCACAGTGACACAGTGACACAGTGGGTTAACACTGCTGCCTCACAGCGACACGGTGGCACCGTGGGTTAACACTGCTCCCTCACAGTGACACGGTGACACAGTGGGTTAACACTGCTGTCTCACAGTGACACGGTGACACAGTGGGTTAACACTGCTGCCTCACAGTGACACAGTGACACAGTGGGTTAACACTGCTGCCTCACAGTGACACGGTGACACAGTGGGTTAACACTGCTGCCTCACAGTGACACGGTGACACAGTGGGTTAACACTGCTGCCTCACAGTGACACGGTGACACAGTGGTTAACACTGCTGCCTCACAGTGACACGGTGACACAGTGGGTTAACACTGCTGCCTCACAGCGACACGGTGACACCGTGGGTTAACACTGCTGCCTCACAGTGACACGGTGACACAGTGGTTAACACTGCTGCCTCACAGTGACACGGTGACACAGTGGGTTAACACTGCTGCCTCACAGCGACACGGTGGCACCGTCGGTTAACACTGCTCCCTCACAGTGACACTGTGACACAGTGGGTTAACACTGCTGCCTCACAGTGACACGGTGACACAGTGGGTTAACACTGCTCCCTCACAGTGACACTGTGACACAGTGGGTTAACACTGCTGCCTCACAGTGACACGGTGACACAGTGGGTTAACACTGCTGCCTCACAGTGACACGGTGACACAGTGGGTTAACACTGCTGCCTCACAGTGACACGGTGACACAGTGGGTTAACACTGCTGCCTCACAGTGACACGGTGACACAGTGGTTAACACTGCTGCCTCACAGTGACACGGTGACACAGTGGGTTAACACTGCTGCCTCACAGTGACACGGTGACACAGTGGTTAACACTGCTGCCTCACAGTGACACGGTGACACAGTGGGTTAACACTGCTGCCTCACAGTGACACGGTGACACAGTGCGTTAACACTGCTGCCTCACAGTGACACGGTGACACAGTGGGTTAACACTGCTGCCTCACAGTGACACAGTGACACAGTGGGTTAACACTGCTGCCTCACAGTGACACGGTGACACAGTGGGTTAACACTGCTGTCTCACAGTGACACAGTGACACAGTGGGTTAACACTGCTGCCTCACAGCGACACGATGACACAGTGGGTTAACACTGCTGTCTCACAGTGACACGGTGACACAGTGGGTTAACACTGCTGTCTCACAGTGACACGGTGACACAGTGGGTTAACACTGCTGTCTCACAGTGACACGGTGACACAGTGGGTTAACACTGCTGTCTCACAGTGACACGGTGACACAGTGGGTTAACACTGCTGTCTCACAGTGACACGGTGACACAGTGGTTTAACACTGCTGTCTCACAGTGACACGGTGACACAGTGGGTTAACACTGCTGCCTCACAGTGACACGGTGACACAGTGGGTTAACACTGCTGCCTCACAGTGACACGGTGACACAGTGGGTTAACACTGCTGTCTCACAGTGACACAGTGGGTTAACACTGCTGTCTCACAGTGACACGGTGACACAGTGGTTTAACACTGCTGTCTCACAGTGACACGGTGACACAGTGGGTTAACACTGCTGCCTCACAGTGACACGGTGACACAGTGGGTTAACACTGCTGCCTCACAGTGACACGGTGACACAGTGGGTAAACACTGCTCCCTCACAGTGACACGGTGACACAGTGGGTTAACACTGCTGCCTCACAGTGACACGGTGACACAGTGGGTTAACACTGCTGCCTCACAGCGACACGGTGACACAGTGGTTAACACTGCTGCCTCACAGTGACACGGTGACACAGTGGGTAAACACTGCTCCCTCACATTGACACGGTGACACAGTGGGTTAACACTGCTGCCTCACAGTGACACGGTGACACAGTGGGTTAACACTGCTGCCTCACAGTGACACGGTGACACAGTGGGTTAACACTGCTGTCTCACAGCGACACGGTG
Organism: Mustelus asterias; assembly: GCF_964213995.1. Taxonomy (NCBI): domain Eukaryota; kingdom Metazoa; phylum Chordata; class Chondrichthyes; order Carcharhiniformes; family Triakidae; genus Mustelus; species Mustelus asterias. The sequence goes on along the minus strand of NW_027590086.1, from coordinate 337,852 downwards.
ACACAGTGGTTAACACTGCTGCCTCACAGTGACACGGTGACACAGTGGGTAAACACTGCTCCCTCACAGTGACACGGTGACACAGTGGGTTAACACTGCTGCTTCACAGTGACACTGGGTTAACACTGCTGTCTCACAGTGACACGGTGACACAGTGGGTTAACACTGCTGCCTCACAGTGACACGGTGACACAGTGGGTTAACACTGCTGCCTCACAGTGACACGGTGACACAGTGGGTTAACACAGCTGCCTCACAGTGACACGGTGACACAGTGGGTTAACACTGCTGTCTCACAGTGACACGGTGACACAGTGGGTTAACACTGCTGCCTCACAGTGACACGGTGACACAGAGGGTTAACACTGCTGCCTCACAGTGACACGGTGACACAGTGGGTTAACACTGCTGCCTCACAGCGACACGGTGACACAGTGGGTTAACACTGCTGCCTCACAGTGACACGGTGACACAGTGGGTTAACACTGCTCCCTCACAGTGACACGGTGACACAGTGGGTTAACACTGCTGCCTCACAGTGACACGGTGACACAGTGGGTTAACACTGCTGTCTCACAGTGACACGGTGACACAGTGGGTTAACACTGCTGTCTCACAGTGACACGGTGACACAGTATGTTAACACTGCTGCCTCACAGTGACACGGTGACACAGTGGGTTAACACTGCTGCCTCACAGTGACACGGTGACACAGTGGGTTAACACTGCTGCCTGACAGTGACACGGTGACACAGTGGGTTAACACTGCTGCCTCACAGTGACACGGTGACACAGTGGGTTAACACTGCTGCCTCACAGTGACACGGTGACACAGTGGGTTAACACTGCTGCCTCACAGTGACACGGTGACACAGTGGGTTAACACTGCTGCCTCACAGTGACACGGTGACACAGTGGGTTAACACTGCTGTCTCACAGTGACACGGTGGGTTAACACTGCTGTCTCACAGTGACACGGTGACACAGTGGGTTAACACTGCTGCCTCACAGTGACACGGTGACACAGTGGGTTAACACTGCTGCCTCACAGCGACACGGTGACACAGTGGGTTAACTCTGCTGTCTCACAGTGACACAGTGGGTTAACACTGCTGCCTCACAGTGACACGGTGACACAGTGTGTTAACACTGCTGCCTCACAGCGACACGGTGACACAGTGGGTTAACACTGCTGTCTCACAGTGACACGGTGACACAGTGGGTTAACACTGCTGTCTCACAGTGACACGGTGACACAGTGGGTTAACACTGCTGCCTCACAGTGACACGGTGACACAGTGGGTTAACACTGCTGCCTCACAGTGACACGGTGACACAGTGGGTTAACACTGCTGTCTCACAGTGACACGGTGACACAGTGGGTTAACACTGCTGCCTCACAGTGACACGGTGACACAGTGGGTTAACACTGCTGCCTCACAGTGACAAGGTGACACAGTGGGTTAACACTGCTGCCTCACAGTGACACGGTGACACAGTGGGTTAACACTGCTGCCTCACAGTGACACGGTGACACAGTGGGTTAACACTGCTGCCTCACAGTGACACGGTGACACAGTGGGTTAACACTGCTGCCTCACAGTGACACGGTGACACAGTGGGTTAACACTGCTGTCTCACAGTGACACGGTGACACAGTGGGTTAACACTGCTGTCTCACAGTGACACGGTGACACAGTGGGTTAACACTGCTGTCTCACAGTGACACGGTGACACAGTGGGTTAACACTGCTGTCTCACAGTGACACGGTGACACAGTGGGTTAACACTGCTGCCTCACAGCTACACGGTGACACAGTGGGTTAACACTGCTGTCTCACAGTGACACGGTGACACAGTGTGTTAACACTGCTGTCTCACAGTGACACGGTGACACAGTGGGTTCACACTGCTGTCTCACAGTGACACGGTGACACAGTGGGTTCACACTGCTGTCTCACAGCGACACGGTGACACAGTGGGTTAACACTGCTGTCTCACAGCGACACGGTGACACAGGGGGTTAACACTGCTGCCTCACAGTGACACGGTGACACAGTGGGTTCACACTGCTGTCTCACAGCGACATGGTGACACAGTGGGTTAACACTGCTGTCTCACAGTGACACGGTGACACAGTGGGTTAACACTGCTGCCTCACAGTGACACCATAGCACAGTGGGTTAACACTGCTGCCTCACAGTGACACGGTGACACAGTGGGTTAACACTGCTGCCTCACAGTGACACCATAGCACAGTGGGTTAACACTGCTGCCTCACAGTGACACGGTGGCACAGTGGGTTAACACTGCTGTCTCACAGTGACACGGTGACACAGTGGGTTAACACTGCTGCCTCACAGTGACACGGTGACACAGTGGGTTAACACTGCTGTCTCACAGTGACGCGGTGACACAGTGTGTTAACACTGCTGTCTCACAGTGACACGGGGACACAGTGGGTTAACACTGCTGCCTCACAGTGACACGGTGGCACAGTGGGTTAACACTGCTGTCTCACAGTGACACGGTGACACAGTGGGTTAACACTGCTGTCTCACAGTGACACGGTGACACAGTGGGTTAACACTGCTGTCTCACAGCGACACAGTGACACAGTGGGTTAACACTGCTCCCTCACAGTGACACGGTGACACAGTGGGTTAACACTGCTGTCTCACAGTGACACGGTGACACAGAGGGTTAACACTGCTGCCTCACAGTGACACGGTGACACAGTGGGTTAACACTGCTGCCTCACAGTGACACGGTGACACAGTGGGTTAACACTGCTGCCTCACAGCGACACGGTGACACAGCGGGTTAACACTGCTGCCTCACAGTGACACAGTGGGTTAACACTGCTGTCTCACAGTGACACGGTGACACAGTGGGTTAACACTGCTGCCTCACAGTGACACGGTGACACAGTGGGTTAACACTGCTGCCTCACAGTGACACGGTGACACAGTGGGTTAACACTGCTGCCTCACAGTGACACGGTGACACAGTGGGTTAACACTGCTGCCTCACAGTGACACGGTGACACAGTGGGTTAACACTGCTGTCTCACAGCGACACGGTGACACAGTGGGTTCACACTGCTGTCTCACAGTGACACGGTGACACAGTGGGTTAACACTGCTGTCTCACAGTGACACGGTGACACAGTGGGTTAATACTGCTGCCTCACAGCGACACGGTGACACAGTGGGTTAACACTGCTCCCTCACAGTGACACGGTGACACAGTGGGTTAACACTGCTCCCTCACAGTGACACGGTGACACAGTGGGTTAACACTGCTGCCTCACAGTGACACGGTGACACAGTGGGTTAACACTGCTGCCTCACAGTGACACGGTGACACAGTGGGTTCACACTGCTGTCTCACAGTGACACGGTGACACAGTGGGTTCACACTGCTGTCTCACAGTGACACGTTGACACAGTGGGTTAACACTGCTGTCTCACAGTGGCACAGTGGGTTAACACTGCTGCCTCACAGTGACACGGAGACACAGTGGGTTAACACTGCTGTCTCACAGTGACACGGTGACACAGTAGGTTAACACTGCTGTCTCACAGTGACACGGTGACACAGTGGGTTAACACTGCTGCCTCACAGTGACACGGTGACACAGTGGGTTAACACTGCTGTCTCACAGTGACACGGTGACACAGTGGGTTAACACTGCTCCCTCACAGTGACACGGTGACACAGTGGGTTAACACTGCTGCCTCACAGTGACACGTTGACACAGTGGGTTAACACTGCTGTCTCACGGTGACACAGTGGGTTAACACTGCTGTCTCACAGTGACACGGTGACACAGTGGGTTAACACTGCTGCCTCACGGTGACACAGTGACACAGTGGGTTAACACTGCTGTCTCACAGTGACACGGTGGCACAGTGGGTTAACACTGCTGCCTCACAGTGACACGGTGACACAGTGGGTTAACACTGCTGCCTCACAGCGACACGGTGACACAGTGCGTTAACACTGCTGTCTCACAGTGACACGGTGACACAGTGGGTTAACACTGCTGCCTCACAGTGACACGGTGACACAGTGGGTTAACACTGCTGTCTCACAGCGACACGGTGACACAGTGGGTTAACACTGCTGCCTCACAGTGACACAGTGACACAGTGGGTTAACACTGCTGTCTCAGAGTGACACGGTGACACAGTGGGTTAACACTGCTGTCTCACAGCGACACGGTGACACAGTGGGTTAACACTGCTGTCTCACAGCGACACGGTGACACAGTGGGTTAACACTGCTGTCTCACAGCGACACGGTGACACAGTGGGTTAACACTGCTGCCTCACAGTGACACGGTGACACAGTGGGTTAACACTGCTGTCTCACAGCGACACGGTGACACAGTGGGTTAACACTGCTGCCTCACAGTGACACAGTGATACAGTGGGTTAACACTGCTGCCTCTCAGTGACACGGTGACACAGTGGTTAACACTGCTGTCTCACAGTGACACGGTGACACAGTGGGTTAACACTGCTGCCTCACAGTGACACAGTTGGTTAACACTGCTCCCTCACAGTGACACAGTGGGTTAACACTGCTGCCTCACAGTGACACGGTGACACAGTGGGTTAACACTGCTGTCTCACAGTGACACGGTGACACAGTGGGTTAACACTGCTGCCTCACAGCGACACGGTGACACAGTGCGTTAACACTGCTGTCTCACAGTGACACGGTGACACAGTGGGTTAACACTGCTGCCTCACAGTGACACGGTGACACAGTGGGTTAACAGTGCTGTCTCACAGTGACACGGTGACACAGTGGGTTAACACTGCTGCCTCACAGCGACACGGTGACACAGTGGGTTAACACTGCTGACTCACAGTGACACGGTGACACAGTGGGTTAACAGTGCTGTCTCACAGTGACACGGTGACACAGTGGGTTAACACTGCTGCCTCACAGCGACACGGTGACACAGTGCGTTAACACTGCTGTCTCGCAGTGACACGGTGACACAGTGGGTTAACACTGCTGCCTCACAGTGACACAGTGACACAGTGGGTTAACACTGCTGCCTCACAGTGACACGGTGACACAGTGGGTTAACACTGCTGCCTCACAGTGACACGGTGACACAGTGGGTTAACACTGCTGTCTCACAGTGACACGGTGACACAGTGGGTTAACACTGCTGCCTCACAGTGACACAGTGACACAGTGGGTTAACACTGCTGCCTCACAGTGACACGGTGACACAGTGGGTTAACACTGCTGTCTCACAGTGACACGGTGACACAGTGGGTTAACACTGCTGTCTCACAGTGACACGGTGACACAGTGGGTTAACACTGCTGTCTCACAGTGACACGGTGACACAGTGGGTTAACACTGCTGCCTCACAGTGACACAGTGACACAGTGGGTTAACACTGCTGCCTCACAGTGACACGGTGACACAGTGGGTTAACACTGCTGCCTCACAGTGACACGGTGACACAGTGGGTTAACACTGCTGCCTCACAGTGACACGGTGACACAGTGGTTAACACTGCTGCCTCACAGTGACACGGTGACACAGTGGGTTAACACTGCTGCCTCACAGCGACACGGTGACACCGTGGGTTAACACTGCTGTCTCACAGTGACACGGTGACACAGTGGGTTAACACTGCTGCCTCACAGTGACACGGTGACACAGTGCGTTAACACTGCTGCCTCACAGTGACACGGTGACACAGTGGGTTAACACTGCTGCCTCACAGTGACACAGTGACACAGTGGGTTAACACTGCTGCCTCACAGTGACACGGTGACACAGTGGGTTAACACTGCTGTCTCACAGTGACACGGTGACACAGTGGGTTAACACTGCTGTCTCACAGTGACACGGTGACACAGTGGGTTAACACTGCTGCCTCACAGTGACACGGTGACACAGTGGGTTAACACTGCTGTCTCACAGTGACACGGTGACACAGTGGGTTAACACTGCTGTCTCACAGTGACACGGTGACACAGTGGGTTAACACTGCTGTCTCACAGTGACACGGTGACACAGTGGGTTAACACTGCTGTCTCACAGTGACACGGTGACACAGTGGGTTAACACTGCTGTCTCACAGTGACACGGTGACACAGTGGGTTAACACTGCTCCCTCACAGTGACACGGTGACACAGTGGGTTAACACTGCTGTCTCACAGTGACACGGTGACACAGTGGGTTAACACTGCTGTCTCACAGTGACACGGTGACACAGTGGGTTAACACTGCTGTCTCACAGTGACACGGTGACACAGTGGGTTAACACTGCTGTCTCACAGTGACACGGTGACACAGTGGGTTAACACTGCTGTCTCACTGTGACACGGTGACACAGTGGGTTAACACTGCTGTCTCACAGTGACACGGTGACACAGTGGGTTAACACTGCTGTCTCACAGTGACACGGTGACACAGTGGGTTAACACTGCTGTCTCACAGTGACACGGTGACACAGTGGGTTAACACTGCTGTCTCACAGTGACACGGTGACACAGTGGTTTAACACTGCTGTCTCACAGTGACACGGTGACACAGTGGGTTAACACTGCTGCCTCACAGTGACACGGTGACACAGTGGGTTAACACTGCTGCCTCACAGTGACACGGTGACACAGTGGGTTAACACTGCTGCCTCACAGTGACACGGTGACACAGTGGGTTAACACTGCTGTCTCACAGTGACACAGTGGGTTAACACTGCTGTCTCACAGTGACACGGTGACACAGTGGTTTAACACTGCTGTCTCACAGTGACACGGTGACACAGTGGGTTAACACTGCTGCCTCACAGTGACACGGTGACACAGTGGGTTAACAGTGCTGCCTCACAGTGACACGGTGACACAGTGGGTAAACACTGCTCCCTCACAGTGACACGGTGACACAGTGGGTTAACACTGCTGCCTCACAGCGACACGGTGACACAGTGGGTTAACACTGCTGTCTCACAGCGACACGGTGACACAGTGGGTTAACACTGCTGCCTCACAGTGACACGGTGACACAGTGGGTTAACACTGCTGTCTCACAGTGACACGGTGGCACAGTGGGTTAACACTGCTGCCTCACAGTGACACGGTGACACAGTGGGTAAACACTGCTGCCTCACAGCGACACGGTGACACAGTGGTTAACACTGCTGCCTCACAGTGACACGGTGACACAGTGGGTAAACACTGCTCCCTCACATTGACACGGTGACACAGTGGGTTAACACTGCTGCCTCACAGTGACACGGTGACACAGTGGGTTAACACTGCTGCCTCACAGTGACACGGTGACACAGTGGGTTAACACTGCTGTCTCACAGCGACACGGTGACACAGTGGTTAACACTGCTGCCTCACAGTGACACGGTGACACAGTGGGTAAACACTGCTCCCTCACAGTGACACGGTGACACAGTGGGTTAACACTGCTGCTTCACAGTGACACTGGGTTAACACTGCTGTCTCACAGTGACACGGTGACACAGTGGGTTAACACTGCTGCCTCACAGTGACACGGTGACACAGTGGGTTAACACTGCTGCCTCACAGTGACACGGTGACACAGTGGGTTAACACAGCTGCCTCACAGTGACACGGTGACACAGTGGGTTAACACTGCTGTCTCACAGTGACACGGTGACACAGTGGGTTAACACTGCTGCCTCACAGTGACACGGTGACACAGAGGGTTAACACTGCTGCCTCACAGTGACACGGTGACACAGTGGGTTAACACTGCTGCCTCACAGCGACACGGTGACACAGTGGGTTAACACTGCTGCCTCACAGTGACACGGTGACACAGTGGGTAAACACTGCTCCCTCACAGTGACACGGTGACACAGTGGGTTAACACTGCTGCTTCACAGTGACACTGGGTTAACACTGCTGTCTCACAGTGACACGGTGACACAGTGGGTTAACACTGCTGCCTCACAGTGACACGGTGACACAGTGGGTTAACACTGCTGTCTCACAGTGACACGGTGACACAGTGGGTTAACACTGCTGTCTCACAGTGACACGGTGACACAGTGGGTTAACACTGCTGCCTCACAGTGACACGGTGACACAGTGGGTTAACACTGCTGCCTCACAGTGACACGGTGACACAGTGGGTTAACACTGCTGCCTGACAGTGACACGGTGACACAGTGGGTTAACACTGCTGCCTCACAGTGACACGGTGACACAGTGGGTTAACACTGCTGCCTCACAGTGACACGGTGACACAGTGGGTTAACACTGCTGCCTCACAGTGACACGGTGACACAGTGGGTTAACACTGCTGCCTCACAGTGACACGGTGACACAGTGGGTTAACACTGCTGTCTCACAGTGACACGGTGGGTTAACACTGCTGTCTCACAGTGACACGGTGACACAGTGGGTTAACACTGCTGCCTCACAGTGACACGGTGACACAGTGGGTTAACACTGCTGCCTCACAGCGACACGGTGACACAGTGGGTTAACACTGCTGTCTCACAGTGACACGGTGACACAGTGGGTTAACACTGCTGTCTCACAGTGACACGGTGACACAGTGGGTTAACACTGCTGCCTCACAGTGACACGGTGACACAGTGGGTTAACACTGCTGTCTCACAGTGACACGGTGACACAGTGGGTTAACACTGCTGCCTCACAGTGACACGGTGACACAGTGGGTTAACTCTGCTGTCTCACAGTGACACAGTGGGTTAACACTGCTGCCTCACAGTGACACGGTGACACAGTGTGTTAACACTGCTGCCTCACAGCGACACGGTGACACAGTGGGTTAACACTGCTGTCTCACAGTGACACGGTGACACAGTGGGTTAACACTGCTGTCTCACAGTGACACGGTGACACAGTGGGTTAACACTGCTGCCTCACAGTGACACGGTGACACAGTGGGTTAACACTGCTGCCTCACAGTGACACGGTGACACAGTGGGTTAACACTGCTGTCTCACAGTGACACGGTGACACAGTGGGTTAACACTGCTGCCTCACAGTGACACGGTGACACAGTGGGTTAACACTGCTGCCTCACAGTGACACGGTGACACAGTGGGTTAACACTGCTGCCTCACAGTGACACGGTGACACAGTGGGTTAACACTGCTGCCTCACAGTGACACGGTGACACAGTGGGTTAACACTGCTGTCTCACAGTGACACGGTGACACAGTGGGTTAACACTGCTGTCTCACAGTGACACGGTGACACAGTGGGTTAACACTGCTGCCTCACAGTGACACGGTGACACAGTGGGTTAACACTGCTGCCTCACAGTGACACGGTGACACAGTGGGTTAACACTGCTGCCTCACAGTGACACGGTGACACAGTGGGTTAACACTGCTGTCTCACAGTGACACGGTGACACAGTGGGTTAACACTGCTGCCTCACAGTGACACGGTGACACAGTGGGTTAACACTGCTGTCTCACAGTGACACGGTGACACAGTGGGTTAACACTGCTGCCTCACAGTGACACGGTGACACAGTGGGTTAACACTGCTGTCTCACAGCGACACGTTGACACAGTGGGTTAACTCTGCTGTCTCACAGTGACACGGTGACACAGTGGGTTAACACTGCTGTCTCACAGTGACACGGTGACACAGTGGGTTAACACTGCTGCCTCACAGCGACACGGTGACACAGTGGGTTAACACTGCTGTCTCACAGTGACACGGTGACACAGTGTGTTAACACTGCTGTCTCACAGTGACACGGTGACACAGTGGGTTCACACTGCTGTCTCACAGTGACACGGTGACACAGTGGGTTCACACTGCTGTCTCACAGCGACACGGTGACACAGTGGGTTAACACTGCTGTCTCACAGCGACACGGTGACACAGGGGGTTAACACTGCTGTCTCACAGTGACACGGTGACACAGTGGGTTCACACTGCTGTCTCACAGCGACACGGTGACACAGTGGGTTAACACTGCTGCCTCACAGTGACACCATAGCACAGTGGGTTAACACTGCTGCCTCACAGTGACACGGTGACACAGTGGGTTAACACTGCTGCCTCACAGTGACACCATAGCACAGTGGGTTAACACTGCTGCCTCACAGTGACACGGTGGCACAGTGGGTTAACACTGCTGTCTCACAGTGACACGGTGACACAGTGGGTTAACACTGCTGCCTCACAGTGACACGGTGACACAGTGGGTTAACACTGCTGTCTCACAGTGACGCGGTGACACAGTGTGTTAACACTGCTGTCTCACAGTGACACGGGGACACAGTGGGTTAACACTGCTGCCTCACAGTGACACGGTGACACAGTGGTTTAACACTGCTGTCTCACAGTGACACGGTGACACAGTGGGTTAACACTGCTGCCTCACAGTGACACGGTGACACAGTGGGTTAACACTGCTGCCTCACAGTGACACGGTGACACAGTGGGTAAACACTGCTCCCTCACAGTGACACGGTGACACAGTGGGTTAACACTGCTGCCTCACAGTGACACGGTGACACAGTGGGTTAACACTGCTGCCTCACAGTGACACGGTGACACAGTGGGTTAACACTGCTGCCTCACAGCGACACGGTGACACAGTGGTTAACACTGCTGCCTCACAGTGACACGGTGACACAGTGGGTAAACACTGCTCCCTCACATTGACACGGTGACACAGTGGGTTAACACTGCTGCCTCACAGTGACACGGTGACACAGTGGGTTAACACTGCTGCCTCACAGTGACACGGTGACACAGTGGGTTAACACTGCTGTCTCACAGCGACACGGTGACACAGTGGTTAACACTGCTGCCTCACAGTGACACGGTGACACAGTGGGTAAACACTGCTGCTTCACAGTGACACTGGGTTAACACTGCTGTCTCACAGTGACACGGTGACACAGTGGGTTAACACTGCTGCCTCACAGTGACACGGTGACACAGTGGGTTAACACTGCTGCTTCACAGTGACACTGGGTTAACACTGCTGTCTCACAGTGACACGGTGACACAGTGGGTTAACACTGCTGCCTCACAGTGACACGGTGACACAGTGGGTTAACACTGCTGCCTCACAGTGACACGGTGACACAGTGGGTTAACACTGCTGCCTCACAGTGACACGGTGGCACAGTGGGTTAACACTGCTGTCTCACAGTGACACGGTGACACAGTGGGTTAACACTGCTGCCTCACAGTGACACGGTGACACAGTGGGTTAACACTGCTGTCTCACAGTGACGCGGTGACACAGTGTGTTAACACTGCTGTCTCACAGTGACACGGGGACACAGTGGGTTAACACTGCTGCCTCACAGTGACACGGTGGCACAGTGGGTTAACACTGCTGTCTCACAGTGACACGGTGACACAGTGGGTTAACACTGCTGTCTCACAGTGACACGGTGACACAGTGGGTTAACACTGCTGTCTCACAGCGACACAGTGACACAGTGGGTTAACACTGCTCCCTCACAGTGACACGGTGACACAGTGGGTTAACACTGCTGTCTCACAGTGACACGGTGACACAGAGGGTTAACACTGCTGCCTCACAGTGACACGGTGACACAGTGGGTTAACACTGCTGCCTCACAGTGACACGGTGACACAGTGGGTTAACACTGCTGCCTCACAGCGACACGGTGACACAGCGGGTTAACACTGCTGCCTCACAGTGACACAGTGGGTTAACACTGCTGTCTCACAGTGACACGGTGACACAGTGGGTTAACACTGCTGCCTCACAGTGACACGGTGACACAGTGGGTTAACACTGCTGCCTCACAGTGACACGGTGACACAGTGGGTTAACACTGCTGCCTCACAGTGACACGGTGACACAGTGGGTTAACACTGCTGCCTCACAGTGACACGGTGACACAGTGGGTTAACACTGCTGTCTCACAGCGACATGGTGACACAGTGGGTTCACACTGCTGTCTCACAGTGACACGGTGACACAGTGGGTTAACACTGCTGTCTCACAGTGACACGGTGACACAGTGGGTTAATACTGCTGCCTCACAGCGACACGGTGACACAGTGGGTTAACACTGCTGCCTCACAGTGACACGGTGACACAGTGGGTTAACACTGCTGCCTCACAGTGACACGGTGACACAGTGGGTTCACACTGCTGTCTCACAGTGACACGGTGACACAGTGGGTTCACACTGCTGTCTCACAGTGACACGGTGACACAGTGGGTTCACACTGCTGTCTCACAGTGACACGGTGGCACAGTGGGTTAACACTGCTGTCTCACAGTGACACGGTGACACAGTGGGTTAACACTGCTGTCTCACAGTGACACGTTGACACAGTGGGTTAACACTGCTGTCTCACAGTGGCACAGTGGGTTAACACTGCTGCCTCACAGCGACACGGTGACACCGTGGGTTAACACTGCTGCCTCACAGTGACACGGTGACACAGTGGGTTAACACTGCTGCCTCACAGTGACACGGAGACACAGTGGGTTAACACTGCTGTCTCACAGTGACACGGTGACACAGTGGGTTAACACTGCTGTCTCACAGTGACACGGTGACACAGTAGGTTAACACTGCTGTCTCACAGTGACACGGTGACACAGTGGGTTAACACTGCTGCCTCACAGTGACACGGTGACACAGTGGGTTAACACTGCTGTCTCACAGTGACACGGTGACACAGTGGGTTAACACTGCTCCCTCACAGTGACACGGTGACACAGTGGGTTAACACTGCTGCCTCACAGTGACACGTTGACACAGTGGGTTAACACTGCTGTCTCACAGTGACACGGTGACACAGTGGGTTAACACTGCTGTCTCACGGTGACACAGTGGGTTAACACTGCTGTCTCACAGTGACACGGTGACACAGTGGGTTAACAGTGCTGTCTCACAGTGACACGGTGACACAGTGGGTTAACACTGCTGCCTCACAGCGACACGGTGACACAGTGCGTTAACACTGCTGTCTCACAGTGACACGGTGACACAGTGGGTTAACACTGCTGCCTCACAGTGACACGGTGACACAGTGGGTTAACACTGCTGTCTCACAGCGACACGGTGACACAGTGGGTTAACACTGCTGCCTCACAGTGACACAGTGACACAGTGGGTTAACACTGCTGTCTCAGAGTAACACGGTGACACAGTGGGTTAACACTGCTGTCTCACAGCGACACGGTGACACAGTGGGTTAACACTGCTGTCTCACAGCGACACGGTGACACAGTGGGTTAACACTGCTGTCTCACAGCGACACGGTGACACAGTGGGTTAACACTGCTGCCTCACAGTGACACGGTGACACAGTGGGTTAACACTGCTGTCTCACAGCGACACGGTGACACAGTGGGTTAACACTGCTGCCTCACAGTGACACAGTGATACAGTGGGTTAACACTGCTGCCTCTCAGTGACACGGTGACACAGTGGTTAACACTGCTGTCTCACAGTGACACGGTGACACAGTGGGTTAACACTGCTGCCTCACAGTGACACAGTTGGTTAACACTGCTCCCTCACAGTGACACAGTGGGTTAACACTGCTGCCTCACAGTGACACGGTGACACAGTGGGTTAACACTGCTGTCTCACAGTGACACGGTGACACAGTGGGTTAACACTGCTGTCTCACAGTGACACGGTGACACAGTGGGTTAACAGTGCTGTCTCACAGTGACACGGTGACACAGTGGGTTAACACTGCTGCCTCACAGCGACACGGTGACACAGTGCGTTAACACTGCTGTCTCACAGTGACACGGTGACACAGTGGGTTAACACTGCTGCCTCACAGTGATACGGTGACACAGTGGGTTAACACTGCTGCCTCACAGTGACACGGTGACACAGTGGGTTAACACTGCTGTCTCACAGCGACACGGTGACACAGTGGGTTAACACTGCTGCCACACAGTGACACGGTGACACAGTGGGTTAACACTGCTGTCTCACAGTGACACGGTGACACAGTGGGTTAACACTGCTGTCTCACAGTGACACGGTGACACAGTGGGTTAACACTGCTGCCTCACAGTGACACGGTGACACAGTGGGTTAACACTGCTGTCTCACAGTGACACAGTGACACAGTGGGTTAACACTGCTGCCTCACAGTGACACGGTGACACAGTGGGTTAACACTGCTGCCTCACAGTGATACGGTGACACAGTGGGTTAACACTGCTGCCTCACAGTGACACGGTGACACAGTGGGTTAACACTGCTGCCTCACAGTGACACAGTGACACAGTGGGTTAACACTGCTGCCTCACAGCGACACGGTGACACCGTGGGTTAACACTGCTGTCTCACAGTGACACGGTGACACAGTGGGTTAACACTGCTGTCTCACAGTGACACGGTGACACAGTGGGTTAACACTGCTGCCTCACAGTGACACAGTGACACAGTGGGTTAACACTGCTGCCTCACAGTGACACGGTGACACAGTGGGTTAACACTGCTGCCTCACAGTGACACGGTGACACAGTGGGTTAACACTGCTGTCTCACAGTGACACGGTGACACAGTGGGTTAACACTGCTGCCTCACAGTGACACAGTGACACAGTGGGTTAACACTGCTGCCTCACAGTGACACGGTGACACAGTGGGTTAACACTGCTGTCTCACAGTGACACGGTGACACAGTGGGTTAACACTGCTGTCTCACAGTGACACGGTGACACAGTGGGTTAACACTGCTGTCTCACAGTGACACGGTGACACAGTGGGTTAACACTGCTGCCTCACAGTGACACAGTGACACAGTGGGTTAACACTGCTGCCTCACAGTGACACGGTGACACAGTGGGTTAACACTGCTGCCTCACAGTGACACGGTGACACAGTGGGTTAACACTGCTGCCTCACAGTGACACGGTGACACAGTGGGTTAACACTGCTGCCTCACAGCGACACGGTGACACCGTGGGTTAACACTGCTGTCTCACAGCGACACGGTGACACAGTGGGTTAACACTGCTGCCTCACAGTGACACGGTGACACAGTGCGTTAACACTGCTGCCTCACAGTGACACGGTGACACAGTGGGTTAACACTGCTGCCTCACAGTGACACGGTGACACAGTGGGTTAACACTGCTGCCTCACAGTGACACGGTGACACAGTGGGTTAACACTGCTGCCTCACAGTGACACGGTGACACAGTGGGTTAACACTGCTGCCTCACAGTGACACGGTGACACAGTGGTTAACACTGCTGCCTCACAGTGACACGGTGACACAGTGGGTTAACACTGCTGCCTCACAGTGACACGGTGACACAGTGGGTTAACACTGCTGCCTCACAGCGACACGATGACACAGTGGGTTAACACTGCTGTCTCACAGTGACACGGTGACACAGTGGGTTAACACTGCTGTCTCACAGTGACACGGTGACACAGTGGGTTAACACTGCTGTCTCACAGTGACACGGTGACACAGTGGGTTAACACTGCTGTCTCACAGTGACACGGTGACACAGTGGGTTAACACTGCTGTCTCACAGTGACACGGTGACACAGTGGGTTAACACTGCTGCCTCACAGTGACACGGTGACACAGTGGGTTAACACTGCTGTCTCACAGCGACACGTTGACACAGTGGGTTAACTCTGCTGTCTCACAGTGACACGGTGACACAGTGGGTTAACACTGCTGCCTCACAGCGACACGGTGACACAGTGGGTTAACACTGCTGCCTCACAGTGACACGGTGACACAGTGGGTTAACACTGCTGCCTCACAGCGACACGTTGACACAGTGGGTTAACTCTGCTGTCTCACAGTGACACGGTGACACAGTGGGTTAACACTGCTGCCTCACAGTGACACGGTGACACAGTGGTTTAACACTGCTGTCTCACAGTGACACGGTGACACAGTGGGTTAACACTGCTGCCTCACAGTGACACGGTGACACAGTGGGTTAACACTGCTGCCTCACAGTGACACGGTGACACAGTGGGTTAACACTGCTGTCTCACAGTGACACAGTGGGTTAACACTGCTGTCTCACAGTGACACGGTGACACAGTGGTTTAACACTGCTGTCTCACAGTGACACGGTGACACAGTGGGTTAACACTGCTGCCTCACAGTGACACGGTGACACAGTGGGTTAACACTGCTGCCTCACAGTGACACGGTGACACAGTGGGTAAACACTGCTCCCTCACAGTGACACGGTGACACAGTGGGTTAACACTGCTGCCTCACAGTGACACGGTGACACAGTGGGTTAACACTGCTGCCTCACAGCGACACAGTGGCACAGTGGTTAACACTGCTGCCTCACAGTGACACGGTGACACAGTGGGTAAACACTGCTCCCTCACATTGACACGGTGACACAGTGGGTTAACACTGCTGCCTCACAGTGACACGGTGACACAGTGGGTTAACACTGCTGCCTCACAGTGACACGGTGACACAGTGGGTTAACACTGCTGTCTCACAGCGACACGGTGACACAGTGGTTAACACTGCTGCCTCACAGTGACACGGTGACACAGTGGGTAAACACTGCTCCCTCACAGTGACACGGTGACACAGTGGGTTAACACTGCTGCTTCACAGTGACACTGGGTTAACACTGCTGTCTCACAGTGACACGGTGACACAGTGGGTTAACACTGCTGCCTCACAGTGACACGGTGACACAGTGGGTTAACACTGCTGCCTCACAGTGACACGGTGACACAGTGGGTTAACACAGCTGCCTCACAGTGACACGGTGACACAGTGGGTTAACACTGCTGTCTCACAGTGACACGGTGACACAGTGGGTTAACACTGCTGCCTCACAGTGACACGGTGACACAGAGGGTTAACACTGCTGCCTCACAGTGACACGGTGACACAGTGGGTTAACACTGCTGCCTCACAGCGACACGGTGACACAGTGGGTTAACACTGCTGCCTCACAGTGACACGGTGACACAGTGGGTAAACACTGCTCCCTCACAGTGACACGGTGACACAGTGGGTTAACACTGCTGCTTCACAGTGACACTGGGTTAACACTGCTGTCTCACAGTGACACGGTGACACAGTGGGTTAACACTGCTGCCTCACAATGACACGGTGACACAGTGGGTTAACACTGCTGCCTCACGGTGACACAGTGGGTTAACACTGCTGTCTCACAGTGACACGGTGACACAGTGGGTTAACACTGCTGCCTCACAGTGACACGGTGACACAGTGGGTTAACACTGCTGCCTCACAGTGACACGGTGACACAGTGGTTAACACTGCTCCCTCACAGTGACACGGTGACACAGTGGGTTAACACTGCTGCCTCACAGTGACACGGTGACACAGTGGGTTAACACTGCTGCCTCACAGTGACACGGTGACACAGTGGGTTAACACTGCTGCCTCACAGCGACACGGTGACACAGTGGGTTAACACTGCTGCCTCACAGTGACACGGTGACACAGTGGGTTCACACTGCTGCCTCACAGTGACACGGTGACACAGTGGGTTAACACTGCTGCCTTACAGTGACACGGTGACACAGTGGGTTCACACTGCTGCCTCACAGCGACACGGTGACACAGTGGGTTAACACTGCTGCCTCACAGTGACACGGTGACACAGTGGGTAAACACTGCTCCCTCACAGTGACACGGTGACACAGTGGGTTAACACTGCTGCTTCACAGTGACACTGGGTTAACACTGCTGTCTCACAGTGACACGGTGACACAGTGGGTTAACACTGCTGCCTCACAGTGACACGGTGACACAGTGGGTTAACACTGCTGCCTCACGGTGACACAGTGGGTTAACACTGCTGTCTCACAGTGACACGGTGACACAGTGGGTTAACACTGCTGCCTCACAGTGACACGGTGACACAGTGGGTTAACACTGCTGCCTCACAGTGACACGGTGACACAGTGGTTAACACTGCTCCCTCACAGTGACACGGTGACACAGTGGGTTAACACTGCTGCCTCACAGTGACACGGTGACACAGTGGGTTAACACTGCTGCCTCACAGTGACACGGTGACACAGTGGGTTAACACTGCTGCCTCACAGTGACACGGTGACACAGTGGGTTCACACTGCTGCCTCACAGTGACACGGTGACACAGTGGGTTAACACTGCTGCCTCACAGTGACACGGTGACACAGTGGGTTCACACTGCTGCCTCACAGTGACACGGTGACACAGTGGGTTAACACTGCTGTCTCACAGTGACACGGTGACACAGTGGGTTAACACTGCTCCCTCACAGTGACACGGTGGCACAGTGGGTTAACACTGCTGCCTCACAGCGACACGGTGACACAGTGGGTTAACACTGCTGTCTCACAGTGACACGGTGGCACAGTGGGTTAACACTGCTGCCTCACAGTGACACGGTGACACAGTGGGTTAACACTGCTGCCTCATAGTGACACGGTGACACAGTGGGTTAACACTGCTGTCTCACAGTGACACGGTGACACAGTGGGTTAACACTGCTGCCTCACAGTGACACGGTGACACAGTGGGTTAACACTGCTGTCTCACAGTGACACAGTGACACAGTGGGTTAACACTGCTCCCTCACAGTGACACGGTGGCACAGTGGGTTAACACTGCTGACTCACAGTGACACAGTGGCACAGTGGGTTAACACTGCTGCCTCACAGCGACACGGTGACACAGTGGGTTAACACTGCTGCCTCACAGCGACACGGTGACACAGTGGGTTAACACTGCTGCCTCAAAGTGACACGGTGACACAGTGGGTTAACACTGCTCCCTCACAGTGACAGAGTGACACAGTGGGTTAACACTGCTGACTCACAGCGACACGGTGACACAGTGGGTTAACACTGCTGACTCACAGTGACACAGTGACACAGTGGGTTAACACTGCTGCCTCACAGTGACACGGTGACACAGTGAGTTAACACTGCTGTCTCACAGTGACACGGTGACACAGTGGGTTAACACTGCTGTCTCACAGCGACACAGTGACACAGTGGGTTAACACTGCTGTCTCACAGTGACACGGTGACACAGTGGGTTAACACTGCTGACTCACAGCGACACGGTGACACAGTGGGTTAACACTGCTGACTCACAGTGACACAGTGACACAGTGGGTTAACACTGCTGTCTCACAGTGACACGGTGACACAGTGGGTTAACACTGCTGCCTCACAGTGACACGGTGACACAGTGGGTTAACACTGCTGACTCACAGTGACACGGTGACACAGTGGGTTAACACTGCTGTCTCACAGTGACACGGTGACACAGTGGGTTATCTCTGCTGCCTCACAGTGACACGGTGACACAGTGGGTTAACACTGCTGCCTCACAGTGACACGGTGACACAGTGGGTTAACACTGCTGACTCACAGTGACACAGTGACACAGTGGGTTAACACTGCTGCCTCACAGTGACACGGTGACACAGTGGGTTAACACTGCTGACTCACAGTGACACGGTGACACAGTGGGTTAACTCTGCTGCCTCACAGTGACACGGTGACACAGTGGGTTAACACTGCTGCCTCACAGTGACACGGTGACACAGTGGGTTAACACTGCTGCCTCACAGTGACACGGTGACACAGTGGGTTAACACTGCTGTCTCACAGCGACACGGTGACACAGTGGGTTAACACTGCTGCCTCACAGTGACACGGTGACACAGTGGGTTAACACTGCTCCCTCACAGTGACACAGTGGCACAGTGGGTTTTCACTGCTGTCTCACAGTGACACGGTGACACAGTGGGTTAACACTGCTGTCTCACAGTGACACGATGACACAGTGGGTTAACACTGCTGTCTCACAGTGACACGGTGACACAGTGGGTTAACTCTGCTGCCTCACAGTGACACGGTGACACAGTGGGTTAACACTGCTGTCTCACAGTGACACGATGACACAGTGGGTTAACACTGCTGCCTCACAGTGACACGGTGACACAGTGGGTTAACACTGCTGTCTCACGGTGACACGGTGACACAGTGGGTTAACACTGCTGCCTCACAGTGACACGGTGACACAGTGGGTTAACACTGCTGTCTCACAGTGACACGGTGACACAGTGGGTTAACACTGCTGTCTCACAGCGACACGGTGACACAGTGGGTTAACACTGCTGCCTCACAGTGACACGTTGCACAGTGGGTTAACAGTGCTGCCTCACAGTGACACGGTGACACAGTGGGTTAACACTGCTGTCTCACAGCGACACGGTGACACAGTGGGTTAACACTGCTGCCTCACAGTGACACGGTGACACAGTGGGTTAACACTGCTGTCTCACAGTGACACGGTGACACAGTGGGTTAACACTGCTGCCTCACAGTGACACGGTGACACAGTGGGTTAACACTGCTGTCTCACAGCGACACGGTGACACAGTGGGTTAACACTGCTCTCTCACAGTGACACGGTGACACAGTGGGTTAACACTGCTGTCTCACAGTGACACAGTGGCACAGTGGGTTAACACTGCTCCCTCAAAGTGACACGGTGACACAGTGGGTTAACACTGCTGCCTCACAGTGACACGGTGACACAGTGGGTTAACACTGCTGCCTCACAGTGACACAGTGGCACAGTGGGTTTTCACTGCTGTCTCACAGTGACACGGTGACACAGTGGGTTAACACTGCTGTCTCACAGTGACACAGTGGCACAGTGGGTTAACACTGCTCCCTCACAGTGACACGGTGACACAGTGGGTTAACACTGCTGCCTCACAGTGACACGGTGACACAGTGGGTTAACACTGCTGCCTCACAGCGACACGGTGACACAGTGGGTTAACACTGCTGCCTCACAGTGACACAGTGGCACAGTGGGTTTTCACTGCTGTCTCACAGTGACACGGTGACACAGTGGGTTAACACTGCTCCCTCACAGTGACACGGTGACACAGTGGGTTAACACTGCTGCCTCACAGTGACACGGTGACACAGTGGGTTAACACTGCTGTCTCACAGCGACACGGTGACACAGTGGGTTAACACTGCTGCCTCACAGTGACACGGTGACACAGTGGGTTAACACTGCTGCCTCACAGTGACACGGTGACACAGTGGGTTAACACTGCTGCCTCACAGTGACACGGTGACACAGTGGGTTAACACTGCTGCCTCACAGTGACACGGTGACACGGTGGGTTAACACTGCTGCCTCAGAGTGACACGGTGACACAGTGGGTTAACACTGCTGCCTCACAGCGACACGGTGACACAGTGGGTTAACACTGCTGTCTCACTGTGACACGGTGACACAGTGGGTTAACACTGCTGTCTCACAGTGACACGGTGACACAGTGGGTTAACACTGCTGTCTCACAGTGACACGGTGACACAGTGGGTTAACACTGCTGCCTCACAGTGACACGGTGACACGGTGGGTTAACACTGCTGTCTCACAGCGACACGGTGACACAGTGGGTTAACACTGCTGCCTCACAGTGACACGGTGACACAGTGGGTTAACACTGCTCCCTCACAGTGACACAGTGGGTTAACACTGCTGTCTCACAGTGACACGGTGACACAGTGGGTTAACACTGATGCCTCACAGTGACACAGTGGGTTAACACTGCTGCCTCACAGTGACACGGTGACACAGTGGGTTAACACTGCTGTCTCACAGCGACACGGTGACACAGTGGGTTAACACTGCTGTCTCACAGTGACACGGTGACACAGTGGGTTAACACTGCTGCCTCACAGTGAGACAGTGGGTTAACACTGCTGCCTCACAGTGACACGGTGACACAGTGGGTTAACACTGCTGCCTCACAGTGACACGGTGACACAGTGGGTTAACACTGCTGCCTCACAGTGACACAGTGACACAGTGGGTTAACACTGCTGCCTCACAGTGACACGGTGACACAGTGGGTTAACACTGCTGCCTCACAGTGACACAGTGACACAGTGGGTTAACACTGCTGCCTCACAGTGACACAGTGACACAGTGGTTAACACTGCTGCCTCACAGTGACACGGTGACACGGTGGGTTAACACTGCTGCCTCAGAGTGACACGGTGACACAGTGGGTTAACACTGCTGTCTCACAGTGACACGGTGACACAGTGGGTTAACACTGCTGCCTCACAGTGACACGGTGACACGGTGGGTTAACACTGCTGCCTCAGAGTGACACGGTGACACAGTGGGTTAACACTGCTGCCTCACAGTGACACGGTGGCACAGTGGGTTAACGCTGCTGCCTCACAGTGACACGGTGACACAGTGGGTTAACACTGCTGCCTCACAGCGACACGGTGACACAGTGGGTTAACACTGCTGTCTCACAGTGACACGGTGACACAGTGGGTTAACACTGCTGCCTCACAGTGACACAGTGGGTTAACACTGCTGCCTCACAGCGACACGGTGACACAGTGGGTTAGCACTGCTGCCTCACAGTGACACGGTGACACAGTGGGTTAACACTGCTGTCTCACAGTGACACGGTGACACAGTGGGTTAACACTGCTGCCTCACAGTGACACGGTGACACAGTGGGTTAACACTGCTGCCTCACAGTGACACGGTGACACAGTGGGTTCACACTGCTGTCTCACAGCGACACGGTGACACAGTGGGTTAACACTGCTGCCTCACAGCGACACGGTGACACAGTGGGTTAACACTGCTGCCTCACAGTGACACGGTGACACAGTGGGTTAACACTGCTGTCTCACAGTGACACGGTGACACAGTGGGTGAACACTGCTGCCTCACAGTGACACGGTGACACAGTGGGTTAACACTGCTGCCTCACAGTGACACGGTGACACAGTGGGTTAACACTGCTGCCTCACAGCGACACGGTGACACAGTGGGTTAACACTGCTGCCTCACAGCGACACGGTGACACCGTGGGTTAACACTGCTGTCTCACAGTGACACGGTGACACAGTGGGTTAACACTGCTGCCTCACAGTGACACGGTGACACAGTGCGTTAACACTGCTGCCTCACAGTGACACGGTGACACAGTGGGTTAACACTGCTGCCTCACAGTGACACGGTGACACAGTGGGTTAACACTGCTGCCTCACAGTGACACGGTGACACAGTGGGTTAACACTGCTGCCTCACAGCGACACGATGACACAGTGGGTTAACACTGCTGCCTCACAGTGACACGGTGACACAGTGGGTTAACACTGCTGTCTCACAGTGACACGGTGACACAGTGGGTTAACACTGCTGTCTCACAGTGACACGGTGACACAGTGGGTTAACACTGCTGTCTCACAGTGACACGGTGACACAGTGGGTTAACACTGCTGTCTCACAGTGACACGGTGACACAGTGGGTTAACACTGCTGTCTCACAGTGACACGGTGACACAGTGGGTTAACACTGCTGCCTCACAGTGACACGGTGACACAGTGGGTTAACACTGCTGTCTCACAGCGACACGTTGACACAGTGGGTTAACTCTGCTGTCTCACAGTGACACGGTGACACAGTGGGTTAACACTGCTGCCTCACAGTGACACGGTGACACAGTGGTTTAACACTGCTGTCTCACAGTGACACGGTGACACAGTGGGTTAACACTGCTGCCTCACAGTGACACGGTGACACAGTGGGTTAACACTGCTGCCTCACAGTGACACGGTGACACAGTGGGTTAACACTGCTGTCTCACAGTGACACAGTGGGTTAACACTGCTGTCTCACAGTGACACGGTGACACAGTGGTTTAACACTGCTGTCTCACAGTGACACGGTGACACAGTGGGTTAACACTGCTGCCTCACAGTGACACGGTGACACAGTGGGTTAACACTGCTGCCTCACAGTGACACGGTGACACAGTGGGTAAACACTGCTCCCTCACAGTGACACGGTGACACAGTGGGTTAACACTGCTGCCTCACAGTGACACGGTGACACAGTGGGTTAACACTGCTGCCTCACAGCGACACGGTGACACAGTGGTTAACACTGCTGCCTCACAGTGACACGGTGACACAGTGGGTAAACACTGCTCCCTCACATTGACACGGTGACACAGTGGGTTAACACTGCTGCCTCACAGTGACACGGTGACACAGTGGGTTAACACTGCTGCCTCACAGTGACACGGTGACACAGTGGGTTAACACTGCTGTCTCACAGCGACACGGTGACACAGTGGTTAACACTGCTGCCTCACAGTGACACGGTGACACAGTGGGTAAACACTGCTCCCTCACAGTGACACGGTGACACAGTGGGTTAACACTGCTGCTTCACAGTGACACTGGGTTAACACTGCTGTCTCACAGTGACACGGTGACACAGTGGGTTAACACTGCTGCCTCACAGTGACACGGTGACACAGTGGGTTAACACTGCTGCCTCACAGTGACACGGTGACACAGTGGGTTAACACTGCTGTCTCACAGTGACACGGTGACACAGTGGGTTAACACTGCTGCCTCACAGTGACACGGTGACACAGTGTGTTAACACTGCTGTCTCACAGTGACACGGTGACACAGTGGGTTCACACTGCTGTCTCACAGTGACACGGTGACACAGTGGGTTCACACTGCTGTCTCACAGCGACACGGTGACACAGTGGGTTAACACTGCTGTCTCACAGCGACACGGTGACACAGGGGGTTAACACTGCTGCCTCACAGTGACACGGTGACACAGTGGGTTCACACTGCTGTCTCACAGCGACACGGTGACACAGTGGGTTAACACTGCTGTCTCACAGTGACACGGTGACACAGTGGGTTCACACTGCTGTCTCACAGCGACACGGTGACACAGTGGGTTAACACTGCTGCCTCACAGTGACACCATAGCACAGTGGGTTAACACTGCTGCCTCACAGTGACACGGTGACACAGTGGGTTAACACTGCTGCCTCACAGTGACACGGTGACACAGTGGGTTAACACTGCTGCCTCACAGTGACACGGTGGCACAGTGGGTTAACACTGCTGTCTCACAGTGACACGGTGACACAGTGGGTTAACACTGCTGCCTCACAGTGACACGGTGACACAGTGGGTTAACACTGCTGTCTCACAGTGACGCGGTGACACAGTGTGTTAACACTGCTGTCTCACAGTGACACGGGGACACAGTGGGTTAACACTGCTGCCTCACAGTGACACGGTGGCACAGTGGGTTAACACTGCTGTCTCACAGTGACACGGTGACACAGTGGGTTAACACTGCTGTCTCACAGTGACACGGTGACACAGTGGGTTAACACTGCTGTCTCACAGCGACACAGTGACACAGTGGGTTAACACTGCTCCCTCACAGTGACACGGTGACACAGTGGGTTAACACTGCTGTCTCACAGTGACACGGTGACACAGAGGGTTAACACTGCTGCCTCACAGTGACACGGTGACACAGTGGGTTAACACTGCTGCCTCACAGTGACACGGTGACACAGTGGGTTAACACTGCTGCCTCACAGCGACACGGTGACACAGCGGGTTAACACTGCTGCCTCACAGTGACACAGTGGGTTAACACTGCTGTCTCACAGTGACACGGTGACACAGTGGGTTAACACTGCTGCCTCACAGTGACACGGTGACACAGTGGGTTAACACTGCTGCCTCACAGTGACACGGTGACACAGTGGGTTAACACTGCTGCCTCACAGTGACACGGTGACACAGTGGGTTAACACTGCTGCCTCACAGTGACACGGTGACACAGTGGGTTAACACTGCTGTCTCACAGCGACACGGTGACACAGTGGGTTCACACTGCTGTCTCACAGTGACACGGTGACACAGTGGGTTAACACTGCTGTCTCACAGTGACACGGTGACACAGTGGGTTAATACTGCTGCCTCACAGCGACACGGTGACACAGTGGGTTAACACTGCTCCCTCACAGTGACACGGTGACACAGTGGGTTAACACTGCTCCCTCACAGTGACACGGTGACACAGTGGGTTAACACTGCTGCCTCACAGTGACACGGTGACACAGTGGGTTAACACTGCTGCCTCACAGTGACACGGTGACACAGTGGGTTCACACTGCTGTCTCACAGTGACACGGTGACACAGTGGGTTCACACTGCTGTCTCACAGTGACACGTTGACACAGTGGGTTAACACTGCTGTCTCACAGTGGCACAGTGGGTTAACACTGCTGCCTCACAGTGACACGGAGACACAGTGGGTTAACACTGCTGTCTCACAGTGACACGGTGACACAGTGGGTTAACACTGCTGTCTCACAGTGACACGGTGACACAGTAGGTTAACACTGCTGTCTCACAGTGACACGGTGACACAGTGGGTTAACACTGCTGCCTCACAGTGACACGGTGACACAGTGGGTTAACACTGCTGTCTCACAGTGACACGGTGACACAGTGGGTTAACACTGCTCCCTCACAGTGACACGGTGACACAGTGGGTTAACACTGCTGCCTCACAGTGACACGTTGACACAGTGGGTTAACACTGCTGTCTCACGGTGACACAGTGGGTTAACACTGCTGTCTCACAGTGACACGGTGACACAGTGGGTTAACACTGCTGCCTCACGGTGACACAGTGACACAGTGGGTTAACACTGCTGTCTCACTGTGACACGGTGACACAGTGGGTTAACACTGCTGCCTCACAGCGACACGGTGACACAGTGCGTTAACACTGCTGTCTCACAGTGACACGGTGACACAGTGGGTTAACACTGCTGCCTCACAGTGACACGGTGACACAGTGGGTTAACACTGCTGTCTCACAGCGACACGGTGACACAGTGGGTTAACACTGCTGCCTCACAGTGACACAGTGACACAGTGGGTTAACACTGCTGTCTCAGAGTGACACGGTGACACAGTGGGTTAACACTGCTGTCTCACAGCGACACGGTGACACAGTGGGTTAACACTGCTGTCTCACAGCGACACGGTGACACAGTGGGTTAACACTGCTGTCTCACAGCGACACGGTGACACAGTGGGTTAACACTGCTGCCTCACAGTGACACGGTGACACAGTGGGTTAACACTGCTGTCTCACAGCGACACGGTGACACAGTGGGTTAACACTGCTGCCTCACAGTGACACAGTGATACAGTGGGTTAACACTGCTGCCTCTCAGTGACACGGTGACACAGTGGTTAACACTGCTGTCTCACAGTGACACGGTGACACAGTGGGTTAACACTGCTGCCTCACAGTGACACAGTTGGTTAACACTGCTCCCTCACAGTGACACAGTGGGTTAACACTGCTGCCTCACAGTGACACGGTGACACAGTGGGTTAACACTGCTGTCTCACAGTGACACGGTGACACAGTGGGTTAACACTGCTGCCTCACAGCGACACGGTGACACAGTGCGTTAACACTGCTGTCTCACAGTGACACGGTGACACAGTGGGTTAACACTGCTGCCTCACAGTGACACGGTGACACAGTGGGTTAACAGTGCTGTCTCACAGTGACACGGTGACACAGTGGGTTAACACTGCTGCCTCACAGCGACACGGTGACACAGTGGGTTAACACTGCTGACTCACAGTGACACGGTGACACAGTGGGTTAACAGTGCTGTCTCACAGTGACACGGTGACACAGTGGGTTAACACTGCTGCCTCACAGCGACACGGTGACACAGTGCGTTAACACTGCTGTCTCGCAGTGACACGGTGACACAGTGGGTTAACACTGCTGCCTCACAGTGACACAGTGACACAGTGGGTTAACACTGCTGCCTCACAGTGACACGGTGACACAGTGGGTTAACACTGCTGCCTCACAGTGACACGGTGACACAGTGGGTTAACACTGCTGTCTCACAGTGACACGGTGACACAGTGGGTTAACACTGCTGCCTCACAGTGACACAGTGACACAGTGGGTTAACACTGCTGCCTCACAGTGACACGGTGACACAGTGGGTTAACACTGCTGTCTCACAGTGACACGGTGACACAGTGGGTTAACACTGCTGTCTCACAGTGACACGGTGACACAGTGGGTTAACACTGCTGTCTCACAGTGACACGGTGACACAGTGGGTTAACACTGCTGCCTCACAGTGACACAGTGACACAGTGGGTTAACAGTGCTGCCTCACAGTGACACGGTGACACAGTGGGTTAACACTGCTGCCTCACAGTGACACGGTGACACAGTGGGTTAACACTGCTGCCTCACAGTGACACGGTGACACAGTGGTTAACACTGCTGCCTCACAGTGACACGGTGACACAGTGGGTTAACACTGCTGCCTCACAGCGACACGGTGACACCGTGGGTTAACACTGCTGTCTCACAGTGACACGGTGACACAGTGGGTTAACACTGCTGCCTCACAGTGACACGGTGACACAGTGCGTTAACACTGCTGCCTCACAGTGACACGGTGACACAGTGGGTTAACACTGCTGCCTCACAGTGACACAGTGACACAGTGGGTTAACACTGCTGCCTCACAGTGACACGGTGACACAGTGGGTTAACACTGCTGTCTCACAGTGACACGGTGACACAGTGGGTTAACACTGCTGTCTCACAGTGACACGGTGACACAGTGGGTTAACACTGCTGTCTCACAGTGACACGGTGACACAGTGGGTTAACACTGCTGCCTCACAGTGACACGGTGACACAGTGGGTTAACACTGCTGTCTCACAGTGACACGGTGACACAGTGGGTTAACACTGCTGTCTCACAGTGACACGGTGACACAGTGGGTTAACACTGCTGCCTCACAGTGACACGGTGACACAGTGGGTTAACACTGCTGTCTCACAGTGACACGGTGACACAGTGGGTTAACACTGCTGTCTCACAGTGACACGGTGACACAGTGGGTTAACACTGCTGTCTCACAGCGACACGATGACACAGTGGGTTAACACTGCTGTCTCACAGTGACACGGTGACACAGTGGGTTAACACTGCTGTCTCACAGTGACACGGTGACACAGTGGGTTAACACTGCTGCCTCACAGTGACACGGTGACACAGTGGGTTAACACTGCTGTCTCACTGTGACACGGTGACACAGTGGGTTAACACTGCTGTCTCACAGTGACACGGTGACACAGTGGGTTAACACTGCTGTCTCACAGTGACACGGTGACACAGTGGGTTAACACTGCTGTCTCACAGTGACACGGTGACACAGTGGGTTAACACTGCTGTCTCACAGTGACACGGTGACACAGTGGGTTAACACTGCTGTCTCACAGTGACACGGTGACACAGTGGGTTAACACTGCTGCCTCACAGTGACACGGTGACACAGTGGGTTAACACTGCTGTCTCACAGTGACACGGTGACACAGTGGGTTAACACTGCTGTCTCACAGTGACACGGTGACACAGTGGGTTAACACTGCTGTCTCACAGTGACACGGTGACACAGTGGGTTAACACTGCTGTCTCACAGTGACACGGTGACACAGTGGTTTAACACTGCTGTCTCACAGTGACACGGTGACACAGTGGGTTAACACTGCTGCCTCACAGTGACACGGTGACACAGTGGGTTAACACTGCTGCCTCACAGTGACACGGTGACACAGTGGGTTAACACTGCTGCCTCACAGTGACACGGTGACACAGTGGGTTAACACTGCTGTCTCACAGTGACACAGTGGGTTAACACTGCTGTCTCACAGTGACACGGTGACACAGTGGTTTAACACTGCTGTCTCACAGTGACACGGTGACACAGTGGGTTAACACTGCTGCCTCACAGTGACACGGTGACACAGTGGGTTAACAGTGCTGCCTCACAGTGACACGGTGACACAGTGGGTAAACACTGCTCCCTCACAGTGACACGGTGACACAGTGGGTTAACACTGCTGCCTCACAGCGACACGGTGACACAGTGGGTTAACACTGCTGTCTCACAGCGACACGGTGACACAGTGGGTTAACACTGCTGCCTCACAGTGACACGGTGACACAGTGGGTTAACACTGCTGTCTCACAGTGACACGGTGGCACAGTGGGTTAACACTGCTGCCTCACAGTGACACGGTGACACAGTGGGTAAACACTGCTGCCTCACAGCGACACGGTGACACAGTGGTTAACACTGCTGCCTCACAGTGACACGGTGACACAGTGGGTAAACACTGCTCCCTCACATTGACACGGTGACACAGTGGGTTAACACTGCTGCCTCACAGTGACACGGTGACACAGTGGGTTAACACTGCTGCCTCACAGTGACACGGTGACACAGTGGGTTAACACTGCTGTCTCACAGCGACACGGTGACACAGTGGTTAACACTGCTGCCTCACAGTGACACGGTGACACAGTGGGTAAACACTGCTCCCTCACAGTGACACGGTGACACAGTGGGTTAACACTGCTGCTTCACAGTGACACTGGGTTAACACTGCTGTCTCACAGTGACACGGTGACACAGTGGGTTAACACTGCTGCCTCACAGTGACACGGTGACACAGTGGGTTAACACTGCTGCCTCACAGTGACACGGTGACACAGTGGGTTAACACAGCTGCCTCACAGTGACACGGTGACACAGTGGGTTAACACTGCTGTCTCACAGTGACACGGTGACACAGTGGGTTAACACTGCTGCCTCACAGTGACACGGTGACACAGAGGGTTAACACTGCTGCCTCACAGTGACACGGTGACACAGTGGGTTAACACTGCTGCCTCACAGCGACACGGTGACACAGTGGGTTAACACTGCTGCCTCACAGTGACACGGTGACACAGTGGGTAAACACTGCTCCCTCACAGTGACACGGTGACACAGTGGGTTAACACTGCTGCTTCACAGTGACACTGGGTTAACACTGCTGTCTCACAGTGACACGGTGACACAGTGGGTTAACACTGCTGCCTCACAGTGACACGGTGACACAGTGGGTTAACACTGCTGTCTCACAGTGACACGGTGACACAGTGGGTTAACACTGCTGTCTCACAGTGACACGGTGACACAGTGGGTTAACACTGCTGCCTCACAGTGACACGGTGACACAGTGGGTTAACACTGCTGCCTCACAGTGACACGGTGACACAGTGGGTTAACACTGCTGCCTGACAGTGACACGGTGACACAGTGGGTTAACACTGCTGCCTCACAGTGACACGGTGACACAGTGGGTTAACACTGCTGCCTCACAGTGACACGGTGACACAGTGGGTTAACACTGCTGCCTCACAGTGACACGGTGACACAGTGGGTTAACACTGCTGCCTCACAGTGACACGGTGACACAGTGGGTTAACACTGCTGTCTCACAGTGACACGGTGGGTTAACACTGCTGTCTCACAGTGACACGGTGACACAGTGGGTTAACACTGCTGCCTCACAGTGACACGGTGACACAGTGGGTTAACACTGCTGCCTCACAGCGACACGGTGACACAGTGGGTTAACACTGCTGTCTCACAGTGACACGGTGACACAGTGGGTTAACACTGCTGTCTCACAGTGACACGGTGACACAGTGGGTTAACACTGCTGCCTCACAGTGACACGGTGACACAGTGGGTTAACACTGCTGTCTCACAGTGACACGGTGACACAGTGGGTTAACACTGCTGCCTCACAGTGACACGGTGACACAGTGGGTTAACTCTGCTGTCTCACAGTGACACAGTGGGTTAACACTGCTGCCTCACAGTGACACGGTGACACAGTGTGTTAACACTGCTGCCTCACAGCGACACGGTGACACAGTGGGTTAACACTGCTGTCTCACAGTGACACGGTGACACAGTGGGTTAACACTGCTGTCTCACAGTGACACGGTGACACAGTGGGTTAACACTGCTGCCTCACAGTGACACGGTGACACAGTGGGTTAACACTGCTGCCTCACAGTGACACGGTGACACAGTGGGTTAACACTGCTGTCTCACAGTGACACGGTGACACAGTGGGTTAACACTGCTGCCTCACAGTGACACGGTGACACAGTGGGTTAACACTGCTGCCTCACAGTGACACGGTGACACAGTGGGTTAACACTGCTGCCTCACAGTGACACGGTGACACAGTGGGTTAACACTGCTGCCTCACAGTGACACGGTGACACAGTGGGTTAACACTGCTGTCTCACAGTGACACGGTGACACAGTGGGTTAACACTGCTGCCTCACAGTGACACGGTGACACAGTGGGTTAACACTGCTGTCTCACAGTGACACGGTGACACAGTGGGTTAACACTGCTGTCTCACAGTGACACGGTGACACAGTGGGTTAACACTGCTGCCTCACAGTGACACGGTGACACAGTGGGTTAACACTGCTGCCTCACAGTGACACGGTGACACAGTGGGTTAACACTGCTGCCTCACAGTGACACGGTGACACAGTGGGTTAACACTGCTGTCTCACAGTGACACGGTGACACAGTGGGTTAACACTGCTGTCTCACAGTGACACGGTGACACAGTGGGTTAACACTGCTGCCTCACAGTGACACGGTGACACAGTGGGTTAACACTGCTGTCTCACAGCGACACGTTGACACAGTGGGTTAACTCTGCTGTCTCACAGTGACACGGTGACACAGTGGGTTAACACTGCTGTCTCACAGTGACACGGTGACACAGTGGGTTAACACTGCTGCCTCACAGCGACACGGTGACACAGTGGGTTAACACTGCTGTCTCACAGTGACACGGTGACACAGTGTGTTAACACTGCTGTCTCACAGTGACACGGTGACACAGTGGGTTCACACTGCTGTCTCACAGTGACACGGTGACACAGTGGGTTCACACTGCTGTCTCACAGCGACACGGTGACACAGTGGGTTAACACTGCTGTCTCACAGCGACACGGTGACACAGGGGGTTAACACTGCTGTCTCACAGTGACACGGTGACACAGTGGGTTCACACTGCTGTCTCACAGCGACACGGTGACACAGTGGGTTAACACTGCTGCCTCACAGTGACACCATAGCACAGTGGGTTAACACTGCTGCCTCACAGTGACACGGTGACACAGTGGGTTAACACTGCTGCCTCACAGTGACACCATAGCACAGTGGGTTAACACTGCTGCCTCACAGTGACACGGTGGCACAGTGGGTTAACACTGCTGTCTCACAGTGACACGGTGACACAGTGGGTTAACACTGCTGCCTCACAGTGACACGGTGACACAGTGGGTTAACACTGCTGTCTCACAGTGACGCGGTGACACAGTGTGTTAACACTGCTGTCTCACAGTGACACGGGGACACAGTGGGTTAACACTGCTGCCTCACAGTGACACGGTGACACAGTGGTTTAACACTGCTGTCTCACAGTGACACGGTGACACAGTGGGTTAACACTGCTGCCTCACAGTGACACGGTGACACAGTGGGTTAACACTGCTGCCTCACAGTGACACGGTGACACAGTGGGTAAACACTGCTCCCTCACAGTGACACGGTGACACAGTGGGTTAACACTGCTGCCTCACAGTGACACGGTGACACAGTGGGTTAACACTGCTGCCTCACAGTGACACGGTGACACAGTGGGTTAACACTGCTGCCTCACAGCGACACGGTGACACAGTGGTTAACACTGCTGCCTCACAGTGACACGGTGACACAGTGGGTAAACACTGCTCCCTCACATTGACACGGTGACACAGTGGGTTAACACTGCTGCCTCACAGTGACACGGTGACACAGTGGGTTAACACTGCTGCCTCACAGTGACACGGTGACACAGTGGGTTAACACTGCTGTCTCACAGCGACACGGTGACACAGTGGTTAACACTGCTGCCTCACAGTGACACGGTGACACAGTGGGTAAACACTGCTGCTTCACAGTGACACTGGGTTAACACTGCTGTCTCACAGTGACACGGTGACACAGTGGGTTAACACTGCTGCCTCACAGTGACACGGTGACACAGTGGGTTAACACTGCTGCTTCACAGTGACACTGGGTTAACACTGCTGTCTCACAGTGACACGGTGACACAGTGGGTTAACACTGCTGCCTCACAGTGACACGGTGACACAGTGGGTTAACACTGCTGCCTCACAGTGACACGGTGACACAGTGGGTTAACACTGCTGCCTCACAGTGACACGGTGGCACAGTGGGTTAACACTGCTGTCTCACAGTGACACGGTGACACAGTGGGTTAACACTGCTGCCTCACAGTGACACGGTGACACAGTGGGTTAACACTGCTGTCTCACAGTGACGCGGTGACACAGTGTGTTAACACTGCTGTCTCACAGTGACACGGGGACACAGTGGGTTAACACTGCTGCCTCACAGTGACACGGTGGCACAGTGGGTTAACACTGCTGTCTCACAGTGACACGGTGACACAGTGGGTTAACACTGCTGTCTCACAGTGACACGGTGACACAGTGGGTTAACACTGCTGTCTCACAGCGACACAGTGACACAGTGGGTTAACACTGCTCCCTCACAGTGACACGGTGACACAGTGGGTTAACACTGCTGTCTCACAGTGACACGGTGACACAGAGGGTTAACACTGCTGCCTCACAGTGACACGGTGACACAGTGGGTTAACACTGCTGCCTCACAGTGACACGGTGACACAGTGGGTTAACACTGCTGCCTCACAGCGACACGGTGACACAGCGGGTTAACACTGCTGCCTCACAGCGACATGGTGACACAGTGGGTTCACACTGCTGTCTCACAGTGACACGGTGACACAGTGGGTTAACACTGCTGTCTCACAGTGACACGGTGACACAGTGGGTTAATACTGCTGCCTCACAGCGACACGGTGACACAGTGGGTTAACACTGCTGCCTCACAGTGACACGGTGACACAGTGGGTTAACACTGCTGCCTCACAGTGACACGGTGACACAGTGGGTTCACACTGCTGTCTCACAGTGACACGGTGACACAGTGGGTTCACACTGCTGTCTCACAGTGACACGGTGACACAGTGGGTTCACACTGCTGTCTCACAGTGACACGGTGGCACAGTGGGTTAACACTGCTGTCTCACAGTGACACGGTGACACAGTGGGTTAACACTGCTGTCTCACAGTGACACGTTGACACAGTGGGTTAACACTGCTGTCTCACAGTGGCACAGTGGGTTAACACTGCTGCCTCACAGCGACACGGTGACACCGTGGGTTAACACTGCTGCCTCACAGTGACACGGTGACACAGTGGGTTAACACTGCTGCCTCACAGTGACACGGAGACACAGTGGGTTAACACTGCTGTCTCACAGTGACACGGTGACACAGTGGGTTAACACTGCTGTCTCACAGTGACACGGTGACACAGTAGGTTAACACTGCTGTCTCACAGTGACACGGTGACACAGTGGGTTAACACTGCTGCCTCACAGTGACACGGTGACACAGTGGGTTAACACTGCTGTCTCACAGTGACACGGTGACACAGTGGGTTAACACTGCTCCCTCACAGTGACACGGTGACACAGTGGGTTAACACTGCTGCCTCACAGTGACACGTTGACACAGTGGGTTAACACTGCTGTCTCACAGTGACACGGTGACACAGTGGGTTAACACTGCTGTCTCACGGTGACACAGTGGGTTAACACTGCTGTCTCACAGTGACACGGTGACACAGTGGGTTAACAGTGCTGTCTCACAGTGACACGGTGACACAGTGGGTTAACACTGCTGCCTCACAGCGACACGGTGACACAGTGGGTTAACACTGCTGCCTCACAGTGACACGGTGACACAGTGCGTTAACACTGCTGTCTCACAGTGACACGGTGACACAGTGGGTTAACACTGCTGCCTCACAGTGACACGGTGACACAGTGGGTTAACACTGCTGTCTCACAGCGACACGGTGACACAGTGGGTTAACACTGCTGCCTCACAGTGACACAGTGACACAGTGGGTTAACACTGCTGTCTCAGAGTAACACGGTGACACAGTGGGTTAACACTGCTGTCTCACAGCGACACGGTGACACAGTGGGTTAACACTGCTGTCTCACAGCGACACGGTGACACAGTGGGTTAACACTGCTGTCTCACAGCGACACGGTGACACAGTGGGTTAACACTGCTGCCTCACAGTGACACGGTGACACAGTGGGTTAACACTGCTGTCTCACAGCGACACGGTGACACAGTGGGTTAACACTGCTGCCTCACAGTGACACAGTGATACAGTGGGTTAACACTGCTGCCTCTCAGTGACACGGTGACACAGTGGTTAACACTGCTGTCTCACAGTGACACGGTGACACAGTGGGTTAACACTGCTGCCTCACAGTGACACAGTTGGTTAACACTGCTGCCTCACAGTGACACAGTGGGTTAACACTGCTGCCTCACAGTGACACGGTGACACAGTGGGTTAACACTGCTGTCTCACAGTGACACGGTGACACAGTGGGTTAACACTGCTGTCTCACAGTGACACGGTGACACAGTGGGTTAACAGTGCTGTCT
The DNA here is from genome assembly GCF_964213995.1 of Mustelus asterias. NCBI lineage: Eukaryota > Metazoa > Chordata > Chondrichthyes > Carcharhiniformes > Triakidae > Mustelus > Mustelus asterias. The sequence goes on along the minus strand of NW_027590086.1, from coordinate 301,421 downwards.
CACAGTGACACGGTGACACAGTGGGTTAACACTGCTGCCTCACAGCGACACGGTGACACAGTGCGTTAACACTGCTGTCTCACAGTGACACGGTGACACAGTGGGTTAACACTGCTGCCTCACAGTGATACGGTGACACAGTGGGTTAACACTGCTGCCTCACAGTGACACGGTGACACAGTGGGTTAACACTGCTGTCTCACAGCGACACGGTGACACAGTGGGTTAACACTGCTGCCACACAGTGACACGGTGACACAGTGGGTTAACACTGCTGTCTCACAGTGACACGGTGACACAGTGGGTTAACACTGCTGTCTCACAGTGACACGGTGACACAGTGGGTTAACACTGCTGCCTCACAGTGACACGGTGACACAGTGGGTTAACACTGCTGTCTCACAGTGACACAGTGACACAGTGGGTTAACACTGCTGCCTCACAGTGATACGGTGACACAGTGGGTTAACACTGCTGCCTCACAGTGACACGGTGACACAGTGGGTTAACACTGCTGCCTCACAGTGACACAGTGACACAGTGGGTTAACACTGCTGCCTCACAGCGACACGGTGACACCGTGGGTTAACACTGCTGTCTCACAGTGACACGGTGACACAGTGGGTTAACACTGCTGTCTCACAGTGACACGGTGACACAGTGGGTTAACACTGCTGCCTCACAGTGACACAGTGACACAGTGGGTTAACACTGCTGCCTCACAGTGACACGGTGACACAGTGGGTTAACACTGCTGCCTCACAGTGACACGGTGACACAGTGGGTTAACACTGCTGTCTCACAGTGACACGGTGACACAGTGGGTTAACACTGCTGCCTCACAGTGACACAGTGACACAGTGGGTTAACACTGCTGCCTCACAGTGACACGGTGACACAGTGGGTTAACACTGCTGTCTCACAGTGACACGGTGACACAGTGGGTTAACACTGCTGTCTCACAGTGACACGGTGACACAGTGGGTTAACACTGCTGTCTCACAGTGACACGGTGACACAGTGGGTTAACACTGCTGCCTCACAGTGACACAGTGACACAGTGGGTTAACACTGCTGCCTCACAGTGACACGGTGACACAGTGGGTTAACACTGCTGCCTCACAGTGACACGGTGACACAGTGGGTTAACACTGCTGCCTCACAGTGACACGGTGACACAGTGGGTTAACACTGCTGCCTCACAGCGACACGGTGACACCGTGGGTTAACACTGCTGTCTCACAGCGACACGGTGACACAGTGGGTTAACACTGCTGCCTCACAGTGACACGGTGACACAGTGCGTTAACACTGCTGCCTCACAGTGACACGGTGACACAGTGGGTTAACACTGCTGCCTCACAGTGACACGGTGACACAGTGGGTTAACACTGCTGCCTCACAGTGACACGGTGACACAGTGGGTTAACACTGCTGCCTCACAGTGACACGGTGACACAGTGGGTTAACACTGCTGCCTCACAGCGACACGATGACACAGTGGGTTAACACTGCTGTCTCACAGTGACACGGTGACACAGTGGGTTAACACTGCTGTCTCACAGTGACACGGTGACACAGTGGGTTAACACTGCTGTCTCACAGTGACACGGTGACACAGTGGGTTAACACTGCTGTCTCACAGTGACACGGTGACACAGTGGGTTAACACTGCTGTCTCACAGTGACACGGTGACACAGTGGGTTAACACTGCTGTCTCACAGTGACACGGTGACACAGTGGGTTAACACTGCTGCCTCACAGTGACACGGTGACACAGTGGGTTAACACTGCTGTCTCACAGCGACACGTTGACACAGTGGGTTAACTCTGCTGTCTCACAGTGACACGGTGACACAGTGGGTTAACACTGCTGCCTCACAGCGACACGGTGACACAGTGGGTTAACACTGCTGCCTCACAGTGACACGGTGACACAGTGGGTTAACACTGCTGCCTCACAGCGACACGTTGACACAGTGGGTTAACTCTGCTGTCTCACAGTGACACGGTGACACAGTGGGTTAACACTGCTGCCTCACAGTGACACGGTGACACAGTGGTTTAACACTGCTGTCTCACAGTGACACGGTGACACAGTGGGTTAACACTGCTGCCTCACAGTGACACGGTGACACAGTGGGTTAACACTGCTGCCTCACAGTGACACGGTGACACAGTGGGTTAACACTGCTGTCTCACAGTGACACAGTGGGTTAACACTGCTGTCTCACAGTGACACGGTGACACAGTGGTTTAACACTGCTGTCTCACAGTGACACGGTGACACAGTGGGTTAACACTGCTGCCTCACAGTGACACGGTGACACAGTGGGTTAACACTGCTGCCTCACAGTGACACGGTGACACAGTGGGTAAACACTGCTCCCTCACAGTGACACGGTGACACAGTGGGTTAACACTGCTGCCTCACAGTGACACGGTGACACAGTGGGTTAACACTGCTGCCTCACAGCGACACAGTGGCACAGTGGTTAACACTGCTGCCTCACAGTGACACGGTGACACAGTGGGTAAACACTGCTCCCTCACATTGACACGGTGACACAGTGGGTTAACACTGCTGCCTCACAGTGACACGGTGACACAGTGGGTTAACACTGCTGCCTCACAGTGACACGGTGACACAGTGGGTTAACACTGCTGTCTCACAGCGACACGGTGACACAGTGGTTAACACTGCTGCCTCACAGTGACACGGTGACACAGTGGGTAAACACTGCTCCCTCACAGTGACACGGTGACACAGTGGGTTAACACTGCTGCTTCACAGTGACACTGGGTTAACACTGCTGTCTCACAGTGACACGGTGACACAGTGGGTTAACACTGCTGCCTCACAGTGACACGGTGACACAGTGGGTTAACACTGCTGCCTCACAGTGACACGGTGACACAGTGGGTTAACACAGCTGCCTCACAGTGACACGGTGACACAGTGGGTTAACACTGCTGTCTCACAGTGACACGGTGACACAGTGGGTTAACACTGCTGCCTCACAGTGACACGGTGACACAGAGGGTTAACACTGCTGCCTCACAGTGACACGGTGACACAGTGGGTTAACACTGCTGCCTCACAGCGACACGGTGACACAGTGGGTTAACACTGCTGCCTCACAGTGACACGGTGACACAGTGGGTAAACACTGCTCCCTCACAGTGACACGGTGACACAGTGGGTTAACACTGCTGCTTCACAGTGACACTGGGTTAACACTGCTGTCTCACAGTGACACGGTGACACAGTGGGTTAACACTGCTGCCTCACAATGACACGGTGACACAGTGGGTTAACACTGCTGCCTCACGGTGACACAGTGGGTTAACACTGCTGTCTCACAGTGACACGGTGACACAGTGGGTTAACACTGCTGCCTCACAGTGACACGGTGACACAGTGGGTTAACACTGCTGCCTCACAGTGACACGGTGACACAGTGGTTAACACTGCTCCCTCACAGTGACACGGTGACACAGTGGGTTAACACTGCTGCCTCACAGTGACACGGTGACACAGTGGGTTAACACTGCTGCCTCACAGTGACACGGTGACACAGTGGGTTAACACTGCTGCCTCACAGCGACACGGTGACACAGTGGGTTAACACTGCTGCCTCACAGTGACACGGTGACACAGTGGGTTCACACTGCTGCCTCACAGTGACACGGTGACACAGTGGGTTAACACTGCTGCCTTACAGTGACACGGTGACACAGTGGGTTCACACTGCTGCCTCACAGCGACACGGTGACACAGTGGGTTAACACTGCTGCCTCACAGTGACACGGTGACACAGTGGGTAAACACTGCTCCCTCACAGTGACACGGTGACACAGTGGGTTAACACTGCTGCTTCACAGTGACACTGGGTTAACACTGCTGTCTCACAGTGACACGGTGACACAGTGGGTTAACACTGCTGCCTCACAGTGACACGGTGACACAGTGGGTTAACACTGCTGCCTCACGGTGACACAGTGGGTTAACACTGCTGTCTCACAGTGACACGGTGACACAGTGGGTTAACACTGCTGCCTCACAGTGACACGGTGACACAGTGGGTTAACACTGCTGCCTCACAGTGACACGGTGACACAGTGGTTAACACTGCTCCCTCACAGTGACACGGTGACACAGTGGGTTAACACTGCTGCCTCACAGTGACACGGTGACACAGTGGGTTAACACTGCTGCCTCACAGTGACACGGTGACACAGTGGGTTAACACTGCTGCCTCACAGTGACACGGTGACACAGTGGGTTCACACTGCTGCCTCACAGTGACACGGTGACACAGTGGGTTAACACTGCTGCCTCACAGTGACACGGTGACACAGTGGGTTCACACTGCTGCCTCACAGTGACACGGTGACACAGTGGGTTAACACTGCTGTCTCACAGTGACACGGTGACACAGTGGGTTAACACTGCTCCCTCACAGTGACACGGTGGCACAGTGGGTTAACACTGCTGCCTCACAGCGACACGGTGACACAGTGGGTTAACACTGCTGTCTCACAGTGACACGGTGGCACAGTGGGTTAACACTGCTGCCTCACAGTGACACGGTGACACAGTGGGTTAACACTGCTGCCTCATAGTGACACGGTGACACAGTGGGTTAACACTGCTGTCTCACAGTGACACGGTGACACAGTGGGTTAACACTGCTGCCTCACAGTGACACGGTGACACAGTGGGTTAACACTGCTGTCTCACAGTGACACAGTGACACAGTGGGTTAACACTGCTCCCTCACAGTGACACGGTGGCACAGTGGGTTAACACTGCTGACTCACAGTGACACAGTGGCACAGTGGGTTAACACTGCTGCCTCACAGCGACACGGTGACACAGTGGGTTAACACTGCTGCCTCACAGCGACACGGTGACACAGTGGGTTAACACTGCTGCCTCACAGTGACACGGTGACACAGTGGGTTAACACTGCTCCCTCACAGTGACAGAGTGACACAGTGGGTTAACACTGCTGACTCACAGCGACACGGTGACACAGTGGGTTAACACTGCTGACTCACAGTGACACAGTGACACAGTGGGTTAACACTGCTGCCTCACAGTGACACGGTGACACAGTGAGTTAACACTGCTGTCTCACAGTGACACGGTGACACAGTGGGTTAACACTGCTGTCTCACAGCGACACAGTGACACAGTGGGTTAACACTGCTGTCTCACAGTGACACGGTGACACAGTGGGTTAACACTGCTGACTCACAGCGACACGGTGACACAGTGGGTTAACACTGCTGACTCACAGTGACACAGTGACACAGTGGGTTAACACTGCTGTCTCACAGTGACACGGTGACACAGTGGGTTAACACTGCTGCCTCACAGTGACACGGTGACACAGTGGGTTAACACTGCTGACTCACAGTGACACGGTGACACAGTGGGTTAACACTGCTGTCTCACAGTGACACGGTGACACAGTGGGTTATCTCTGCTGCCTCACAGTGACACGGTGACACAGTGGGTTAACACTGCTGCCTCACAGTGACACGGTGACACAGTGGGTTAACACTGCTGACTCACAGTGACACAGTGACACAGTGGGTTAACACTGCTGCCTCACAGTGACACGGTGACACAGTGGGTTAACACTGCTGACTCACAGTGACACGGTGACACAGTGGGTTAACACTGCTGCCTCACAGTGACACGGTGACACAGTGGGTTAACACTGCTGCCTCACAGTGACACGGTGACACAGTGGGTTAACACTGCTGCCTCACAGTGACACGGTGACACAGTGGGTTAACACTGCTGCCTCACAGTGACACGGTGACACAGTGGGTTAACACTGCTGTCTCACAGCGACACGGTGACACAGTGGGTTAACACTGCTGCCTCACAGTGACACGGTGACACAGTGGGTTAACACTGCTCCCTCACAGTGACACAGTGGCACAGTGGGTTTTCACTGCTGTCTCACAGTGACACGGTGACACAGTGGGTTAACACTGCTGTCTCACAGTGACACGATGACACAGTGGGTTAACACTGCTGTCTCACAGTGACACGGTGACACAGTGGGTTAACTCTGCTGCCTCACAGTGACACGGTGACACAGTGGGTTAACACTGCTGTCTCACAGTGACACGATGACACAGTGGGTTAACACTGCTGCCTCACAGTGACACGGTGACACAGTGGGTTAACACTGCTGTCTCACGGTGACACGGTGACACAGTGGGTTAACACTGCTGCCTCACAGTGACACGGTGACACAGTGGGTTAACACTGCTGTCTCACAGTGACACGGTGACACAGTGGGTTAACACTGCTGTCTCACAGCGACACGGTGACACAGTGGGTTAACACTGCTGCCTCACAGTGACACGTTGCACAGTGGGTTAACAGTGCTGCCTCACAGTGACACGGTGACACAGTGGGTTAACACTGCTGTCTCACAGCGACACGGTGACACAGTGGGTTAACACTGCTGCCTCACAGTGACACGGTGACACAGTGGGTTAACACTGCTGTCTCACAGTGACACGGTGACACAGTGGGTTAACACTGCTGCCTCACAGTGACACGGTGACACAGTGGGTTAACACTGCTGTCTCACAGCGACACGGTGACACAGTGGGTTAACACTGCTCTCTCACAGTGACACGGTGACACAGTGGGTTAACACTGCTGTCTCACAGTGACACAGTGGCACAGTGGGTTAACACTGCTCCCTCAAAGTGACACGGTGACACAGTGGGTTAACACTGCTGCCTCACAGTGACACGGTGACACAGTGGGTTAACACTGCTGCCTCACAGTGACACAGTGGCACAGTGGGTTTTCACTGCTGTCTCACAGTGACACGGTGACACAGTGGGTTAACACTGCTGTCTCACAGTGACACAGTGGCACAGTGGGTTAACACTGCTCCCTCACAGTGACACGGTGACACAGTGGGTTAACACTGCTGCCTCACAGTGACACGGTGACACAGTGGGTTAACACTGCTGCCTCACAGCGACACGGTGACACAGTGGGTTAACACTGCTGCCTCACAGTGACACAGTGGCACAGTGGGTTTTCACTGCTGTCTCACAGTGACACGGTGACACAGTGGGTTAACACTGCTCCCTCACAGTGACACGGTGACACAGTGGGTTAACACTGCTGCCTCACAGTGACACGGTGACACAGTGGGTTAACACTGCTGTCTCACAGCGACACGGTGACACAGTGGGTTAACACTGCTGCCTCACAGTGACACGGTGACACAGTGGGTTAACACTGCTGCCTCACAGTGACACGGTGACACAGTGGGTTAACACTGCTGCCTCACAGTGACACGGTGACACAGTGGGTTAACACTGCTGCCTCACAGTGACACGGTGACACGGTGGGTTAACACTGCTGCCTCAGAGTGACACGGTGACACAGTGGGTTAACACTGCTGCCTCACAGCGACACGGTGACACAGTGGGTTAACACTGCTGTCTCACTGTGACACGGTGACACAGTGGGTTAACACTGCTGTCTCACAGTGACACGGTGACACAGTGGGTTAACACTGCTGTCTCACAGTGACACGGTGACACAGTGGGTTAACACTGCTGCCTCACAGTGACACGGTGACACGGTGGGTTAACACTGCTGTCTCACAGCGACACGGTGACACAGTGGGTTAACACTGCTGCCTCACAGTGACACGGTGACACAGTGGGTTAACACTGCTCCCTCACAGTGACACAGTGGGTTAACACTGCTGTCTCACAGTGACACGGTGACACAGTGGGTTAACACTGATGCCTCACAGTGACACAGTGGGTTAACACTGCTGCCTCACAGTGACACGGTGACACAGTGGGTTAACACTGCTGTCTCACAGCGACACGGTGACACAGTGGGTTAACACTGCTGTCTCACAGTGACACGGTGACACAGTGGGTTAACACTGCTGCCTCACAGTGAGACAGTGGGTTAACACTGCTGCCTCACAGTGACACGGTGACACAGTGGGTTAACACTGCTGCCTCACAGTGACACGGTGACACAGTGGGTTAACACTGCTGCCTCACAGTGACACAGTGACACAGTGGGTTAACACTGCTGCCTCACAGTGACACGGTGACACAGTGGGTTAACACTGCTGCCTCACAGTGACACAGTGACACAGTGGGTTAACACTGCTGCCTCACAGTGACACAGTGACACAGTGGTTAACACTGCTGCCTCACAGTGACACGGTGACACGGTGGGTTAACACTGCTGCCTCAGAGTGACACGGTGACACAGTGGGTTAACACTGCTGTCTCACAGTGACACGGTGACACAGTGGGTTAACACTGCTGCCTCACAGTGACACGGTGACACGGTGGGTTAACACTGCTGCCTCAGAGTGACACGGTGACACAGTGGGTTAACACTGCTGCCTCACAGTGACACGGTGGCACAGTGGGTTAACGCTGCTGCCTCACAGTGACACGGTGACACAGTGGGTTAACACTGCTGCCTCACAGCGACACGGTGACACAGTGGGTTAACACTGCTGTCTCACAGTGACACGGTGACACAGTGGGTTAACACTGCTGCCTCACAGTGACACAGTGGGTTAACACTGCTGCCTCACAGCGACACGGTGACACAGTGGGTTAGCACTGCTGCCTCACAGTGACACGGTGGCACAGTGGGTTAACGCTGCTGCCTCACAGTGACACGGTGACACAGTGGGTTAACACTGCTGCCTCACAGCGACACGGTGACACAGTGGGTTAACACTGCTGTCTCACAGTGACACGGTGACACAGTGGGTTAACACTGCTGCCTCACAGTGACACAGTGGGTTAACACTGCTGCCTCACAGCGACACGGTGACACAGTGGGTTAGCACTGCTGCCTCACAGTGACACGGTGACACAGTGGGTTAACACTGCTGTCTCACAGTGACACGGTGACACAGTGGGTTAACACTGCTGCCTCACAGTGACACGGTGACACAGTGGGTTAACACTGCTGCCTCACAGTGACACGGTGACACAGTGGGTTCACACTGCTGTCTCACAGCGACACGGTGACACAGTGGGTTAACACTGCTGCCTCACAGCGACACGGTGACACAGTGGGTTAACACTGCTGCCTCACAGTGACACGGTGACACAGTGGGTTAACACTGCTGTCTCACAGTGACACGGTGACACAGTGGGTTAACACTGCTGTCTCACAGTGACACGGTGACACAGTGGGTGAACACTGCTGCCTCACAGTGACACGGTGACACAGTGGGTTAACACTGCTGCCTCACAGTGACACGGTGACACAGTGGGTTAACACTGCTGCCTCACAGCGACACGGTGACACAGTGGGTTAACACTGCTGCCTCACAGCGACACGGTGACACCGTGGGTTAACACTGCTGTCTCACAGTGACACGGTGACACAGTGGGTTAACACTGCTGCCTCACAGTGACACGGTGACACAGTGCGTTAACACTGCTGCCTCACAGTGACACGGTGACACAGTGGGTTAACACTGCTGCCTCACAGTGACACGGTGACACAGTGGGTTAACACTGCTGCCTCACAGTGACACGGTGACACAGTGGGTTAACACTGCTGCCTCACAGCGACACGATGACACAGTGGGTTAACACTGCTGCCTCACAGTGACACGGTGACACAGTGGGTTAACACTGCTGTCTCACAGTGACACGGTGACACAGTGGGTTAACACTGCTGTCTCACAGTGACACGGTGACACAGTGGGTTAACACTGCTGTCTCACAGTGACACGGTGACACAGTGGGTTAACACTGCTGTCTCACAGTGACACGGTGACACAGTGGGTTAACACTGCTGTCTCACAGTGACACGGTGACACAGTGGGTTAACACTGCTGCCTCACAGTGACACGGTGACACAGTGGGTTAACACTGCTGTCTCACAGCGACACGTTGACACAGTGGGTTAACTCTGCTGTCTCACAGTGACACGGTGACACAGTGGGTTAACACTGCTGCCTCACAGTGACACGGTGACACAGTGGTTTAACACTGCTGTCTCACAGTGACACAGTGGGTTAACACTGCTGCCTCACAGTGACACGGTGACACAGTGGGTTAACACTGCTGCCTCACAGTGACACGGTGACACAGTGGGTTAACACTGCTGCCTCACAGTGACACGGTGACACAGTGGGTTAACACTGCTGTCTCACAGTGACACAGTGGGTTAACACTGCTGTCTCACAGTGACACGGTGACACAGTGGTTTAACACTGCTGTCTCACAGTGACACGGTGACACAGTGGGTTAACACTGCTGCCTCACAGTGACACGGTGACACAGTGGGTTAACACTGCTGCCTCACAGTGACACGGTGACACAGTGGGTAAACACTGCTCCCTCACAGTGACACGGTGACACAGTGGGTTAACACTGCTGCCTCACAGTGACACGGTGACACAGTGGGTTAACACTGCTGCCTCACAGCGACACGGTGACACAGTGGTTAACACTGCTGCCTCACAGTGACACGGTGACACAGTGGGTAAACACTGCTCCCTCACATTGACACGGTGACACAGTGGGTTAACACTGCTGCCTCACAGTGACACGGTGACACAGTGGGTTAACACTGCTGCCTCACAGTGACACGGTGACACAGTGGGTTAACACTGCTGTCTCACAGCGACACGGTGACACAGTGGTTAACACTGCTGCCTCACAGTGACACGGTGACACAGTGGGTAAACACTGCTCCCTCACAGTGACACGGTGACACAGTGGGTTAACACTGCTGCTTCACAGTGACACTGGGTTAACACTGCTGTCTCACAGTGACACGGTGACACAGTGGGTTAACACTGCTGCCTCACAGTGACACGGTGACACAGTGGGTTAACACTGCTGCCTCACAGTGACACGGTGACACAGTGGGTTAACACAGCTGCCTCACAGTGACACGGTGACACAGTGGGTTAACACTGCTGTCTCACAGTGACACGGTGACACAGTGGGTTAACACTGCTGCCTCACAGTGACACGGTGACACAGAGGGTTAACACTGCTGCCTCACAGTGACACGGTGACACAGTGGGTTAACACTGCTGCCTCACAGCGACACGGTGACACAGTGGGTTAACACTGCTGCCTCACAGTGACACGGTGACACAGTGGGTAAACACTGCTCCCTCACAGTGACACGGTGACACAGTGGGTTAACACTGCTGCTTCACAGTGACACTGGGTTAACACTGCTGTCTCACAGTGACACGGTGACACAGTGGGTTAACACTTCTGCCTCACAATGACACGGTGACACAGTGGGTTAACACTGCTGCCTCACGGTGACACAGTGGGTTAACACTGCTGTCTCACAGTGACACGGTGACACAGTGGGTTAACACTGCTGCCTCACAGTGACACGGTGACACAGTGGGTTAACACTGCTGCCTCACAGTGACACGGTGACACAGTGGTTAACACTGCTCCCTCACAGTGACACGGTGACACAGTGGGTTAACACTGCTGCCTCACAGTGACACGGTGACACAGTGGGTTAACACTGCTGCCTCACAGTGACACGGTGACACAGTGGGTTAACACTGCTGCCTCACAGCGACACGGTGACACAGTGGGTTAACACTGCTGCCTCACAGTGACACGGTGACACAGTGGGTTCACACTGCTGCCTCACAGTGACACGGTGACACAGTGGGTTAACACTGCTGCCTTACAGTGACACGGTGACACAGTGGGTTCACACTGCTGCCTCACAGCGACACGGTGACACAGTGGGTTAACACTGCTGCCTCACAGTGACACGGTGACACAGTGGGTAAACACTGCTCCCTCACAGTGACACGGTGACACAGTGGGTTAACACTGCTGCTTCACAGTGACACTGGGTTAACACTGCTGTCTCACAGTGACACGGTGACACAGTGGGTTAACACTGCTGCCTCACAGTGACACGGTGACACAGTGGGTTAACACTGCTGCCTCACGGTGACACAGTGGGTTAACACTGCTGTCTCACAGTGACACGGTGACACAGTGGGTTAACACTGCTGCCTCACAGTGACACGGTGACACAGTGGGTTAACACTGCTGCCTCACAGTGACACGGTGACACAGTGGTTAACACTGCTCCCTCACAGTGACACGGTGACACAGTGGGTTAACACTGCTGCCTCACAGTGACACGGTGACACAGTGGGTTAACACTGCTGCCTCACAGTGACACGGTGACACAGTGGGTTAACACTGCTGCCTCACAGTGACACGGTGACACAGTGGGTTAACACTGCTGCCTCACAGTGACACGGTGACACAGTGGGTTCACACTGCTGCCTCACAGTGACACGGTGACACAGTGGGTTAACACTGCTGTCTCACAGTGACACGGTGACACAGTGGGTTAACACTGCTCCCTCACAGTGACACGGTGGCACAGTGGGTTAACACTGCTGCCTCACAGCGACACGGTGACACAGTGGGTTAACACTGCTGTCTCACAGTGACACGGTGGCACAGTGGGTTAACACTGCTGCCTCACAGTGACACGGTGACACAGTGGGTTAACACTGCTGCCTCATAGTGACACGGTGACACAGTGGGTTAACACTGCTGTCTCACAGTGACACGGTGACACAGTGGGTTAACACTGCTGCCTCACAGTGACACGGTGACACAGTGGGTTAACACTGCTGTCTCACAGTGACACAGTGACACAGTGGGTTAACACTGCTCCCTCACAGTGACACGGTGGCACAGTGGGTTAACACTGCTGACTCACAGTGACACAGTGGCACAGTGGGTTAACACTGCTGCCTCACAGCGACACGGTGACACAGTGGGTTAACACTGCTGCCTCACAGCGACACGGTGACACAGTGGGTTAACACTGCTGCCTCACAGTGACACGGTGACACAGTGGGTTAACACTGCTCCCTCACAGTGACAGAGTGACACAGTGGGTTAACACTGCTGACTCACAGCGACACGGTGACACAGTGGGTTAACACTGCTGACTCACAGTGACACAGTGGGTTAACACTGCTGCCTCACAGTGACACGGTGACACAGTGAGTTAACACTGCTGTCTCACAGTGACACGGTGACACAGTGGGTTAACACTGCTGTCTCACAGCGACACAGTGACACAGTGGGTTAACACTGCTGTCTCACAGTGACACGGTGACACAGTGGGTTAACACTGCTGACTCACAGCGACACGGTGACACAGTGGGTTAACACTGCTGACTCACAGTGACACAGTGACACAGTGGGTTAACACTGCTGCCTCACAGTGACACGGTGACACAGTGGGTTAACACTGCTGACTCACAGTGACACGGTGACACAGTGGGTTAACACTGCTGTCTCACAGTGACACGGTGACACAGTGGGTTATCTCTGCTGCCTCACAGTGACACGGTGACACAGTGGGTTAACACTGCTGCCTCACAGTGACACGGTGACACAGTGGGTTAACACTGCTGACTCACAGTGACACAGTGACACAGTGGGTTAACACTGCTGCCTCACAGTGACACGGTGACACAGTGGGTTAACACTGCTGACTCACAGTGACACGGTGACACAGTGGGTTAACTCTGCTGCCTCACAGTGACACGGTGACACAGTGGGTTAACACTGCTGCCTCACAGTGACACGGTGACACAGTGGGTTAACACTGCTGCCTCACAGTGACACGGTGACACAGTGGGTTAACACTGCTGTCTCACAGCGACACGGTGACACAGTGGGTTAACACTGCTGCCTCACAGTGACACGGTGACACAGTGGGTTAACACTGCTCCCTCACAGTGACACAGTGGCACAGTGGGTTTTCACTGCTGTCTCACAGTGACACGGTGACACAGTGGGTTAACACTGCTGTCTCACAGTGACACGATGGCACAGTGGGTTAACACTGCTGTCTCACAGTGACACGGTGACACAGTGGGTTAACTCTGCTGCCTCACAGTGACACGGTGACACAGTGGGTTAACACTGCTGTCTCACAGTGACACGATGACACAGTGGGTTAACACTGCTGCCTCACAGTGACACGGTGACACAGTGGGTTAACACTGCTGTCTCACAGTGACACGGTGACACAGTGGGTTAACACTGCTGCCTCACAGTGACACGGTGACACAGTGGGTTAACACTGCTGTCTCACAGTGACACGGTGACACAGTGGGTTAACACTGCTGTCTCACAGCGACACGGTGACACAGTGGGTTAACACTGCTGCCTCACAGTGACACGTTGCACAGTGGGTTAACAGTGCTGCCTCACAGTGACACGGTGACACAGTGGGTTAACACTGCTGTCTCACAGCGACACGGTGACACAGTGGGTTAACACTGCTGTCTCACAGCGACACGGTGACACAGTGGGTTAACACTGCTCTCTCACAGTGACACGGTGACACAGTGGGTTAACACTGCTGTCTCACAGTGACACAGTGGCACAGTGGGTTAACACTGCTCCCTCACAGTGACACGGTGACACAGTGGGTTAACACTGCTGCCTCACAGTGACACGGTGACACAGTGGGTTAACACTGCTGCCTCACAGTGACACAGTGGCACAGTGGGTTTTCACTGCTGTCTCACAGTGACACGGTGACACAGTGGGTTAACACTGCTGTCTCACAGTGACACAGTGGCACAGTGGGTTAACACTGCTCCCTCACAGTGACACGGTGACACAGTGGGTTAACACTGCTGCCTCACAGTGACACGGTGACACAGTGGGTTAACACTGCTGCCTCACAGCGACACGGTGACACAGTGGGTTAACACTGCTGCCTCACAGTGACACAGTGGCACAGTGGGTTTTCACTGCTGTCTCACAGTGACACGGTGACACAGTGGGTTAACACTGCTCCCTCACAGTGACACGGTGACACAGTGGGTTAACACTGCTGCCTCACAGTGACACGGTGACACAGTGGGTTAACACTGCTGTCTCACAGCGACACGGTGACACAGTGGGTTAACACTGCTGCCTCACAGTGACACGGTGACACAGTGGGTTAACACTGCTGCCTCACAGTGACACGGTGACACAGTGGGTTAACACTGCTGCCTCACAGTGACACGGTGACACAGTGGGTTAACACTGCTGCCTCACAGTGACACGGTGACACGGTGGGTTAACACTGCTGCCTCAGAGTGACACGGTGACACAGTGGGTTAACACTGCTGCCTCACAGCGACACGGTGACACAGTGGGTTAACACTGCTGTCTCACTGTGACACGGTGACACAGTGGGTTAACACTGCTGTCTCACAGTGACACGGTGACACAGTGGGTTAACACTGCTGTCTCACAGTGACACGGTGACACAGTGGGTTAACACTGCTGCCTCACAGTGACACGGTGACACGGTGGGTTAACACTGCTGTCTCACAGCGACACGGTGACACAGTGGGTTAACACTGCTGCCTCACAGTGACACGGTGACACAGTGGGTTAACACTGCTCCCTCACAGTGACACAGTGGGTTAACACTGCTGTCTCACAGTGACACGGTGACACAGTGGGTTAACACTGATGCCTCACAGTGACACAGTGGGTTAACACTGCTGCCTCACAGTGACACGGTGACACAGTGGGTTAACACTGCTGTCTCACAGCGACACGGTGACACAGTGGGTTAACACTGCTGTCTCACAGTGACACGGTGACACAGTGGGTTAACACTGCTGCCTCACAGTGAGACAGTGGGTTAACACTGCTGCCTCACAGTGACACGGTGACACAGTGGGTTAACACTGCTGCCTCACAGTGACACGGTGACACAGTGGGTTAACACTGCTGCCTCACAGTGACACAGTGACACAGTGGGTTAACACTGCTGCCTCACAGTGACACGGTGACACAGTGGGTTAACACTGCTGCCTCACAGTGACACAGTGACACAGTGGGTTAACACTGCTGCCTCACAGTGACACAGTGACACAGTGGTTAACACTGCTGCCTCACAGTGACACGGTGACACGGTGGGTTAACACTGCTGCCTCAGAGTGACACGGTGACACAGTGGGTTAACACTGCTGTCTCACAGTGACACGGTGACACAGTGGGTTAACACTGCTGCCTCACAGTGACACGGTGACACGGTGGGTTAACACTGCTGCCTCAGAGTGACACGGTGACACAGTGGGTTAACACTGCTGCCTCACAGTGACACGGTGACACAGTGGGTGAACACTGCTGCCTCACAGTGACACGGTGGCACAGTGGGTTAACGCTGCTGCCTCACAGTGACACGGTGACACAGTGGGTTAACACTGCTGCCTCACAGCGACACGGTGACACAGTGGGTTAACACTGCTGTCTCACAGTGACACGGTGACACAGTGGGTTAACACTGCTGCCTCACAGTGACACAGTGGGTTAACACTGCTGCCTCACAGCGACACGGTGACACAGTGGGTTAGCACTGCTGCCTCACAGTGACACGGTGACACAGTGGGTTAACACTGCTGTCTCACAGTGACACGGTGACACAGTGGGTTAACACTGCTGCCTCACAGTGACACGGTGACACAGTGGGTTAACACTGCTGCCTCACAGTGACACGGTGACACAGTGGGTTCACACTGCTGTCTCACAGCGACACGGTGACACAGTGGGTTAACACTGCTGCCTCACAGCGACACGGTGACACAGTGGGTTAACACTGCTGCCTCACAGTGACACGGTGACACAGTGGGTTAACACTGCTGTCTCACAGTGACACGGTGACACAGTGGGTTAACACTGCTGTCTCACAGTGACACGGTGACACAGTGGGTGAACACTGCTGCCTCACAGTGACACGGTGACACAGTGGGTTAACACTGCTGCCTCACAGTGACACGGTGACACAGTGGGTTAACACTGCTGCCTCACAGCGACACGGTGACACAGTGGGTTAACACTGCTGCCTCACAGTGACACGGTGACACAGTGGGTTAACACTGCTGTCTCACAGTGACACGGTGACACAGTGGGTTAACACTGCTGTCTCACAGTGACACGGTGACACAGTGGGTTAACACTGCTCCCTCATCATGACATGGCGACACAGTGGGTTAACACTGCTCCCTCACAGTGACACGGTGACACAGTGGGTTAACACTGCTACCTCACAGTGACACGGTGACACAGTGGGTTAACGCTGCTGCCTCACAGTGACACGGTGACACAGTGGGTTAACACTGCTGTCTCACAGTGACACGGTGACACAGTGGGTTAACACTGCTGTCTCACAGTGACACGGTGACACAGTGGGTTAACAATGCTGTCTCACAGTGACACGGTAGCACAGTGGGTTAACACTGCTGCCTCACAGTGACACGGTGACACAGTGGGTTAACACTGCTGCCTCACAGCGACACGGTGACACAGTGGGTTAACACTGCTGCCTCACAGCGACACGGTGACACAGTGGGTTAACACTGCTGCCTCACAGCGACACGGTGACACAGTGGGTTAACACTGCTGTCTCACAGTGACACGGTGACACAGTGGGTTAACACTGCTGCCTCACAGTGACACGGTGACACAGTGGGTTAACACTGCTGTCTCACAGTGACACGGTGACACAGTGGGTTAACACTGCTCCCTCATCATGACATGGTGACACAGTGGGTTAACACTGCTGCCTCACAGTGACACGGTGACACAGTGGGTTAACACTGCTGTCTCACAGTGACACGGTGACACAGTGGGTTAACACTGCTGTCTCACAGTGACACGGTGACACAGTGGGTTAACACTGCTGCCTCACAGCGACACGGTGACACAGTGGGTTAACACTGCTGCCTCACAGCGACACGGTGACACAGTGGGTTAACACTGCTGTCTCACAGCGACACGGTGACACAGTGGGTTAACACTGCTGTCTCACAGTGACACGGTGACACAGTGGGTTAACACTGCTGCCTCACAGCGACACGGTGACACAGTGGGTTAACACTGCTGCCTCACAGCGACACGATGACACAGTGGGTTAACACTGTTGCCTCACAGTGACACGGTGACACAGTGGGTTAACACTGCTGCCTCACAGTGACACGGTGACACAGTGGGTTAACACTGCTGCTTCACAGTGACACGGTGACACAGTGGGTTAACACTGCTCCCTCATCATGACATGGTGACACAGTGGGTTAACACTGCTGCCTCACAGTGACACGGTGACACAGTGGGTTAACACAGCTGTCTCACAGTGACACGGTGACACAGTGGGTTAACACTGCTGTCTCACAGTGACACGGTGACACAGTGGGTTAACACTGCTGTCTCACAGTGACACGGTGACACAGTGGGTTAACACTGCTGCCTCACAGCGACACGGTGACACAGTGGGTTAACACTGCTGCCTCACAGTGACACGGTGACACAGTGGGTTAACACTGCTACCTCACAGTGACATGGTGACACAGTGGGTTAACACTGCTGCCTCACAGTGACACGGTGCCACAGTGGGTTAACACTGCTGCCTCACAGTGACACGGTGACACAGTGGGTTAACACTGCTGTCTCACAGTGACACAGTGGGTTAACACTGCTGTCTCACAGTGACACGGTGACACAGTGGGTTAACACTGCTGTCTCACAGTGACACGGTGACACAGTGGTTAACACTGCTGCCTCACAGTGACACGGTGACACAGTGGGTTAACACTGCTCCCTCACAGTGACACGGTGACACAGTGGGTTAACACTGCTGCCTCACAGTGACACGGTGACACAGTGGGTTAACACTGCTGTCTCACAGTGACACGGTGACACAGTGGGTTAACACTGCTGTCTCACAGTGACACGGTGACACAATGGGTTAACACTGCTGTCTCACAGTGACACAGTGACACAGTGGTTAACACTGCTGCCTCACATTGACACGGTGGCACAGTGGGTTAACACTGCTCCCTCATCATGACATGGTGACACAGTGGGTTAACACTGCTGCCTCACAGTGACACGGTGACACAGTGGGTTAACACTGCTGTCTCACAGTGACACGGTGACACAGTGGGTTAACACTGCTCCCTCATCATGACATGGTGACACAGTGGGTTAACACTGCTGCCTCACAGTGACACGGTGACACAGTGGGTTAACACTGCTCCCTCATCATGACATGGTGGCACAGTGGGTTAACACTGCTGTCTCACAGTGACACGGTGACACAGTGGGTTAACACTGCTCCCTCATCATGACATGGTGACACAGTGGGTTAACACTGCTCCCTCACAGTGACACGGTGACACAGTGGGTTAACACTGCTGCCTCACAGCGACACGGTGACACAGTGAGTTAACACTGCTCCCTCACAGTGACACGGTGACACAGTGGGTTAACACTGCTGCCTCACAGCGACATGGTGACACAGTGGGTTAACACTGCTGCCTCACAGCGACACGGTGACACAGTGGGTTAACACTGCTCTCTCACAGTGACACGGTGACACAGTGGGTTAACACTGCTGCCTCACAGTGACACGGTGACACAGTGGGTTAACACTGCTGCCTCACAGTGACACAGTGACACAGTGGTTAACACTGCTGCCTCACATTGACACGGTGGCACTGTGGGTTAACTCTGCTGCCTCACATTGACACGGTGACGCAGTGGGTTAACACTGCTGTCTCACAGTGACACGGTGACACAGTGGGTTAACACTGCTGCCTCACAGTGACACGGTGACACAGTGGTTAACACTGCTGCCTCACAGTGACACGGTGACACAGTGGTTAACACTGCTGTCTCACAGTGACACGGTGACACAGTGGGTTAACACTGCTGCCTCACAGTGACACGGTGACACAGTGGTTAACACTGCTGCCTCACATTGACACGGTGGCACAGTGGGTTAACACTGCTGCCTCACAGTGACACGGTGACACAGTGGGTTAACACTGCTGCCTCACAGTGACACGGTGACACAGTGGGTTAACACTGCTGTCTCACAGTGACACGGTGACACAGTGGGTTAACACTGCTCCCTCACAGTGACACGGTGACACAGTGGGTTAACACTGCTGTCTCACAGTGACACGGTGACACAGTGGGTTAACACTGCTGCCTCACAGTGACACGGTGACACAGTGGGTTAACACTGCTGCCTCACAGTGACACGGTGACACAGTGGGTTAACACTGCTGCCTCACAGCGACACGGTGACACAGTGGGTTAACACTGCTGTCTCACAGTGACACGGTGGGTTAACACTGCTGTCTTACAGTGACACGGTGACACAGTGGTTAACACTGCTGCCTCACGGTGGCACAGTGGGTTAACACTGCTGTCTCACAGTGACACGGTGACACAGTGGGTTAACACTGCTGTCTCACAGCGACACGGTGACACAGTGGGTTAACACTGCTGTCTCACAGTGACACGGTGACACAGTGGGTTAACACTGCTGTCTCACAGTGACACGGTGACACAGTGGGTTAACACTGCTGTCTCACAGCGACACAGTGACACAGTGGGTTAACACTGCTGCCTCACAGTGACACGGTGACACAGTGGGTTAACACTGCTGTCTCACAGCGACACAGTGACACAGTGGGTTAACACTGCTGCCTCACAGCGACACGGTGGCACAGTGGGTTAACACTGCTGCCTCACAGTGACACGGTGACACAGTGGGTTAACACTGCTGTCTCACAGTGACACGGTGACACAGTGGGTTAACACTGCTGCCTCACAGTGACACAGTGGGTTAACACTGCTGCCTCACAGTGACACGGTGACACAGTGGGTTAACACTGCTGCCTCACAGTGACACGGTGACACAGTGGGTTAACACTGCTGCCTCACAGTGACACGGTGACACAGTGGGTTAACACTGCTGCCTCACAGCGACACGGTGACACAGTGGGTTAACACTGCTGCCTCACAGTGACACGGTGACACAGTGGGTTAACACTGCTGCCTCACAGTGACACGGTGACACAGTGGGTTAACACTGCTGCCTCACAGTGACACGGTGACACAGTGGGTTAAAACTGCTGTCTCACAGTGACACGGTGACACAGTGGGTTAAAACTGCTGTCTCACAGTGACACGGTGACACAGTGGGTTAACACTGCTGCCTCACAGTGACACGGTGACACTGTGGGTTAACACTGCTGCCTCACAGTGACACGGTGACACAGTGGGTTAACACTGCTCTCTCACAGTGACACGGTAGCACAGTGGGTTAACACTGCTGCCTCACAGTGACACGGTGACACAGTGGGTTAACACTGCTGTCTCACAGTGACACGGTGACACAGTGGGTTAACACTGCTGCCTCACAGTGACACGGTGGCACAGTGGGTTAACACTGCTGCCTCACAGTGACACGGTGACACAGTGGGTTAACACTGCTCCCTCATCATGACATGGTGACACAGTGGGTTAACACTGCTGCCTCACAGTGACACGGTGACACAGTGGGTTAACACTGCTGTCTCACAGTGACACGGTGACACAGTGGGTTAACACTGCTGTCTCACAGTGACACGGTGACACAGTGGGTTAACACTGCTGTCTCACAGTGACACGGTGACACAGTGGGTTAACACTGCTGTCTCACAGTGACACGGTGACACAGTGGGTTAACACTGCTGTCTCACAGTGACACGGTGACACAGTGGGTTAACACTGATGTCTCACAGCGACACAGTGACACAGTGGGTTAACACTGCTGCCTCACAGTGACACGGTGACACAGTGGGTTAACACTGCTGTCTCACAGTGACACGGTGACACAGTGGGTTAACACTGCTCCCTCACAGTGACACGGTGACACAGTGGGTTAACACTGCTGCCTCACAGTGACACGGTGACACAGTGGGTTAACACTGCTGTCTCACAGTGACACGGTGACACAGTGGGTTAACACTGCTCCCTCACAGCGACACAGTGACACAGTGGGTTAACACTGCTGCCTCACAGTGACACGGTGACACAGTGGGTTAACACTGCTGTCTCACAGTGACACGGTGACACAGTGGGTTAACACTGCTGCCTCACAGTGACACGGTGACACAGTGGGTTAACACTGCTGTCTCACAGCGACACAGTGACACAGTGGGTTAACACTGCTGCCTCACAGCGACACAGTGACACAGTGGGTTAACACTGCTGCCTCACAGCGACACGGTGGCACAGTGGGTTAACACTGCTGTCTCACAGTGACACGGTGACACAGTGGGTTAACACTGCTGCCTCACAGTGACACGGTGACACAGTGGGTTAACACTGCTGCCTCACAGTGACACAGTGGGTTAACACTGCTGCCTCACAGTGACACGGTGACACAGTGGGTTAACACTGCTGCCTCACAGTGACACGGTGACACAGTGGGTTAACACTGCTGCCTCACAGTGACACGGTGACACAGTGGGTTAACACTGCTGCCTCACAGCGACACGGTGACACAGTGGGTTAACACTGCTGCCTCACAGTGACACGGTGACACAGTGGGTTAACACTGCTGCCTCACAGTGACACGGTGACACAGTGGGTTAACACTGCTGTCTCACAGTGACACGGTGACACAGTGGGTTAACACTGCTGTCTCACAGCGACACAGTGACACAGTGGGTTAACACTGCTGTCTCACAGTGACACGGTGACACAGTGGGTTAACACTGCTGTCTCACAGTGACACGGTGACACAGTGGGTTAACACTGCTGTCTCACAGTGACACGGTGACACAGTGGGTTAACACTGCTGTCTCACAGTGACACGGTGACACAGTGGGTTAACACTGCTCCCACACAGTGACACGGTGACACAGTGGGTTAACACTGCTGCCTCACAGTGACACGAAGACACAGTGGGTTAACACTGCTGCCTCACAGTGACACGGTGACGCAGTGGGTAAACACTGCTGTCTCACAGTGACACGGTGACACAGTGGGTTAACACTGCTGCCTCACAGTGACACAGTGGCACAGTGGGTTAACACTGCTGCCTCACAGTGACACAGTGGCACAGTGGGTTAACACTGCTCCCTCACAGCGCCAGTGTATTGCGTTCGATTCTCGGCTTTGGTCACTGTCTGTGTGGAGTTTTCACGTTCTCCCCGTGTCTGCAGGGGTTTCCTCCGGGTGCAGCGTATAATGTGACCTCAGTATTGTAATTTTGGAATTCTGCAATCACCCTGCGTACACAAAGATCACCAAAATAGTGGGATTTTTAAAATTCAGCTTCCTCACAGTGGATCTTTCTCTCTCTCAGTTTCTGCAGGATTGCTGTAATGTCGAAAATGACAGCAGGCATATAGGTTGCAAATATTTTATTTTTGAGTAAATGTTTACAGACATCGACAGGCAGAGAGAATGAGGCAGAGAGAAAGAGAATGTGACAGACAGAGATAGAATCAGACTGAGAGAGAGACTGAGACTGACAGAGAATCAGACTGAGAGAGAGACTGAGACTGACAGAGAATCAGACTGAGAGAGAGACTGAGACTGACAGAGAATCAGACTGAGAGAGAGACTGAGACTGACAGAGAATCAGACTGAGAGAGAGACTGAGACTGACAGAGAATCAGACTGAGAGAGAGACTGAGACTGACAGAGAATCGGACTGAGAGAGAGACTGAGACTGACAGAGAATCAGACTGAGAGAGAGACTGAGACTGACAGAGAATCAGACTGAGAGAGAGACTGAGACTGACAGAGAATCAGACTGAGAGAGAGACTGAGACTGACAGAGAATCAGACTGAGAGAGAGACTGAGACTGACAGAGAATCAGACTGAGAGAGAGACTGAGACTGACAGAGAATCAGACTGAGAGAGAGACTGAGACTGACAGAGAATCAGTCTGAGAGAGAGACTGAGACTGACAGAGAATCAGACTGAGAGAGAGACTGAGACTGACAGAGAATCAGACTGAGAGAGAGAGACTGAGACTGACAGAGAATCAGACTGAGAGAGAGACTGAGACTGACAGAGAATCAGACTGAGAGAGAGACTGAGACTGACAGAGAATCAGACTGAGAGAGAGACTGAGACTGACAGAGAATCAGACTGAGAGAGAGACTGAGACTGACAGAGAATCAGTCTGAGAGAGACTGAGACTGACAGAGAATCAGACTGAGAGAGAGAGTGAGACTGACAGAGAATCAGACTGAGAGAGAGACTGAGACTGACAGAGAATCAGACTGAGAGAGAGACTGAGACTGACAGAGAATCAGACTGAGAGAGAGACTGAGACTGACAGAGAATCAGACTGAGAGAGAGACTGAGACTGACAGAGAATCAGACTGAGAGAGAGACTGAGACTGACAGAGAATCAGACTGAGAGAGAGACTGAGACTGACAGAGAATCAGACTGAGAGAGCGTGGGAAAAAGAGACTGAGACACGATCCCAACACGACCCTCAGAATTAAAATGGAGGGTGTGTCCCTCATTGACGCCCCCTCCCACTAACAGCCTCAGTTTAACCCACCACATCCAGCTGTTTCCACATCCGCCTCGTTTCTCCTCTCCCTCTCTCTCTCTCTCTCCACCTGTTTCTGCTGCATTTGTTGTCATGTTGGAATCTGTGAAGAAACCACATTTCCACCACTGTTTTCACAATCTCTCTCTCTGTCACCTTTCCTTCATCTCCTTCAATCACAAAGATACACAAAGGGACGCAGAGAGAGAGCGAGAGAGCGAGTGAAACCCTCAATAACATCCCAAAACAAGAATTAAAGAGGCTGCTACAGTTTTTATTGAATCATTCATCCCATCCAATTTAGCACAGACACTGTTTGGGGATGAAGCAAATGGAGGAGGCTTCCTGAGGGCCCTGTGAGATTAGGGCTTGAATTGAGGCCTAGTCACAGAGGCTGCATTAAACCTTGGGGCAAAGAGCAGGAATCGTTCCACTCCAGTGAAACACAACAATCCTGAAAGCTGGAGTGACAGAGGCAGTGATATTAAATCCCTGTCCCGACCCCCTGCCCCTGGCCATTCTCCAATTCACACCACCCCATCTAAAAACACAATCCGGACTCTGGAATTGGGAACAAGCCATTTCCAAGGCCGGGGAATTTTAATTTCATCCCTCCCTCCTTCCCAAGTGTTTTACAGTCACTGAGCCAGTTCCATTTTAAATTTGCGTGTTTACAAGTTGGAGTTCGGGAAAGGCAGCTGGTTATTGATGCACAGCCAGATCCCATGGGCAATAATTTGACGATATCCGGATGGGACAAAGGGGAGAAATGTAATTCTCCCAGCTTCATGCCTGGTGTAATCCTCCCACCCAGACACTGAACGCCACGTATATTCCGAGTCTGAATAGGCAACATCTCAGTCACAGAAAGAGATAAACTCCCCTCTTTAAACTGGGAACAAGCTGTGTCCATTCCTTGGGGAGACTTTTTAAAATCAGCCTCCCAACATTTATTTATTTGTTTATTTACTTGTTTAATTCTGTAAATCAGGAATCCCAGAGGGCTGTGACTGAGAATTTTCTCCAGAGACAGGGAGCTGGGCACTGAGTCCATAACTCCACAGGTCCTTAAAGGTGACGTCACAGGTGGAGAAGGTGGTGAAGAAGGCATATGGCATGCTTGCCTTTATTGGACGGGGCATAGAGTATAAAAGTTGGGGTCTGATGTTGCAGATGTATAGAACGTTGGTTCGGCCGCATTTGGAATACTGCACCCAGTTCTGGTCGCCACACTACCAGAAGGACGTGGAGGCTTTGGACAGAGTACAGAGGAGGTTTAGCAGGATGTTGTCTGGGATGGAGGGTATTAGCTATGAGGAGAGATTGAGTAAACTGGGGTTGTTCTCCCTGGAAAGACGGAGGTTGAGGGGTCACCTCATAGAAGTTTTCAAAATTATGAAGGACATAGATAGGGTGAACATTTTCCCAGGTCAGAAATGACAAACACAAGGGGTCACAAGTTCAGGTAAGGGGAGCAAGGTTCAAGACAGATATGCGGGGGATGTATTTTACACAGAGGGTGGCGGGGGCCTGGAATGTTCTACCAAGCAAGCTGGTTGAGGCAGACACGCTAGGATCATTTAAGACTTATCTAGACAGCCACATGAACAGCACCACATGATTGCTACCTGTGCCACGTGCCAGTGAGGGTAAGAGTAGGATGCTCGGGCGGATGAACACGTGGCTGAGGAACTGGTGTAGGGGGCAGGGTTTCAGATTTCTAGATCATTGGGACGTCTTCTGGGGCAGGTGGAACCTGTACAAGAGAGACGGGTTACACCTGAACTACAAGGGGACCAATATACTTGCAGGGTGGTTTGCCAGTGTTATTGGGGAGGGTTTAAACTAGATTTGCAGGGGGATGGGAACCAGAGTGCCAGAGCAGATAGTGGAGCTGGGGTGAAAGTAAATGATGTTAATAGTTCATGAAATATCACAAATAGAAGGGTTGTGTGTGGTGGTAATAATCTTCTGAGGTGTGTCTCTTTCAATGCCAGGAGTATTGTGGGGAAGGCAGACGAGCTGAAGGCGTGGATAGACACGTGGAAATATGACATTATAGCCATTAGTGAAACTTGGCTGCAGGAGGGGCAGGACTGGCAGCTCAATGTTCCAGGGTTCCGATGTTTCAGACGTGATAGAGGCAGAGGGATGAAGGGTGGGGGGGTGGTATTGCTAGTCAGGGAAAATGTTACAGCAGTGCTCAGGCAGGACAGATTAGAGGGTTTGTCGACCGAGGCCATATGGGTGGTATGACCACATTCATGGGGGTGTATTATAGACCACCCAATAGTCAGCGAGAATTGGAGGAGCAAATCTGCAGAGAGATAGCAGACAACTGCAGGAAACATAAAGTTGTCATCGGAGAGGATTTTAATTTTCCACATATGGATTGGGACTCCCATACTGCTAAAGGTCTAGACGGGTTCGAGCTTGTAAAATGTGTTCAGGAAAATTTTCAAAATCAAGATATAGAGGTACCAATCAGAGAGGATGCAAAATTAGATTTCCTTTTAGGAAACGAGTTAGGACAAGTGACGGAAGTGTGTGCAGGGGAACACTTTGTTTCCAGTGATCATAATGCCATTAGTTTCAACTTGAGATCCTAAATGAATACTTTGCGTCGGTATTCACAAAGGAGAGGGATGTGTTGATTGGGAGTGTCTCGGAGGGGACTGTTGACCCGTTGGAGAGAATCTCCATTACAAGGGAGGAAGTGTTAGGTTTTTTTAGGGAATATAAAGACTGACACTTCCCCAGGGCCTGATGGAATCTATCCAAGGCTGCTCAGGGATACGAGAGATGAAATCGCTGGGCCTCTGACGCAAATCTTTGTCTTGTCACTGGACGCAGGTGAGGTCCCAGAGGATTGGAGGATAGCTAATGTGGTCCCGTTATTTAAGAAGGGTAGGAAGGATAACCCAGGATATTATAGGCCGGTGAGCTTGACGTCCGTGGTAGGGAACTTCTTGGAGAAGATTCTTAGAGATAGGATGTATGCGCATTTAGAAAGGAATAAACTCATTCACGATAGTCAGCATGGTTTTGTGAGAGGGAGGTCATGCCTCACTAACCTGGTGGAGTTTTTTGAACAAGTGACTAGAATGGTTGACGAGGGAAGGGCCGTGGATGTCGTCGATATGGACTTTAGTAAAGCGTATGAAAAAGTCTCTCATGGCAGGTTGGTGCAAAAGATTGAATTTCATGGGATAAAGGGGGAGGTGGCTCGATGGGTGGAGAACTGGCTGGGTCACAGAAGACAGAGGGTGGTCGTGGAAGGGTCTTTTTTCCGGCTGGAGGCCTGTGACTAGTGGTGTTCCGCAGGGCTCTGTATTGGGACCTCTGCTGTTTGTGATTTATATAAACGATCTGGAAGAAGGTGTAACTGGGGTGATCAGTAAGTTTGCGGACGACACGAAAATAGCTGGACATGCAGATAGTGAGGAAAATTATCAGAGGCTACAGAAGGATATAGATAGGCTGGAAATTTGGGCAAAGAAATGGCAGATGGAGTTCAATCCAGATAAATGCGAAGTGATGCATTTTGGTGGAACTAACATAGGGAGGAGCTATACGATAAATGGCAGAACCATAAAGGGTGTAGATGCGCAGAGGGACATGGGTGTGCAAGTCCACAGATCCTTGAAGGTGATGTCACAGGTGGAGAAGGTGGTGAAGAAGGCATATGGCATGCTTGCCTTAATAGGACGGGGCATAGAGTATAAAAGTTGGGGTCTGATGTTGCAGTTGTACAGAACGTTGGTTCAGCCGCATTTGGAGTACTGCGTCCAATTCTGGTCGCCACACTACCAGAAGGACGTGGGGGTTTTAGAGAGAGTGCAGAGGAGGTTTACCAGAATGTTGCCTGGTATGGAGGGGCTTAGTTATGAGGAGAGATTGGGTAAACTGGGGTTGTTCTCACTGGAAAGATGGAGGATGAGGGGTGAACTGATAGAGGTGTATAAAATTATGAAAGGCATAGATAGGGTGAACAGTGGGAAGCTTTTTCCCAGGTCGGCGGTGACGTTTACGAGGGGTCATAGGTTCAAGGTGAAGGGGGGGAGGTTTAACAGGGATATCAGAAGGACATATTTTACACAGAGGGTTGTGGGGGCCTGGACTGCGCTGCCGGGCAATGTGGTGGAGGCAGGGACACTGGGAATGTTTAAGACTTATCTAGATAGCCACATGAACGGAGTGGGAATGGAGGGATACAAAAGAATGGTCTAGTTTGGACCAGGGAGCGGCGCGGGCTTGGAGGGCCGAAGGGCCTGTTCCTGTGCTGTATCATTCTTTGTTCTTTGTTTTGTTCTTGATAATGGATAAAGATAGATCTGGTCCTCGGGTTGAGGTTCTAAACCGGAAAACGGACAAATTTGAAGAAATGAGAAAGGATCTAAAAAGTGAGGATTGAGACAGGCTCTTCTCTGGCAAGGGTGTGATTGGTAAGTGGGAGGCCTTCAAAGGAGAAATTTTGAGAGTGCAGAGTTTGTCTGTTCTTGTCAGGATTAAAGGCAAAGTGAATAAGAATGAGGAACCTTGGTTCTCGAGGGATATTGGAACTCTGATGAAGAAGAAGAGAGAGATGTATGACATGTATAGGCAACAGGGAGCAAATAAGATGCTTGAGGAGTATAAAAAGTGCAAGAAACTAAGAAAGAAATCAGGAGGGCGAAAAGAAGATATGAGGTTGCTTTGGCAGACAAGGTGAAGGATAATCCGAAGAGCTTCTACAGGTGTATTATGAGCAAAAGGATAGTAAGGGATAAAATTGGTCCTCTTGAAGATCAGAGTGGTCGGCTATGTACGGAACCAAAAGATATTTACTAAGGAAACGGGCATGGAGTCTATGGAAATAAGGCAAATAAGTAGGGAGGTCATGGAACCTAAACAGATTAAAGGGGAGGAGGTGCTTGCTGTCTCGAGGCAAATCAGAGGAGATAAATCCCCAGGACCAGACAGGGTATTCCCTCGGACCTTGAAGGAGTCTCGTGTTGAAATTGCAGGGGCCCTGGAAGATATATTTAAAATGTTGGTATCCATGGGGTGAGTTGCTGGACGATTGGAGGATAACTCATGTTGTTCCGTTGTTTAAAAAAGGCTCAAAACGTAATGCGGGAAATTATAGGCCGGTAAGTTTGACGTCAGCAGGAGGTAAATTAATGGAAGCAGTACTAAGAGATAGGATCTACAAATAATTGGATCGACAGGGACTTATTAGGGAGAGTCAACATGGCTTTGTGCGTGGTAGGTCATGTTTGACCAATCTATTAGAGTTTTTCGAGGAGGTTACCAGGAAAGTGGATGAAGGGAAGGCGGTGGATGTTGTCTACATGGAATTCAGTAAGGCCTTTGACAAAGTCCCACATGGGAGGTTACTTAGGAAGGTTCAGTCGCTAGGGAAACAGGGAGAGGTCGTAAACTTGCTTAGACACTGGCTCAATGGAAGAAGCCAGAGAGTGGTAGTGGAGGATTGCTTCTCTGAGTGGAGGCCTGTGACGAGTGGTGTGCCACAGGGATCAGTGGTGGGTCCATTGTTGTTTGTCATCTAAATCAATGATCTGGATGATAATGTGGTAAATTGGATCAGCAAATTTGCTGACGATACAAAGATTGGAGGTGTCGTGGACAGTGAGGAAGGTTTTCAAAGCTTGCAGAGGGATTTGCTCGCAAAATGGGCTGCAAAATGGCAGATGGAGTTTAATGCAGACAAGTGTGAGGTATTGCACTTTGGAAGGACAAACCAAGGTAGAACATACAAGGTAAATGGTAGGACACTGAGGAGTGCAGTAGAACAGAGGGATCTGGGAATACAGATGCGTAATACATAAAAGTGGGGTCACAGGTAGTTAAGGCCGTAAAGAGTGCTTTTGGTACATTGGCCTTTACAAATCAAAGTATTGAGTATAAGAGTTGGAATGTTATGGTGAGGTTGTATGAGACATTGGTGAGGCTGAATTTAGAGTATTGTGAGCAGTTTTGGGCACCTAATTACAGGAAGGATATTAATCTGAGTGGAGGCCTGTGACTAGTGGTGTGCACAGTAAGAAGTTTAAAAACACCAGGTTAAAGTCCAACAGGTTTATTTGGTAGCAAAAGCCACAGAAGCTTTCGGAGCTCCAAGCCCCTTCTTCAGGTGAGTGGGAATTCTGTTCACAAACAGAGCATATAAAGAAACAGACTCAATTTACATGAATAATGGTTGGAATGCGAATACTTACAACTAATCAAGTCTTTTAGAAACAAAACAATGTGAGTGGAGAGAGCATCAAGACAGGCTAAAAAGATGTGTATTGTCTCCAGACAAGACAGCCAGTGAAACTCTGTGGGGGTTACAAATAGTGTGACATGAACACAATATCCCGGTTGAGGCCGTCCTCGTGTGTGCGGAACTTGGCTATCAGTTTCTGCTCAGCGACTCTGCGCCGTCGTGTGTCGCAAAGGTCGCCTTGGAGAACGCTTACCCGAATATCAGAGGCCGAATGCCCATGACCGCTGAAGTGCTCCCCAACAGGAAGAGAACAGTCTTGCCTGGTGATTGTCGAGCGGTGTTCATTCATCCGTTGTCGTAGCGTCTGCATGGTTTTCCCAATGTACCATGCCTCGGGACATCCTTTCTTGCAGCGTATCAGGTAGACTAGTGGTGTGCCGCAGGGATCGGTGTTGGGTCCATTGTTGTTTGTCATCTATATCAATGATCTGGATGATAATGTGGTAAATTGGATCAGCAAGTTTGCTGATGATACAAAGATTGGAGGTGTAGTGGACAGTGAGGAAGGTTTTCAAAGCTTGCAGAGGGATTTGGACCAACTAGAAAAATGGGCTGAAAAATGGCAAATGGAGGTTAACGCGGACAAGTGTGAGATATTGCACTTTGGAGGGACACACCAAAGTAGAACGTACAGGGTAAATGGTGGGACTCTGAAGAGTGCAGTTGAACAGAGGGATCTGGGAATACAGGTACAGAATTCCCTAAAAGTGACGTCACAGGTGGATAGGGTCGTAAAGAGTGCCTTTGGTACATTGGCCTTTATAAATCGGAGTATCGAGTATAAACGTTGGAGTATTATGGTAAGGTTCTATAAGGCATTGGTGAGGCCGAATTTGGAGTATTGTGTACAGTTTTGGTCACCTAGTTACAGGAAGGATGTAAATAATATTGAAAGAGTGCAGAGAAGGTTCACAAGGATGTTGCCGGGACTTGAGAAGCTGAGTTACAGAGAGAGATTGAATAGGTTGGGACTTTATTCCCTGGAGCGTAGAAGATTGAGGGGAGATTTGATAGAGGTGTATAAGATTTTGATGGGTATAGATAGAGTGAATGCAAGCAGGCTTTTTCCGCTGAGGCTAGGGGAGAAAAAAACCAGAGGGCATGGGTTAAGGGTGAAAGGAGAAAAGTTTAAAGGGAATATTAGGGGGGGGGGGGGGGCTTCTTCACGCAGAGAGTGGTGGGAGTGTGGAATGAGCTGCCGGATAAAGTGGTAAATGCGGGGTCACTTTTAACATTTAAGAAAAACTTGGACAGGTTCATGGATGAGAGGCGTGTGGAGGGATATGGTCCAGTGCAGGTCAGTGGGACTAGGCATAAAATGGTTCGGCACAGACAAGAAGGGCCAAAAGGCCTGTTTCTGAGCTGTAATTTTCTATGGTTCTATAAGGTTGAAAGAGTGCAGAGAAGGTTTACAAGGATGTTGCCAGGACTTGAGAATCTGAGTTACAGAGAAAGGTTGAATAGGTTAGGACTTTATTCCCTGGAGCAGAGACAAATGAGGGGAGATTTGATGGAGGTGTATAAAATTATGATGGATATAGATAGAGTGAATGGAAGCAGGCTTTTTCCACTGAGGCTCAGCGAGAAAAAAACTAGAGGATGTGGGTTAAGGGTGAAGGGGGAAAAGTTTGAAGGGAACATCAGGGAGGGGGCTTCTTCACACAGAGTGGTGGGAGTGTGGAATGAGCTGTTAGATGAAGTGGTGAATGCGGGCTCACTTTTACCATTTAAGAAAAACTTGGACAGGTTCATGGATGAGAGGGGTGTGGAGGGATATGTTCCAGGTGCAGGTCAGTGGGACTAGGCAGAAAAATGGTTCGGCACAGACAAGAAGGGCCAAAAGGTCTGGTTCTGTGCTGTAATGTTCTATGGTTCTCGGTTCTAACAGACTGGGAATAGATCGGGGCAGGCTTGAAGGGCCGAAGGGCCTGTTCCTGTGCTTTATTGTTCTTTGTTCTGAGCCCACACTGGACACCCGCCCCCCCCCCCCCTCGCAGATCCTGTGTCTCATCCCACCATCTCACTTCAACCCACACCTCTGTTTTGCTGTCACTGTCTGTATTTCCCTTACCCCCTCTCTAGATTTCTTTGTTCTGTAACTCTTCCCAACTCCCAACCATTAACTCAGTAAATCCTGCCCTGATTCCATCTACCAAAATGCATCATCTCGCATTTATCTAAATTAAACTTCATCTGCCATTTGTCAGCCCACTGGCCCAATTGATCAAGATCCCGTTGCAATCGGAGATAACCTTCACTGTCCACTAAGCCACCAATCTTGGTGTCATCTACAAACTTACTAACCATGCCTCCTAAATTCTCACCCAAATCAATGTAACACGGAACATGGAGAACTCAGACATTGGTATAGTTAATGCTGGTATTTAGCATCATGCTTCAACGCCGCTACCTTTCCCTGACCTGAAATAGATGCTCTATTCAGAAATTATTTAACACTCGGGTATTCCTGGAGGAACAGACGGACGGCGCACAGTGAAACTTTATGCTGTTGATGGCAGCCTAGAATCAGAAAGATTGAAGGAACTCACAAGGTCAATCCTATTTTTGATGTGAGTGGGGTGAGAGAGAGAGTGTTGAGGTGAAGGGGAATTTTGAGGTGAGAGGGTCAGTGTTGAGGTGAGGGGTGTTGCTGTGGACGGTGGGAGTTGAGGTGAGAGGCGGTTACTGAGGTGAGAGGGAGTGTGTTGGTGTGAGGAGGGAGCTTTCAGATGAGAGGGGAACAACATGGTGTTATATCAATACACACTGATCCAACAAACACTCCCAGGATATTTACTGCAGGGATTAGGTGTGAAGTCAGTCTGTCCCCTCACGCTGCCAGCCAGAGTGCGGAGGGAACGGTGACAGCCCTTAAACACGGAGCAAACATCATCTGCAACATCCCCTCAAACACTCCAATGTCAGCTACAGAGGTCCAGTGTCACCCCCACCCCATCTTAACTGTGTGACCAGGCTGTCTCATGGCTGCTAAAGTGAAGGTTCAACTTAGTCAGGCAACCTTCAGGCTCGATATCCGTAAGCTTGCGCCCATCGGACATTTACAAGGATAAGCTGCCTCTACACTCCCATCAAATACCCTCATTGTAGATGCAGCACAGGCCCAGATACACAAACTATCTCCCTCTACACTGTCCAAACACGAATCTCCAGTGCAGGTATAGCAGAGGGTGAGATACACAGTGTGGATAGGTGAGAGGAGGGGGGGCGTTGAGGCGAGAGGGGGAGAGCGTTGAGGCGAGAGGGGGAGAGCGTTGAGGCGAGGGGGGGAGCGTTGAGGCGAGGGGGGGAGAGCGTTGAGGCGAGAGGGGGAGCGTTGAGGCGAGGGGGGGAGCGTTGAGGCGAGAGGGGGAGAGCGTCGAGGCGAGAGGGGGAGAGTGTCGAGGTGACAGTGGGAGAGCGTCGAGGCGAGAGGGGGGGAGTGTCGAGGTGACAGTGGGAGAGCGTCGAGGCGAGAGGGGGGGGGAGCGTCGAGGCGAGAGGGGGGGGGAGTGTCGAAGTGACAGTGGGAGAGCGTCGAGGCGAGAGGGGGGAGTGTTGAGGTGACAGTGGAGGTGAGGGGGGGAGTGTTGAGGTGACAGTGGGAGTGTGGAGGTGAGAGGGGAATTTTGTGGTGGGGGTGAGGTTCTGTAACACACTGGTTGGCGCTGCTGCCTCATGGCGCCAAAGACCCGGGTTTGATTCCAGCCTCGGGTCACTCTCTGTGTGGAGTGTGCACGTTCTCCCCTGTCTGTGTGGGAATCCTCTGTGTGCTCTCATTTCCTCCCACTCTCCAAAGATGTGGGAGTTAGTTGGATTAGCCATGCTAACTTGGGAGACGGGCAACGTACAGGACAGGTACTGGA
This sequence comes from Mustelus asterias, assembly GCF_964213995.1. Taxonomy (NCBI): domain Eukaryota; kingdom Metazoa; phylum Chordata; class Chondrichthyes; order Carcharhiniformes; family Triakidae; genus Mustelus; species Mustelus asterias. The sequence goes on along the minus strand of NW_027590086.1, from coordinate 266,830 downwards.
CGGGGTTAGATACAGAGTAAATTTCCCTCATCAATGTCCCCATCAAACACTCCCAGGACGTGGACAGCATGGGGATCGACACAGAGTAAATTTAAGACTGTGCCCATCAAACATTCACACGGTAAAATTCCCTCTGCACCACCCAGAACAGCTACAGCATTGGCCGGGGTGGGGGGGTAGATACATAATAAACCTCTCTCTACAGTGTCCTCATCAAACACTCCCAGGATACCCAGGATAGGGACAGTACGTGGTTAAATGTAGAGTAAATCTCCCTCTATAATGTCCCCATCAAACTCTCCCAAGACAGATGCAACTAGTGTGAGTTCAGATGCAGCTCAGGCTGAGATTTCCAGAAACCTCCCATCACACTGTTTCACCAAGAACTCCAGTGAAGGTGTAGCAAGGGTGAGATGCACAAAAAGTGTCCACATACACGGTCCAAACACTAAAGACCTGAGCAGGAGCGGCACAGGGTAAGGTACACAGAAAATCTCTCTACACTGTCCCATCAGGAACTCGAGTGCAGGTGTAAGAGAGATGCATATAGTTGTACGCTCCCGATACATTAAATAGACTGGAGGTGCAGGCTCGAGCTGCAAACCGCCTAATACTTTTCCTATTTCTATATGGATGCTGGAAAGAAACTTTATTCCCCATCTCTTCATGTACTGCAGCTTTCCTGGAAGTTTTTGACAGGGGCAGAGGGAGCTTTACTCCGTATCTAACCCCGTGCTGTACATGTCTTGGGAGTGTTTGATGGGAAAAAAATCCCAGATATGGGTGAAGCAAAGTTCAATACATGTACATCCCCTCTTGATACTGCCCTCTGAAACCCTCCCAGAACAGTTACACACGGGATTGCAGACAGAGCAAAGCTCACTCTGCAGTGTCCCATTGAATGGTTCACTGCAAATGGTGTTTACTCTGTGTCAAATCCCATTCTGAACCATGTTTCTGTATTTGCCATTGGGTTACTGTAAATTGTGCTTCCATTGAACATTTCCAAGGATAGGGACAGCACTGGGTAAAGTGTATGGTCTTGCTGCACTGCCAATTCAAACAGGCTGATAAAAGGGACGTGTATCTTCTGTATCAAACACGTTTCCATCACTGTCCATTAAGTAATCCCAGGGCAGCCTCACTGATATTGATATATTCCATTTGTGCTTTTATAATAACGGTCTTCTGTTAATTTGTTGTTATAGTTTGTGAAATACTCCTTCAGATCTTTCCGAAATACAGTTCAGACATTTGGGAATTCGAATGAATTAATTGCAAACATTTTCTGTTGTATAGAACATAGGAAAACTACAGCACAAACAGGCCCTTCGGCCCACAAGTTGCGCCGGTCATGTCCCTACCTACCGAGGCTTATATATAGGCTTACCTAGAACCCTCAATCCTATTAAGTCCCATGTACTCATCCAGGAGTCTCTTAAAAGACGCCATCGAGTTTGCCTCCACCACCACTGACGGCAGCCGATTCCACTCACCCACCACCCTCTGAGTGAAACACTTAACCCTCACATCTCCTCTGTACCTACTCCCCAGCACCTTAAACCTGTGTCCACTCGTAGCAGCCATTTCAGCCCTGGGAAAAAGCCTCTGAGAGTCCACCCGATCTATACCACTCAACATCTTATATCCCTCTATCAGGTCACCTCACATCCTTCTTCTCTCCAAGGAAAAAAGACCGAACTCTCTCAACATATCCTCATGAGGCATGCCAACCAATCCAGGCAACATCCTTGTAAATCTTCTCTGCACCCTTTCAATAATTTCCACGTCCCTCCTGTAATGAGGCGACCAGAACTGAGCACAGTACTCCAAGTGGGGTCTGACGAGGGTCTTGTATAGCTGCATCATTATCCCCGGACTCCTAAACTCAATCCCTCGATTGATGAAGGCCAGGTGAAAACTGCCCCAGTAAAGTAAATCAGATTGATCAACTGGTTGCAATCAATGCCAAATGGGGAATAATTGTCCTGTGTAGAAGTGAGAACCCGTTCCATATTGTGATTGTTTGCAGTATTGGGACAGTGAGATGACCCGATCCAACACAAGAACACTTTGCAATATCTCCCAGTAACAGTGAGTCTGTGTGTCAGCGTTAACCAAGCGGGGTGACATTCCCGGAGGGGCTGACATCTCACGCAGAGTGAAAACCAGAATTCAATTGGTGGGGACTGCCTTGTTAAATTCAGCTGGGGATTTATTGAGGGAATTTGTGAAAATGCATGTGGAGATTTTATACAATCTAATTGAAAAACATTTCGAAATCCGTTTCTCCAACTGACTGTACAGAACAGAAGAGGTACATTTATAGAGATCTCAAGGTGAATAACATTAGTTCCAGTCACTGAACACCAGCAGTAACTTTTTAATGCATATCATTTTATACATGTTTCACATGCAGTGAATATATTTATTTTAATTCCGGTCTCTGAGCAGTCAGATATTGATACAGATAATTCTGATATTGAGCACCATGCTCCCACACTGCCACCTCTGCTTGACCTGAAATAGATGCTCTGTTCCGCAATTATTTAAACCAAGTGTATTCGTGGAGGAACAAACTTACATTCTGCATTCAAACTTTATGTTGTTGGAATCAGCCCAGGATCAGAATGATTGAAGGAGCTGAAGGTTTTTGAGACAGTTTGTGTGACGCTGCTGCTGTGTTGCCTTTATTCGTTTTGTAACGTGGGGGTCGCAGGGAATCAGTAGCGACAATAAGAGTGAGGTCAGTGATGTATCTGTTTGTCAGTTGGTAATAAGAATGAAGTTGGTGATACACCTGGAAGGTAAAGACAGTAGGGATGAGGTTAGCCATGCACCTGGATGTGTATTGACACTCAGAGCAATTCAGTAATGTATCTGTGCAGGTTGTGAAAGGAGAGTGCGGTCACTGCTGTTCCTAAATACCTGGTTCCAATAAGAATCAGGTTCTTTCTGCATCTGCAGGGACAGGTGTAGCATCGGGGAAACACAAGATAAAACTCCATCTGCAATTTCCCCAGCAAACACACCCAGGGCAAGGACAGCGGGCGGATGTTTGAGTTGTGTGGAGTGGGGGGCTGTGTGTGGAGTGAAAGTTTATTATGGAAGTGAGGGGGAGAGTGATGAGTTGAGAGGCGGTGTATTGAGATGAGGGGGAGTTTGTTGAGGTGAGGGGGAAAGTTAAAATGAGATGGCGGGAGCTGAGGCGAGACAGAGTGCTGAGATGAGAAGAGAGAGCTGATATGAGAGAGGGAGAATGTTGATGTGAGACAGAGTGTCGGATTTGGCCCCGCGCTCTCCCCAAATTCGGATAATCCCACCAGAGGTAATTGGATCTTGACACGGTCTGTGCCCATCTGCTCCGACTCCCATGCGGTGTGGGACGGGAAATTCATATCTTGGGGATCTTGAGGTGAGGAGCGTCGAGATGAGATGGGTAGTGTTGTGGTGCGTGGGGTAATGTAGAGGTGAGCGGGAGGATTGATGTGAGGGGGGAACATGTTAAGGTGGGAGGGGGAGAGTTGTGTTGATTGGGGGAGTGTTGAATTGAGAGCGCGTGTTCTGGTGAGAGGAATTGATGTTAACCCTCTATGGGACAATGTAAATGTGAGAGGGGGAACTTAGAAGCGAGACGGCTAGTGTTGAGGAGAAAGGGTGTAATGTCTGTGTGATAGAGATTGTGCAGAGAGGGGAAGGGGAGTATTGAGGTGAGCGGGGGTGTGTTGAGGTGAGGGGGTGTGTTGACGTGACAGGATAGTGTTGGTGAGAGAGAGAGAGTGTTGGGGTAATGGGGAGTGCTGAGTTGAGAGTGAGGGTGTTAATGTTGTCATGTGAGTGGACCTTTCAGCAATTTTGTTTAAATCATGCAGCTTACATGGAGGTGGAGCTAAGCTGTGGCAGTCAGGTGGTGGTTTTTTTTTGGTCTTTTAGTTTAGTTTTGGGAAGCAGTTTAGCAGCAAGCTCAGAAGCAATCTCTCTCCCTCTCCCTGTCCTTCTCTTTTGAAAAGGCTGTGTTTTGTGGAACAGACTCGACTGCAACCTCTGCTGAGTTTCTCAAGGGATTTTGAGCATTCAGCCCAGGAGGCTGGACACGTGTAATAATTCGGCATTAACCTCTGCTGTATTGTGGTGATTTGGAGGGTTTTGTGGATTGGATGTTGGCTTTGGTTGGAACACACTCGAGATATTTCCTTCAGAGTTGTACATTATTGTGGTTGTTGTGTTTCTTGTTTGTAATTGTTAAATGTTCTTGCTCATTGTCTTACTATACATGTCAACAATATTCTCAATTAAGCTTTGTATTGAATAAGAGTTCCTCGTGGGTCAGTTCACTCCCACCTGAAGTGAAACCTCTCGTGCTCCTTCTAGCCAGATTCAAGGTAAAGAGTTACAGGTCACTCGAGCTTCATGGAACAACTGGGAGTATCCAACCTGACTGAGAACAACTGGGGGCTCCGGGATTGAAACCTATATTTCTTGATTGATTTGGGATTAGTGAACTCAGACAGTGAGCGGTGAGCAGATTTGTGTTTTCTTTTCAGGTGTTGTATTCCAGTGGAAATAGGGAGTGTGGTTTGGATTAATGCCTCTTTCAGAGGCTCAGAAGTTTCTGCGGGTGGAGGAAGTCACGCAAGTTACCTGACAGATAGTGACTAAAGCAAAGCTTTTGGAATTGGAAACACATTCCAGTTGACATTGCCTGACAGAGTACAGAAAGGAGAGATCATTGTGGCAATAGCACAACATTTGGAATTGTCAGAAGCTCAGTCAGAATCGTTGGAAATTCAGTTACAAATAAAACTGACTCAATATAAAAAATAATTAAAACGATTTGAATTACAGGGAAAAGAAAAGGAAAGGGAGGAACAGCAAGCAAAATAATTGAATCAATCTGAATTACAGGCAAAAGGGAAAAAGGAGGCAAGGGAAAAATAGAGAGACTTTGAACATTGGAAACTGGCCTTCAAATGTAAACATCGTGTCTGATTGGCGGAGGTAAAGGGTAAAGTACAGACTGAGGGTAGGGATGAGGATAGTGAGAGAATGAGGGGCAGAAAATACATCAGGAGATAGAAAAGGCAATGTTACAATAATCATGGGGGACTTCAATATGTAGGTTTCTAAGATTCTAAGGTGGACTGGGAAAATCAGGTAGGTCGTGGATCCCAAGAAAAGGAATTTGTGGAATGTCTAAGAGATGGTTTTTGGAGCAGCTTGTGACAGAGCCTACTACGGAACAAGCAATTCTGGATTTGGCGATGTGTAATGAGGCAGACTTGATTCGGGAACTTAAGGTGAAGGAACCCTTAGGGAGCAGTCACCACAATATGATAGAAGTTACCCTGCAGTTTGAGAGGAAGAACCTGGAATCAGATGTAAAGGTATTTGAATTAAATAAAGATAACCACAAGGACATGAAGGTGGAGCTGGCCAGAGTTGATTGGAAAGGGAGCCGAGCAGGGGAGAAAGTGGAACAGCAATGACAGGAGTTCTTGAGAGTTATTTGGGAGGCACAACAGGAATTCATCCCAAGGAGGAGGAAACATGCCACAGGGAGGACGAGGAATCCATGGCTGACGGGGAAGCCAAGGGCAGCAAAAACACAAAATGGAAAGCATCCTTAGTGGCAAGGATTAGTGGGAAGGCAGAAGATTGAGAAGCTTTTGAAAGCGAGCAGAGGACAACTTAAAAAAGCAATAAGAGGGGAGAAGATGTAATCTGAGTGTAAGCGAGCTTGTATTATAAAAGAGGAGGAGGAGGTTTTCCAATATAAGTTAAGAGAGAGGCAAAAATACCCATTGGATCACTGAAAAATGAGGCTGGAGAAGGAATAATAGGAAACAAAGAAATGGCAGAGGAACTGAATAGTTTGCATCAGTCTTCACGGTTGAAGACACCAGTGGGATGCCAGAGCTCCAGGAGAGTCGGGGGACACAGGTGGGTGTAGTGGCCATCACTCAGGAGAAGGTTCTGGGGAAACTGAAAGGTCTGTGGGTGGATAAATCACCTGGACCGAATGGAGTACACCCCAGGGTTCTTGAAGACATAGCTGAGGAAATTGTGGTGGCATTGGTGGTGATCTTTCTTTGATAAGGCGCAGCATAGGAGGCTGTTATATAAGTTAAGGGCCAATGGTGTTGAGGGTAAGATCCTGGCATGGATAGAGGATTGGCTGACTGGCAGAAGGCAGAGAGTAGGGATGAAGGGATCTTCTTTCAGGATGGCAGCCGGAGACAAGTGGTGTGCCTCGGGGGTCGGTGCTGGGACCACAACTTTTCACAATACACATTAATAATTTGGAAAAACGAAATGAAGGCACTGTTGCTAAGTTTGGTGATGATACAATGATATGCAGAGGGACAGGGAGTATTGCGGAAGTGGGAGGGGGAGGAGGAGGGCTGCAGAAGGACTTGGACAGGTTAGGACAGTGGATAAAGAGGGGGCAGATGAAATACAATGAGGAAAAGTGTGAGGTTATGCTCTTTGGAAGGAGGAATGGATGCAGAGACTATTTTCTAAATGGGGAAATGCTCAGAAAATCAGATGCACAAAGGAATTTGGGAGGCCTTGTTCAAGATTCTCTAAAGGTTAACCTGCAGGTTGAATCGGCAGTTAGGAAGGCAAGTGGAATACTGGCAATCATGTCGAGAGGCCCCGCACCAGGTTCAGACCCACCCAGGTTCAGACAGAGACGCTGTTCAGATTCACACAAGGTTCGGACTCGGATCATGTTCAGATTCACACCGTGTACAGACTCACCTCAGCTTCACAATCATAGAAACATTCAAATATAGGAACAGCAGGAGCAGGCCATTCGGCCCTTCGACCCAGCTCCGACATTCAGTTTGATCATGGATCATCATCAACTTCAATATCCTGACCATCCCTTGCTCCCATATCCCGTGATCACTTTAGCCCCAAGAGCGATACATAATTTCTTCCTGAAATCACGAAAGGTTTTGGCCTCAGCTACTTTCTGTGGTAGCGAAGTCCATCGATCATCAGAGTGGAGAAATTTCTCCTCACCTCTGTTCTAAAAGGTTGATGCTTCTCCTCAAACCATGAACCCTAGTCCTCAACTCCCTGAGGATCAGGAACATTCTTTCTGAATCTACCCTGTCTAAACATGGTCCAATAATATATGTTTCACTCTAATGAACTGCAATGAATAAAGAAAGCCCTTCCCGCCTTCGTCTCTCTTCATATCACAGACTTGCCATCCCAGGAATACAGCCTGGTAAACATTCGCTGTACTTCCTCTATAGCGAGGATATCCTTCCTCAGATAAGGACACCAAAACTGCACACAATACTCGAAGTGTGGCCTCAGCAATGCCCTGTACAACTGCAGTGACACATCTCTCTTCCTGTACTCCAATCTTATCCCTATGAAGGGCAGCATTACAGTTGTCTTCTTTACTGCCGGTTGTACATGCGCGCTGACTTTCACTTACTGATGCATACGGACACCAAGGTCTCGCTGAGTATCCACCTCTCTCAATTTACACCCATTCAAATAATAATCTGTCTTCCTATTATTGCTGCTAAAGTGGATAACCTCACATTTATCCTCATTTTACTGCAACTGCTTTGCACATGCCCACACATTGAGCCTGTTCAAATCACACTGAAGCATGTCTGCATGTTTCTCATAGCTCACCCTCACACACCTTTTATCATCTGCAAATTTGGAGATGATACATTTAGTTCCATTTTCAGAATAATTAATATATAATGTGAGCAGTTGGGGTCCGTGCACAGATTCCTGCAGAACCCCACTAGACACTGACTGCTAATCAGAAAAAGGCCCATTTATTGCCAACTCTTTGCTTTCTATCAGTGAACCAGCTTTCTATCCGTCTCAAAACATTGCCTGTAATCCCATGTGCTTTCACTTTACATGGCAGTCTGCGATGTGAGAACTTGTCAAAAGTCTTCTGAAAGTCTCAATAAACACATCTGCTCACGGCACTTTCTGAACTGTAATGTCTGGTCGACACCTACCCACACTGGACCTGGCCGTAAGGGACCGGGCAGTAAGGGACACAAGACACAGCAATACCTCTCCACCCACTTCCCTAAACTCCCACACTTACCCCAGCTCTCAGTGCTTCACTCTCTGCAGCTTGCACTCTGTGGAGCTCCCTGAGTGGGCACATTTCACAGGCCTCAGTTCGGTAGTTTATATTTGCCCGTGTCCAACTCATGAACCTGATTGAAGTCACTGCCCCCCCCTCTCCCCCTCTAGGTCTGAGTAATCGCCGAGGGCTGACCACCTTGGAAGCCTTTTTTGGAGTTTCAGTGCTGGGTCCGGTTCCTGCTGCTCAGCCTCGGAAGTGAGTGGGGTTCAGCAGACCGGAGCTCGCCTCTTCCACCATGAGCGTGTGGCCCGAGTTCCCTTTATCGGGTGACAATGTGGTCGAGAGGCTAAACCCACTGTGTCCATTTCAGACTCCGAGGTTCCCACTGGCGGAGATGAGGAACAGGAGCCGGAGTGCCTGGAATTCTTTCCAAAGTTCCCGCTGTGCTGGGAATTGATTTTTCCTGCACGGCTTGGGGCTTCATGGCTTGTAGATGATTGAAGCATTCCCATAGGATGGTATCTCCCAAGCGGACTTGATAGGAAACTGACCCTGTTCCAGACTCGACCGTGCCTCATAACCACGTGGATCCATTGCCATGATTCTTCACCAATAACCTATCACCTGCCTTTAGGTGCCTCTCCCGGCTGGTGGGATCGGCACTGGGTGTCAGCTCCCGCCCTCAGAAGGTCAGACTTAACACTGGGCGGAGTGAACTTCCCATCAACAACTCTGCTGGGGCTATTCCAGTTGTTGAAGAGGGGAGGTCGGGGGGAGGTTGAGGGGTGTCGTTCTGTAATTGAAGATGAAATCTGGATGGTTTGGTGTCCAAAGAGACTGAGGGATGGTATTTTGAACCTGCTTTTACTGTTTGGGCCGCTCTTTCTGCCAGGCCGTTGGATGATGGGTAATATGACACTGTCCTAACGTGTCAAATTCTGTCCAACTTCTTCGAATGCGCAAATTCCTGGCTGATGAAGAGTGGTCCATTTTCAGAAACTAACATTCCCGGGATCCCGGGTGTCATGAAAGAGGTGTGAAGTTTCTCCACTCTTGTCCTTGTGTTTGATTAACTCACCCTGTGTACGGCCATCCATTTTGAATCAGCATCTACCATTACCAGGAACATAGACCCCATGATCTCCGTGTGCAGCCACGTCTACGGATGTCCTGGCCATCCCCAAGTGTGAAGAGTAGTAATTGGTGGTACTTCTGCCCTTGTTGATATTGTCAACACTGACCAACGGGCAAATATTCGTATCCATACCTGGCCACCAGACATGGCAACTTGGAGGATCTTCAGTTTGCCACTCCTGGGTGGCCATGGTAAAGTTCACCATGGGATGGTGACCCTGGCTCAGGATGACACTCTTTAACCCCAAAGGCGTGTGCCATCTTCCACAGTCAGCTGCTCTCTGCCATTCCAATATGGGTGTAATTCAGGCTGTAACGGCCTTTTGGATTCCCCCATCAGCACTCGCTGCTTCAATTCATTCAGGAATGGGGAATCTTACGTCCACAGCCGAATCTTATTGGCTGCCACTGGGAGCGTTTTGAGAAAGTTCATGATTTCCGTCTCTTCCATTGGGAATATGACAAGTGTCTGTTAATCGCAGCCAACTCAAGGCACCGACCTGAACGACTCGGCCTCCTGGAAGGTGTTCCAATCGATAATGGTAGGCGGACAGTAATAAAGCCCACAGCTGGATATGGGCCAATATTATGGGCTGCACCGCCATGCAGGTCCTTCTGGAATTTCTTTGCCCAAACTATCACCGTAGACGAGGTGTCACAGTGGTTAGCGCTGCTGCCTCATAACGCCAGAGACCTGGGTTCAATTCCTGGCTTGGGTCATTGTCTGTGCGGAGTCTGCACATTCTCTCCGTATCTGCGTGGGTTTACTCTGGTTTCTCTGGTTTCCTCCCACTGTCTGAAAGACGTGCTGGGTAGGTGCAGTGTCCATGCTAAATTCTCCCTCAGTGTGACCCGAACAGGCACCAGTGAGTGGCGACTAGGCGATTTTCACATTAACTTCATTGCAGTGTTAATGTAAGCCTCCATTTGACACTTTATAAATGTTAAACTTCCTCTGAGTATGAATTGTTGAATATCGCTGGGAAACCTCATCGAGCTGTCAGTATAAGTGCACGTGAATAAGTTCATAAATGGAAACAAGAATCCTCTTGCCAGCTTTGAGTTTAGGTGCTCGATCAGAGGGATTGGGTATTTATCCAGCTGTGAGAAACTGTTTACCGTTTGTTTAAAATTTCCCAGCACAAAGTATTTGTGTTCACTCTTGGGACGTGGGTGTCACTGGCCGGCCAGCATTTATTGCCCATCCCTAGTTGCCCATGTTCAGAGGGCAATTAAGTGTCAACCACTTTGAGTCACATTTAGTCCTGACCACATAAGGACGATAGATTTCCTTCCCTGGGACATTGGTGAACCAGATGGGTTTTTCCGAAAATCGACACTGGTTTTATGGTCACCAGCTGATTCTGAATTCCAGATATATTTATTCAAATTCCACCATCTGCTGTGACGGGATTCGAACCCGGGTGCACAGAACTTTAGCTGAGTTTCTGTATTAATAGTGCAGTGAAAAAACCACCAGTCCATCACATCCACACCCAGAGTGTACACACCCTGACTTCCGGTAACCTAGACACACCATATTATATACGTCTGCAGGACTCCCGGATTGGACAGCATTAACTGTCTCAATCAGGGAGCTCATATTCCAATAACTCCAGCTGATGGTTATCGTTAAAGTCATTAAGTATGTCTCTCTCTCTCTGTCTCTTTCTGTCTTTCTGTGCATCCCTCTCTGTATCTCTCTCTCTGTGTGTGTGTATATATATATATATATATATATATATCTGCCTGTTTGTGTGCAGTTCTGGTCACCTCACTATGAGAAGGATGTGGAAGCGCTGGAAAGAGTGCAGAGGAGATTTACCAGGATGCTGCCTGGTTTGGAGGGTAGGTCATGTGAGGAAAGGTTGAGGGAGCTGGGGCTGTTCTCTCTGGAGCAGAGGAGGCTGAGGGGAGACATAATAGAGGTGTATAAAATGATGAAGGGGATAGATAGAGTGAACGTTCAAAGACTATTTCCTCGGGTGGATGGAGCTATTACAAGGGGGCATAACTATAGGGTTCGTGGTGGGAGATACAGGATGGATATCAGAGGTAGGTTCTTTACGCAGAGAGTGGTTGGGGTGTGGAATGGACTGCCTGCAGTGATAGTGGAGTCAGACACTTTAGAAACATTTAAGCGGTTATTGGATAGGCACATGGAGCACACCAGGATGATAGGGAGTGGGATAGCTTGATCTTGGTTTCAGATAAAGCTCGGCACAACATCGTGGGCCGAAGGGCCTGTTCTGTGCTGTACTGTTCTATGTTCTATGTTCTATGTTTCTCTGTGTCTCTTACTGTCTCTCTGCATCTCCCTCATTCACCTGCTCTCTACACTCTTCCTCTGTGTCTCCTCCCCCCTCAATCTCACTCTCCTTGTCCCTCTCCTTCTCTGTCGCCCTTTTCTTATTTCTCTGTCTTTCTCTCTCTCTCTACCTCGCTCTGTCTTTTGCTCTTGCTGTGTCCATTGTACTCCTTCAGTCTCACTGTTTCAAATTCGCTGACGCTCTCTGTCTCTGTCTCTGTTTCTCTCTGCCTCTCTTTCTGTCTCCCTTTCCGTCTTAGTCTCCCTCTCTCATTACATTCTGCCATCTGTCTCCCTCTGTCTCCCTTTCTCATTCCCTGTCCATCTCCCTCCCCATTTCCCCCAATCTCTATCCCTGTTTTTCTCGCTCTGAGAGTCCCTATCTGTCTCTGTCCTTTTTATTTCTCTCTCTCTGTTTCCTCCCTGTATCTGTTAGAAACTCTTTCAAACTGTGTCACGCTCCATGTATTTGTACCCTTCCCTCTCTCTGTCAACCTCCGTCTCTCTATCACTCCCAGTTTTGCTCTCACTGCCCTCTCTCTCTCTTTATCTGTCACTCTCTCTGCCTCTGTGAGGCTGCTCGTTATTTATATTTGAAAGTACATTAGAAAGAGTCAGGGGTCTTGTAGCTGTAGTTTCCTGTCAGGGTCTAATGAGTTGAAGAATTGCAGTAAGGGGAGCTTTCAGCAGATTTATTAGCTGCTGCCTGAAGTGAGTCTGTGTCACAGCATAAATGGCAGTGTTTGTACAACAACTTGTGAGTTGCAACATGAAACCAAATTCCATAACATAGTAATCTAACCAGACCGACTCATAGCCCAAATCATCCATCCGACTCCATATAGAATAAACCATTAATGTCGACCATAAGAGGATGAAATTGGCTGAGATAACAAACAGTAAAATGATGGATTTCCTGCGACTCTCCATCTCTGGGTCTCTGGGATTCTCCCCACTGCTGTGAGCCCGGAGTCTCCTGCGGGCTCTGCTGCTCATTAAAATGTGTCTGACGGTGAAAACGTTGAGCAGCAGAATCAGGACGAACGGGACAGTCGGGGTTAGAATGTTGTGGAGGAACTCGATTGTTGTCCAGACCGGAGATAACATCACATCCATTGTGACCTCACAAAACCAGGGGACGTTCCCCAGCCGATATCCATTTAATAACATAAAATACCAGGAAATGTTCTTTAAACAGCTCAGCACCGTCACTGTTCCCAGAACCACAGCCGCCGATTTCTCACTGCAATATTTACTCTTCAGCTTGGGGCAGCAAATGGCCACAAATCGATCAAAGGTGAAAGTGACGGTGAACCAGACAGAACAGTCAGTGGCTGCATAAAGCAGGACGGCGTGGATGTTACACACGGGGACCCAGCGCAGGAAATCAAACTGTTCCCGATAAAGAATGGGAATGTGTCTGAATATCAGGTCGAGGATAACGACCAGCAGATCCCCCGCTGACATGGCCACCAGGTAACGAGTCACACATTTGGACAGACCACAGTGTCTGCTCGTCAGTGTCACAATTGTGATTATGTTCACTGTCAGGAAGGGAAAAAAAGAATAAAATTAGACAGGATTCAGGGAAAGAAGTTACCATTTGGACTGAGGATGGGTTGAAATAAAAACGAATGTACACACATAAAATCACTTTTTTTTTTAAACCAGCACGTCTTTTGCAGTGTGAGAGGAAAGTGGAGCATCCGGAGGAAACCCACACAGACACGGGGAGAAGGTCCAAACTCCACACAGACAGTGACCCAAGCCTGGAATTGAACCCAGGTCCCTGACGCTATGAATCAGCAGTGCTAACCACTGTGTCACCGTGCTGCTCCATGGTAGCAACACAGTGGTATATATTTGGGAGTGAGATTTCCGGGGAGTCCACGACATTGACACTAACTCAGCTCCAAGTAAATAGCCGCCCTCCCTTGTGGGGGATTTGGAGGGTAAGAAGGATGAGGGAGTAAACCCTGACAGAAAATCCAGACTGGAGTCCTGGAGATGGTAATCTGTCGTCTCTCAGACAGTTTACTGACAACCTCTGCAACAGAGCTGGTACCAAAGAGGGCTGGTTTGACCCTTGCCTCTGGACAATACTAACAATTGGCAGAGGGAGATCCTGATGCCTTGACAGCACAGAATCTCTATTATATTTACACAGAACTGTACCCTGGAGAGGAGATCACAGCATTGTGGCCACTGTTAGCGCAACACAGGAAAAAATAGTAATCTCACACTCGATTGACACAGAACACAACTTCCAGTGTTTGCTCTGAAGAGTGGGAGAAAGCTTCAGGGTTCAGCGAATCGCTATCGTCCATAATGCTCAGTGCGATTACTGCTGTCCCACGTTGGTCTACTGGAACAGTGCAGCTGCATCAGTCCTCTCTCGGCAGGAAGGTTGCCAATCTATGCACCAGGTAAAACTCAAACGAAGGCCAGTACCAAAGGAAAAGCCAAGCAGGCTGCCTTAATGCCTATCGTCCGGTGACTCTGATGTCCAATATTATGAAATGCATCAAAAGCTTAGTCATGGTAGGAATCAGTTCCGGCTTCCCAGATTGCCTGGATCCACGACAGTTCACCGACATCCACAACAGGTCCACAATGCCATCTCCCTGGCCCGACAGTGAACCCTGGAACACAGACTCGTGTTTATCAACTACAGCTCAGCCTGCAACACCATTAGTCCTACGAAACTCATGTCCAAAGTCCGTGGCCCTGGGCTTGGCTCCTGCCTCTGCAATTCGATCCTCAACTTCCTAATCCATAGACAGCAAAATTAAGGACAGTTAACAACATCTCCTTCACAATCATCCTGAACAGCGGTGCCCCGTAAGGCTGCGTCCTCAGCCCCTTACTATACTCCTTATACACTGGTGACTGTGTGGCCAAATTCCCCTGCAACTCGATTCCCAAGTTTGCTGATGACACCTGCAGTGGGTCGGAGGAAGAGACAGAGAATCTGGTGAACTGGGGCGACAACAATAATCTCCTCCTCAATGTCAACAAAGCAAATTGACTTCTGGAAGCCTCGTGGAGTACATGCCACTATCTACATCAATGGGATGAAGTTGAAATAGTCGAGAGCTTCACGTTTTAGGGTCCACATCACGAAAAACCTTTCCTGGTTCCTCCATGACGTCCCTATAATTAAAAAAGTCTCCGAACGCCTCTATTTTCTCAGAGGTTTACTGACATTTGGCAAGTCAGCTGTGACTACACCAACTTTTACAGATGCACCATAAATAACATTCTAGCTTGGTATGGCTCCTGCTCTGTCCAAGACTGCGAGAAACTTCAAAGCTTGATGAATGCAGACCAGTCCATCACTCAAACCAACCTCCCACTCATTAACTCTGTCTAAACTTCCCGTTGCCTCACAAAAGCAACCAGCCTAATTCAGGAATAGCGCACCACAGACATCAACTGTTCCCACTTGTTCCATTGGAGAAAAAGATAAAAAGTGTGTGAGGACATGGACCAACCGACTCATAGAATCATAGAAACACTACAGTGCAGAAGGGGGCCATTTGACCCATCGAGTCAACACCGACAACAATCCCACCCAGGCCCTATCCCCGAAATCCCACATATGTAGCCTGCTAATCCCCCAAACATACATATCCCAGGACGCTACTGGGCAGTTAACATGGCCAATCAACCTAACCTGCACATTTTGGACTGTGGGTGAAAACCGCAGCATCCGGAGCAAACCCATGCCGACACGGGTAGAATGTGCAAATTCCACACACACAGTGATCCAAGCCGGGAATCGAACTCAGGTTCCTGTGAGACAGCAGCGCTAACCATTGTGCCACCATGCTGCCGACTCAGGAACAGCTTCTCTGCTGCCATCTGACGTTTGAATGGACCCACATTGCATTAGGATGATCTTTTAGTACACCCGAGCTATGACTGCAACATTACATTCTGCCCTCTCTCCCTCTCTATGTACAGTATGCTTTGTCTGTATGGCACTCAAGCAACAACACTTTTCACTGTATATCCAATGTTATGAAATGCATCAAAAGGTTAGTCATGACATGAATCAATTCCGGCCTCCCAGATTGCCTGGATACACTACAGTTCACCTACCTCCCCAACAGGTCCACAGACACCATCTCCCTGGCCCAACACTGAACTCTGTAACACTGTAACCCCGACCATAGAGAAGGAGAGAGTGCAGAATGTAATGTTGGACTCAGAGCGAGGGTGTAGAATAAGATCATCTGAATGCGATGTGGGCCCATTAAAACGTCAGATGGCAGCAGAGAAGCTGTTCTTGAGTCGGCAACATGGTGGCACAATGGTTAGCACTGCTGTCTCACAGGGACCTGAGTTCGATTCCCGCCTTGGATCACATATTTATTATATGTGAAAATAATAAACCAAATCAATTCAAATCAAATCAGTCTTTCGCATCTCAAGCTGAAACATCAGCACGATGTGCCCTGACCTTACCAATGAACTTATGCAGGTTGATGATGTACACGGGACGGCTGTGATCGAGACTGAATTTACAAGGCTGAATGTGGACATTGGGGAGCTGCGAGAAACTGGACTTGCTCACAGTGGATTCTTTCCAGAGGAACACCACACGTTCTTGTAATAGGAGAAATCCCAACAGGCGAGATGTGAGAATGGAACAAAGTTTTAAAAAGAAGCTTCACTGGTGCTGATGGAATCCCAGGAATTGAAATGGGATCCCTGATGCTGTGAGGCAGCAGTGCTAACCACTGTGCCATAGTGCCATCCTGCAAGGTGCCCTGGAGATATCCCAGATCACGGCCAGGACACCATCATCACCATATCCGTGGTAGGGAAATGATTGGAAAACAATCTGAGGGACAGAATTAATCTCCACTTCGAGAGGTAAGGATTTATGAACAATAGTCAGCATTCCTTTGACAGGGGGAGATCATGTCTAACAATTCGCTGGAATATATTGAGGAGGTGACTGGATGAGGAGATGAGGGAAGTGCAGTCGATGTAGTCTACGTGTTCTTCAGAAAAGCTTTTGACAAATATGGAAGACTGAACAAGGAAGTGATTCCGATTGGAACCGGGTCAATTTGGTAAATTATATTCAACATGGCTGAGTGGCAGAGGGTGATGGTGGAAGGTTGTTTTTGTGACTGCAAGCCTGTGTTCAGTGGGGTTCCACAGGGATCGATGCTGGGTCCCTTGCTGTTTGGAGTGTACATTGATGGTCGAGACATGAATGTGTGAGGTGTGATCAGTAAGTTTGCAGATGATACAAAAATTGGTGGTGTGGTAAATATTGAGGAGGAAAGCCTTAGATGACAGGAATCATAGAATCCTACAGTGCAGAAGGAGGCCATTCAGCCCATCGAGTCTGGACTGAGCACAATCCCAACCAGGCGATATCCCCTGAACCCCATGCATTTACCCAAGCAATTCTCCCTGACAGTAAGTCCAGTATATCCTGGCCAATCCACCTAACCCACAAGTCTTCCGACTGTGGGCGGAAACTGGAGCACCCAGAGGAAACCCATGAAGACACGTGGAGAATGTGCAAACTCCACACAGATGTGGTCCAAGCCAGAAATGGAACACACGTCCCTGGCGCTGTGGGGCAGCAGTGCTAACCACTGTGCCACCGTGCTGAGGAAACTGAAAGGCTGGGCAAATGGGCAAATGAAATTTACACCTGACCAATGTGAGGCCGTGCATTTGGGACGACTATCCGGGCAAGGAAATGTACCATGTCCGGTCGAGTCTGAGGAAGTGCAGAGGACCAGAATGAATTTGGGGTGCAGATATGTGGATCCCTAAAAGCAGCAAGACAGGTAGATGAGGTGGTTAAGACGACATGTAGGATACTTGCCTTTAGCAGCCGCAGCATAGACTATAAGAGCTGGGAGGTGATGATGGAAGTTTATAAAACGCTGGTTAGACCAGAGCAAGAGAACTGTGTACAGCTCTGGTCATCACACTACAGGAAGGATGTGATTACACTGGAGACGGTGGAGAGGAGATTCATCAGGATGCTGCCTGGGCTGGAGAGTTTCAGCTATGAGGAGAGGCTGGTTAGGCTGGGTTTTTTACCTTAGAGCAGAGACGGCTGGAGGTGGAGTGGGTGTAGTGGGTGTTGGTGGGGAATGCTTTCAGGCGGGGGCGGGGCGGGGGGGGGGGAACTGAGTGATATGAACAAAATTATGTGGCACACGGATAGGAAGAAACTTTTTCCCTATAGTAGAGGTGTCAATAACCAGAGGGGCGTGGATTTCAGGTAAAGGGCTGATGTTTGTGTGGATTTGAGGGAAAATGTTTCCATCCACAGGGTGCTGGGATCTGCAGCTCACGGCCTGAAAGGATGGTAGAAGCGGGAACAACCACAAGAGGCATTTAGATCAGCAACTCAAACACCAGAGCATATAATTATTAAACTAGAAAGAGTGCAGGAAATATTTACTCGGATGCCACTGGGACTTGATGGATTGAGTTATAAGGAGAGGCTGAATAGACTGGGACTTTTTCCCCTGGAGCGTAGGAGGCTGAGGGGTGATCTTATAGATGTCTATAAAATAATGAGGGGCACAGATCAGCTCGATAGTCAATATCTTTTCCCAAAGGTAGGGGAGTCTAAAACTAGATAGCACAGATTTAAGGTGAGAGGGGAAAGATACAAAAGGGTCCAGAGGGGCAAATTTTATCACACAGAGGGTGGTGAGTGTCTGGAACGAGCTGCCAGAGGCAGCAGTAGAGGCGGGTACAATTGTATTTTTTAAAAAGCGTTTAGACAGTTAAATGGGTACGATGGGTATAGAGGGATATGGGGCAAATGTGGGCAATTGGGATTAGTTTAGGGGTTTAAAAAGAAAGGGCGGCATGGATAAGATGGGCCGAAGGGCCTGTTTCCATTCTGTAAACTCTATGACAAGGCTGTGGATCGAGTGCTGGAAAATGGGATTGGATTGGATAGGTGTTTGATGACCAGTTCAGACATAATGGCCGAATGGCCTCATTTCGTGCTGTTAAAACTCGATGGCTGTTGGACCTCCCACAGCAGTGGCCCCATCACTTGCAGCTCTCAAAGCGCTGGCTGGGATACCCACCACCTCCCAAACCTATTTGGTTGCAAATGCGCAATTGCAGCCAGCAGTGAGCTGCCTGGTCTGAGAGAGACATCTGTCAGCTCTCTGCTGCTGCAGCTCACTTCAACACAGCAGCTGCCCCCAGGTAGTCCGGGGGTCCTCAGCTCTTTCTGAGCAGTCCCCGACCAGATAAAGACCCAGCCCCCTCCCCACCACCTGGACCAATCACCCCCCATTCCCCCACAGCAATTGCATGCAGAGTGTCAGCAGGGCACCTCTCCCTAACCCACCGTCCATGCAGAGAGGTAGCGACACCCCTCCCTACCCCACTGTGCATGCAGAGAG
Organism: Mustelus asterias; assembly: GCF_964213995.1. Taxonomy (NCBI): domain Eukaryota; kingdom Metazoa; phylum Chordata; class Chondrichthyes; order Carcharhiniformes; family Triakidae; genus Mustelus; species Mustelus asterias. The sequence continues at coordinate 247,893 of NW_027590086.1, read as the reverse complement.
GCAGCGGGACCCCCTCCCTACCCCACTGTGCATGCAGAGTGTCCGCGAGACCCCCCACCCTACTCCACTGTCCAAGCAGAGAGGCAGCGAGACCCCCCTCCCTACCCCACTGTGCATGCAAAGAGGTAGTGAGACCCCCTCCCTACCCCACTGTCCAAGCAGAGAGACAGCGAGACCCCCTCCCTACCCCACTGTCCAAGCAGAGAGGCAGCAAAACCACCTCCCTACCCCACTGTGAATGCAGAGAGGCAGCGAGACCCCCTCCCTACCCCACTGTGCATGTAGAGAGGCAGCGAGACCCACTCCCTACCCCACTGTGCTTGCAGAGAGGCAGCAAGACCCCCTCCCTACCCCACTGTGCATACAGAGAGGCAACGAGACCCCCTCCCTACCCCACTGTGCATGCAGAGAGGCACCGAGACCCCCCTCCCTACGAACACCAATCACGTGCAGAGTGGCAGCGGGGACCACCCCACCCCACAGACAGCGGGCAGAATGGTAACGGGACCCTCTCCGACCCTGCAACTACTTTCAGAGTCGGCCCCGCTACCTTCAGGCTCCGCCCCTGTAGACCACGCCACCTCATGCGCCACTCCCTGGTACTGCCCGGTGGGCATTGCCCAAGGGGCACCTACCTTTGCCCTCGACCTTGCCCGGTGCCCTCAATGGCCTTCAGTTCTCCCGGCGAGGTCATCATGACTCGTCCTCATACATGTGGCCAGCTGTTTTCCTCACCGGACCCAACCTCTCCCGGTGAGGCTGCAAAGGCAAGTGTGGCGCACAATTCCATCCCAGGCTCGCGAATTTCATTTAAATTTGTTTTAAAATAAATTGAAATAATTTATTCAGCCTCTTGCCGGAAATGGGCAGGAGACTGAATCCGCTGTTTATCCATTGCCGGTGAAGGTTGCAAGAGGTGGGAAATGGGACATGGACCTGAGTTCTTGGCTGTCACGCGGTTTTACTTGATCACCCCACCATCAATGGACAGGGAGTAGCTGTTATCCTGCCCCCCCCATACCGTGTGTGTGTTGCGTGTGTCTATATTGTCTGTGCCTGTATGCATGTGTGTGTGTGCGTGTTTGTGTGTGAGCAACAGAGTACCTGACGAGTGTTCCTAAGTGTGCGTTATTCTGGAGTGTTGCAGTAATTTTGGTTCGTGAATTTGTGTGGGGGTAGGGGGTAGGTTTACTGGGAAGGGTCTTTTGAGGTTTTTTTAGTGCACGGGAGGTTTAAAAGGCAGGCCCCACTATCTAACGGGCAGCGTTGGGAGTGGGCAGCGGAGTGAGAGGGAGCTGAGTGAGAACTGAGAGGCTTTGGCTCATCGGGCTTAGGCAGAAAGGGCGAGCAGGGGTGAGTTTCTTATTTTTTTATTTATAATTTACTTTTCTCTGTGTACCTTGGAAGAAAGGGTGAAATATGAGTGTTAAGCCAGTGTGGTGCTCGCAATGCAGTATGTGGGAGGTCCTGGAGGCACCTGGCCTCCCGGACATCCACATCTGTGAGGGGTGTGTCGAGCTGCGGTTCCTGAGGGCCCGTGTTAGGGAGCTGGAACTGCAGCTTGACGATCTTAGGCAGGTGAGGGAGAATGAGGAGGTGATAGACAAGAGCTATCATCAGGTGGTCACACCAGGGCCACGGGAAGAGGCCAAGTGGGTGACAGCCAGGAAGGGTAAAACACGGGTGATTGAGAGCACCCCGATGGAAGTGCCCCTACATAACAAGTACTCCTGTCTGAGTACTGTTGGGGGGGACAGCCCATCTGGGGGAAGCAGCAGTGGCCATGTCTCCGGGGTGGAGTCCGACCCTGTAACTCAGAGGGCTAAGGAAAGGAGGAGGAAGGCGGTATTAATCGGGGACTTGACAGTCAGGGGGACGGACAGGCGATTTTGCGGAGGCAGGCGGGAGTCTCGCATGGTGGTCTGCCTCCCTGGGGCTGGGATCCAGGATGTCGCTGGGCGAGTCCCAGAAATCCTGAGGTGGGAGGGAGAGGAGCCGGAGGTAGCGGTACATATTGGTACCGCTGATGTGGGTAAGAAGGGAGAAGGGAACATGAAAAAAGAGTATAGGGAATTAGGGAGACAGCTGAGAAGGAGGAAAGCAAAGGTAGTAATCTCGGGATTGCTGCCTGTGCCACGGGAAGGTGAGGAAAGGAATGGAGTGAGGTGGAGGATGAATGTGTGGCTGAGGGAATGGTGCAGGGGGCAGGGATTCAGGTTCCTGGACCATTGGGACCTCTTTAGGGGCAGGTGTGACCTGTATACTAAAAATGGGTGGCACTTGAATCCCAGGGGGACGAAAATCCTGGCAGGAAGGTTGGCTAAGGCTACTGGGGAGAGTTTAAACTAGATAGGTTGGGGGGAGGGGATCAAAGTGACGTGACTGAGAGTGAGGAAGGTAGCTCGCAAACAGAGAAGGGTTATAGGCAGTGCAAGAGGGCAGGTGGACTGGGAACAGAGAAGGGGAGAGGTCAGACCATAGGATTGAGAGGTGTCTACTCTAATGCCAGGAGTATAGTGAATAAACAACTAGCTAAAGGAGGAGAGGGCTTGGGAGATGTTAGTAGCGCTTCAACAAACCGGGTCCAGATAAAGGCTGGCATAAAGACACTTTGCCTGAATGCACGAAGCATTTGAAACAAAGTAAATGAGTTGATGGCACAAATCCATACAAATGAATATGATCTAGCGTCCATCACAGAAACGTGGTTGCAGGGTGACCGGGACTGGGAACTGAATATACAGGGTTATCAGGCATTTAGGAAGGATAGACAGGTAGAAAAATGAGATGGGGTAGCTTTGTTAATAAAGGATAATATCAGGACGGTAGTGAGAGACGACATAGGCTCTAAGGATCAAAACGTGGAATCGTTGTGGGTGGAGATAAGGAATAGTAGGGGGAGAAAGACACTGGTAGGCGTGGTCTATAGGCCCCCAAATAATAACTTAGAGGTGGGGAGGGCTATAAACAAGCAAATAATGGATGCGTGCAAAAGTGGAACGGCAATATTCATGGGGGATTTTAACCTACATATTGATTGGTCGACTCAAATTGGACGTGGAGGGCTTGAGGAAGAGTTCTTGGAATGCTGTCGGGATTGTTTCATTGAACAGTATGTTACAGAACCTACGAGAGAGCGAGCTATCTTGGATCTGGTTCTGTGCAATGAGACAGGTAGGATTAAGGATCTTCTTGTGAAGGATCCTCTTGGGATGAGTGATCATAATATGGTGGAATTTCTGATACAGATGGAGGGTGAGAAAGTAGGGTCCCAAACCAGTGTCCTCTGATTGAACAGAGGGGAGTACGATAGGATGAGGGTGGAATTGGCTAATGTAGACTGGGCGAGCAGACTGGTAGGTAGGACAGCTGAGGAACAGTGGAGGATTTTTAAGGAGATTTTTTAAAGTACTCAGCAAAAATATATTCCGGTGATAAAGAAGGACTGTAAGAAAAAGGATAACCGGACGTGGATAACGAAGGAAATAAAGGAGAGTATTAAAATAAAATCAGATGCGTACAGAGTGGCCAAAAATAGTGGATTGGGAAAGCTTTAAAGAAAAACAAAGAACGACTAAGAAAGCGATTAAGAAAGGAAAGATAGATTATGAAACTAAACTAGCTCAAAATATAAAAAATGATAGGAAAAGTTTTTACAAGTATATAAAAAGGAATAGAGTGGCTAGAGTGAATGTTGGACCCTTGGAAGATGAGAGGGGGGATTTAATAGTGGAAAACGAGGAAATGGCCGAGACTTTAAATAAGTTCTTTGTGTCGGTCTTCACGGTGGAAGACACAAATAGTTTGCCGAATATTAGAAATCGAGAGTTGGTGGGAGGGGAGGTCCTTAATACAATTACTGTTACTAAGGAGGTGGTGCTTGGTAGACTAATAGGACTGAAGGTAGACAAGTCCCCGGGCCCGGATGGAATGCATCCCAGGGTACTGAAAGAAATGGCTGAGGTAATAGCAGCATGGAGTGCGGTTACAAGTGGTGTACCTCAGGGATCTGTTTTGGGGCCACTGCTGTTTGTAATATTTATTAATGACCTGGATGAGGGTATAGTTGGGTGGATTAGCAAATTTGCTGATGACACCAAAGTCGGTGGTGTGGTAGACAGTGAGGAAGGGTGTCGTAGTTTGCAGGAAGACTTAGACAGGTTGCAAAGTTGGGCCGAGAGGTGGCGGATGGAGTTTAATGCGGAGAAGTGTGAGGTAATTCACTTTGGTAGGAATAACAGATGTGTTGAGTATAGGGCTAACGGGAGGACTTTGAATAGTGTGGAGGAGCAGAGGGATCTAGGTGTATGTGTGCATAGATCCCTGAAGGTTGGGAATCAAGTAGATAGGGTTGTTAAGAAGGCATATGGTGTCTTGGCGTTTATTGGTAGGGGGATTGAATTTAGGAGTCGTGGCGTTATGTTGCAACTGTACACAACTCTGGTGCGGCCGCACTTGGAGTACTGTGTGCAGTTCTGGTCCCCACATTACAGGAAGGATGTGGAGGCTTTGGAGAGGGTGCAGAGGAGGTTTACCAGGATGTTGCCTGGTATGGAGGGGAGATCCTATGAGGAGAGGCTGAGGGATTTGGGATTGTTTTCGCTGGAAAGGCGGCGGCTAAGAGGGGATCTTATTGAAACATATAAGATGATTAGAGGTTTAGATAGGGTGGATAGTGATAGCCTTTTTCCTCTGATGGAGAAATCCAGCACGAGGGGGCATGGCTTTAAATTGAGGGGGGGTAGTTATAGAACCGATGTCAGGGGTAGGTTCTTTACCCAGAGGGTGGTGAGGGATTGGAATGCCCTGCCAGCATCAGTAGTAAATGCGCCTAGTTTGGGGGCGTTTAAGAGATCCGTAGATAGGTTCATGGACGAAAAGAAATTGGTTTAGGTTGGAGGGTCACAGTTTTTTTTTAACTGGTCGGTGCAACATCGTGGGCCGAAGGGCCTGTTCTGCGCTGTAATGTTCTATGTTCTATGTTCTAGATGCGTTAGTAGTAATTTATCAAAATTCGCTGGACTCTGGGGTAGTGCCGGCTGACTGGAAAACAGCTACTGTTACGCCGCTGTTTAAAAAAGGAAGTAGACAAAAGGCGGGTAACTACAGGCCGGTTCGCTTAACGTCTGTAGTTGGGAAGATGCTAGAGTCCATTATTAAAGAGGAATTAACAGAGCACCTGAATAAGAATGGTTCGATCAAGCAGACGCAGCATGGATTCATGAAGGGAAAGTCGTGTTTGACGAATCTACTGGACTTTTATGAAGATGTCACTAGTGCGGTTGACAGAGGGGAACCGGTGGATGTGGTGTTTTTAGATTTCCAGAAGGCGTTCGATAAGGTGCCTCACAAAAGGTTGCTGCAGAAGATTGGGGTACACGGAGTTAGGGGTAAGGTGTTAGAACATAGAACATAGAACATTACAGCGCAGAACAGGCCCTTCGGCCCACGATGTTGCACCGACCAGTTAAGAAAAAAAAACTGTTGGCGTGGATTGCCGATTGGCTATCTAACAGGAAGCAGAGAGTTGGGATAAATGGGTGCTTTTCTGGTTGGCAGTTGGTGACCAGTGGCGTGCCGCAGGAATCGGTGCTGGGGCCTCAATTGTTTACCATTTACATAGATGATCTGGAGGAGGGGACTGAATCTAGGTTTTCAAGTTTGCTGGTGACACGAAGGTGAGTGGGAAAGCGAATTGTGTGGAGGACGCGGAAAGTCTGCAGAGAGATTTGGATAGGCTGAGCGAGTGGGCGAGGATCTGGCAGATGGAATATAACGTTAGCAAATGTGAGGTTATCCACTTTGGAAGAAATAATAATAAATTGGAATATTATTTAAATGGAGAAAAATTACATCGTGCGACTGTGCAGAGGGACCTGGGGGTCCTTGTGCACGAATTGCAAAAACTCAGTCTGCAGGTGCAGCAGGTGATCAAGAAGGCGAATGGAATGTTGGCCTTTATCGCGAGGGGGATAGAATATAAAAGCAGAGAGGTCTTGCTGCAACTGTACAAGGCACTGGTGAGGCCGCAATTGGAGTACTGTGTGCAGTTTTGGTCCCCTTACTTGCGAAAGAGTATATTGGCCTTGGAGGGAGTGCAGAGAAGGTTCACCAGGTTGATACAGGAGATGAGGGGTGTCGCTTATGAGGAGAGATTAAACAGATTGGGTCTGTACTCGTTGGAGTTTAGAAGGCTGAGGGGTGATCTGATAGAGACATATAGGATAATGAAGGGGCTGGATAGGGTAGAGGTGGAGAGATTCTTTCCACTTAGAAGGGAAACCAGAAGTAGAGGGCACAGCCTCAAAATAAGGGGGGGCCGGTTCAGAACAGAGTTGAGGGGGAACGTCTTCTCTCAGAGGGTAGTGAATCTCTGGAATTCTCTGCCCATTGAAGTGGTGGAGGCTTCCTCATTGAATATGTTTAAATCACGGGTCGATAGTTTTCTGATCGATAAGGGAATTAGGGGATATGGGGAACAGGCGGGTAAGTGGAACTGATTCGCTTCAGATCAGCCATGATCTTGTTAAATGATGGGGCAGGCTCGAAGGGCCAGATGGCCTACTCCTGCTCCTATTTCTTATGTTCTTATATTTGTGAGTGGGAGTAAGTGTCTAAATCTGATTGCTTCTATCAACAAATGTGTGTCTTAATGTATGTGCTGTGAGGGGAAAAATACAAGGGAGCACACTTTAAAATGGCAATACAAGAAAGCACACTTTAAAATGGCTGCCTGGCACATAAAGGGTTAACTGGGAAAGCCAAAAGAGCAGACACAGGCTCCTGCTGTTCAGGAAAACCTAACAGACAAGCCATTTCCAAATCACAGACAGTGACTCATAGCAAACAAACACCTCAGGAAGCCCAGCCAAGGGTCAAGACATCTTTTTAAGATAAGGAAACCCCGAAACAAAGAGCTTAGATTAACGTTAGAGGAACACGGGAAATATGAATGCGAGGGAACCGATTAGCACCTGAACGAGACGAAACGAGCCATTGATAGATACAGACATAAGGAGATGTACCCATTCATAAAATGTTAAATGTCTATACCTGTTTGTACTTATGTAAACATGAGGAAATGTACCCATTCATAAAATGTTAAATGCTTGTACTCACTTAAACGATGTGGTAATATTCGAATCACCGGTTTACCCATTGTGTAAAGGGTATAAAAATGAACCGCTCCCGACATACTAGTGAGAGAAGGTTTGCTACAGACATGTGCCTTGTCTCCACGGAGCTCTGTTTAATAAATCGTATTTTCTGAATCTCGAAGTCTGACTACTAGTGGATTTTTCCCACAACAGTGCGTTTTGGGTGTGTCTGTGTGTTTGTGTTCCTGTTGTTCTCGAGAGCTTGTGGTAGCACAGGGGATAGCATTGCTGCCTCACAGCACCAGAGGTCCTGGTTCAATTGCAGGCTTGGCCCCTGTCTGTGCAGATTCTTTATGTTCTCCCCATGTCTGCGTGGGTTTCCTCCGGATGCTCCAGTTTCCTCCCACACTCTGAAAGTTGTGCTGGTTGGGTGCATTGGCCGTGCTAAATTCTCCCTCAGTGTACCTGAACAGGCGCTGGAGTGTGGTGACTCGGGGATTTTTATAGTAACTTCATTGCAATGTTAATGTTCGCACACTTGTGACACTGATGAATAAATTTCAAATTTAATGAAATATGTTTTCTCTCTGTGAGATCCTGCTGTGCAGATATGACCAATAAAATTGATTCTGCGGCCTGGTGATTGGGTGGGTGAACTGGTGTTATATGCAGAGGGTGAAAAGGATTCTGTCTCAATCTTTTACGCACAAAGGAATAGTGTTTGAGGTCACATGTCTATGGAAAGTCACAGCACTCAGAAGACATCCCAGCACATCGACACTGAGACAATTGTCAGGGCTGAAAGAATTAATAACCGGATACAGAGATTCAACAAGAGCAGCAAACCGAGTACAGGAAATGACAAGAAAATCAATACAGTTAAACAGCCTTTCTAGAATTAGGAACTGGACACGGGCCGGGACTTTCCAGCCTCACTCTTCCCCAAGCTGCAAAATCCCACCCGTGTTCAACAGACCTTCCCATTCTCCGCCCCTCGCCTGCTCCGATTCCCGTGGCGGTCGGGCCGGTCCAATTCCAGCCAGAGACTTACCCGGAACACCAACAATCGCCAGGAGGGGATAGTAAATACATTGAATCATGTTCAGTAGATATTGAATCCGAACAGCTGATGTTATCCACCAATAATCAGCAGTAAACCAAGAAATCCAATAGAATAAACTCCTGTCCTTGGTTGGAACATTCCGGTTCATTGTTCCCAGATTCTGATCCATTGTCGAAACATTCCAATCCATTGTTCCCAGATTCTGATCCATTGTTGGAAGATTCCAATCCATTGTCCCCAGATTCTGATCCATTGTGGGAAGATTCCAATCCATTGTTCTCAGATTCTGATCGATTGTTGGAACATTCCGGTTCATTGTTCTCAGATTCTAGAGGGCACAGGTTTAAGGTGAGACGGGAGCGATACAAAAGTGTCCAGAGGGGCGATCTTTTTCACACAGAGGGTGGTGAGTGTCTGGAACAAGCTGCCAGATGTAGGAATAGAGGTGGGTCCAATTTTTTCTTTTAAAAAGCATTTAGATAGTCACATGGTACAGAAGGATATGGGCCAAATGCGGGCAATTGGGGTTAGTTTATGAGTTTTAAAAAAAGGGTAGCACGGACAAGTTGGGCCGAATGGCCTGTTTCCATGCTGTAAACCTCTACTACTCTGTTCTGATCCATTGTTGGAAGACTCCAATCCATTGCTCCCAGATTCTGATCCATTGTTGGAAGACTCCAATCCATTGCTCCCAGATTCTGATCTCTCCTCTCCCTCCCTCTCTCTCCACAGCCGCTGATCTCTGTTAGTGTCGGAGTTGCCGCTCCCGCTGACTCAATGGGACAACACATTGAACGGAATCCCTTATTAATAGAAGAGGGGAATCCCTCCAGGCACACTAATCGGATCCATGGAGACTCACATCAATTCCAGTCACTAAACAAACAGCTTCACTTAACCCACTTCAATCCAACACTTTTTATCCCCAACTTAGAACAGTTACAGCCTCGATGGGGTGTTGAGGGTCAGGGAGGGATGGAAAGTTGGAAATAATGTAGGGTCAATATTAATTCGATATAGCAGACATCACTCTGCTAGCGTTAATTTCGAGACGACGAGAATACAAAAGCAGGGGTGTACTGCTGAGGGTTTATAAGACACTGGTCTGACCGCATTCACAATATTGTCAGCAATTTTGGTCCCCGTATCTAAGGAAGGATGTGCTGGCCTTGGAGAGGGTCCAGAGCAGGTTCACAAGAATGATCCGGGGAATGAAAGACTTGACGCATGAGGAGCGTCTGAGGACTGGGGGTCCATACTCGATGCAGTTTGGAAGTATGAGGAAGGGGATAACATTGAAACTTACAGAATAATGAAAGGCCTGGATAGAGTGCACTTGGGGAAGATGTTTCCATTAGTTGGGGAGACTTGGACCCGAGGGCACAGACTCAGAGGAAAGGGACGGCCCTTTAGAAATGTGATGTGGAGATGGCGGTGTTGGACTGGGGTGTGCGCAGTAAGAAGTCTCACAACACCAGTTTCCCACTCACCTGATGAAGGAGCAGCGTTCCGAAAGCTCGTGATTCGAAATAAAGCTGTGGGACTTTAACCTGCTACCGTGAGACTTCTTACTTCAGAACTGAGACGAGGAGGAATTTCTTCAGCCAGAGGGTGGTGAATCTGTGGAATTCATTGCCACACAAGGCTGTGGAGGCCAGATCATTAAATGTATTTAATAAAGAGATAAATAGGTTCTTGACTGGTCCAGCGATCAAGGGTTACGGGGAGAAAGCAGGAGAATGGGTTTGAGAAACTTATCAGCCAGAATTGAATGGTGGAGCCGGCTCGACGGGCCCAAAGGCCTCATTCTGCTCTTATATCTTATTGTCTGATGGGTATCATGGTCGTGGTTTTTAGATGAACTTAACGTCAATCAGGGTTGATATAGTCTGCTTAATCCAGGTTGTAGCAGATCTTATGGACAGCTCATGGACAGAACAATCTTAGTATAGGACTTCACACGGATCAATCTCTCAGCATTACGTACAGTACAGTCTTAGCTCGAGTCATCAGATAGAACTATCTCTCAGTGTTATGTACAGTACAATCTGAGGCTTCAGATAGAACTATCTCTCAGTGTTATGTACAGTACAATCTGAGGCTTCAGATAGAACTATCTCTCAGTGTTATGTACAGTACAATCTGAGGCTTCAGATAGAACTATCTCTCAGTGTTATGTACAGTACAATCTGAGGCTTCAGATAGAACTATCTCTCAGTGTTATGTACGGTACAATCTGAGGCTTCAGATAGAACTATCTCTCAGTGTTATGTACAGTACAATCTGAGTCTTCAGATAGAACTATCTCTCAGTGTTATGTACGGTACAATCTGAGGCTTCAGATAGAACTATCTCTCAGTGTTATGTACAGTAAAATCTGAGGCTTCAGATCGAACTATCTCTTAGTGTTATGTACAGAGGAACCTGATCAAGAAGATTCACATCAAACTTTCTCAGCGGTTTCTCTTGTGAGGTTGGAAGGAGGCAAGGGTGAGTTGAGGAGTGTGTGGGAGAAGGACACCGGGACAGCTGAACAGGGTCAGCAGCACATTGAGGAGAGTGTGAGCGGGGGGGGGGGGGGGGGGGAACACGGGACATCAGGACAGACAGTCAGCACCTTGAGGAGAGTGTGAGTGGGGGGGGACACGGGTCATCGGGACAGACAGTCAGCACCTTGAGGAGAGTGTGAGAGGGACACTGGGAAACCGGGAGAGACAGTCAGCACCTTGAGGAGAGTGTGAGAGGGGGGCACGGGACATCGGGACAGACAGTCAGCACCTTGAGGAGAGTGTGAGAGGGGGACACTGGGACACCGGGACAGACAGTCAGCACCTTGAGGAGAGTGTGAGAGGGGGACACTGGGACACCGGGACAGACAGTCAGCACCTTGAGGAGAGTGTGAGAGGGACACTGGGACACTGGGACAGACAGTCAGCACCTTGAGGAGAGAGTGAGAGGGACACTGGGACAGTCAGCACCTTGAGGAGAGTGTGAGAGGGACACTGGGACACTGGGACAGACAGTCAGCACCTTGAGGAGAGTGTGAGAGGGACACTGGGACAGACAGTCAGCACCTTGAGGAGAGTGTGAGAGGGACACTGGGACACTGGGACAGACAGTCAGAACCTTGAGGAGAGTGTGAGAGGGACGCTGGGACACTGGGACAGACAGACAGTCAGCACCTTGAGGAGAGTGTGAGAGGGGGCCATTGGGACATCGGGACAGACAGTCAGCACCTTGAGGAGAGTGTGAGAGGGGACACTGGGACACCGGGACAGACAGTCAGCACCTTGAGGAGAATGTGAGAGGGACACTGAGACAGACAGTCAGCACCTTGAGGAGAGTGTGAGAGGGACGCTGGGACACTGGGACAGACAGTCAGCACCTTGAGGAGAGTGTGAGAGGGACGCTGGGACACTGGGACAGACAGTCAGCACCTTGAGGAGAGTGTGAGAGGGACACTGGGACATCGGGACAGACAGTCAGCACCTTGAGGAGAGTGTGAGATGGGGGACACTGGGACACTGGGACAGACAGCACCTTGAGGAAAGTGTGAGAGGGACACCGGGACAGACAGCACCTTGAGGAGAGTGTGAGATGGGGGACACTGGGACATCGGGACAGACAGTCAGCACCTTGAAGAGAGTGTGAGATGGGGGACACTGGGACATCGGGACAGACAGTCAGCACCTTGAGGAGAGTGTGAGAGGGACACTGGGACACCGGGACAGACAGTCAGCACCTTGAGGAGAGTGTGAGAGGGACACTGGGACAGACAGTCAGCACCTTGAGGAGAGTGTGAGAGGGACACTGGGGCACCGGGACAGACAGTCAGCACCTTGGGGAGAGTGTGAGAGGGACACTGGGACACTGGGACAGACAGTCAGCACCTTGATGAGAGTCTGAGAGGGACACTGGGACACCGGGGCAGACAGTCAGGACCTTGAGGAGAGTGTGAGAGGGACACTGGGACACCGGGACAGACAGTCAGCACCTTGAGGAGAGTGTGAGAGGGACACTGGGACACCGGGACAGACAGTCAGCACCTTGAGGAGAGTGTGAGAGGGTCACTGGGACAGACAGTCTGCAACTTGAGGAGAGTGTGCGAGGGGGACACTGGGACACCGGGACAGACAGTCAGCACCTTGAGGAGAGTGTGAGAGGGACACTGGGACATCGGGACAGGCAGTCAGCACCTTGAGGAGAGTGTGAGAGGGGGACACAGGGACACCGGGACAGACAGTCAGCACCTTGAGGAGAGAGTGAGAGGGACAGTGGGACACTGGGACAGACAGTCAGCACCTTGAGGAGAGTGTGAGAGGGACACTGGGACAGACAGTCAGCACCTTGGGGAGAGTGTGAGAGGGACACTGGGACAGACAGTCAGCACCTTGAGGAGAGTGTGAGAGGGGACACTGGGACACCGGGACAGGCAGTTAGCACCTTGGGGAGAGTGTGAGAGGGACACTGGGACAGGCAGTCAGCACATTGAGGAGAGTGTGAGAGGGACACTGGGACACTGGGACAGACAGTCAGCACCTTGAGGAGAGTGTGAGAGGAACACTGGGACACTGGGACAGACAGTCAGCACCTTGAGGAGAGTGTGAGAGGAACACTGGGACACTGGGACAGACAGTCAGCACCTTGAGGAGAGTGTGAGAGGGACACTGGAACAGACAGTCAGCACCTTGAGGAGAGTGTGAGAGGGGACACTGGGACACCGGGATAGGCAGTCAGCACCTTGAGGAGAGTGTGAGAGGGACACTGGGACACAGGGACAGTCAGCACCTTGAGGAGAGTGTGAGAGGGACACTGGGACATCGGGACAGACAGTCAGCACCTTGAGGAGAGTGTGAGAGGGACACTGGGACACTGGGACAGACTGTCAGCACCTTGAGGAGAGTGTGAGAGGGAACACTGGGACACTGGGACAGACAGTCAGCAACTTGAGGAGAGTGTGAGAGGGACACTGGGACAGTCAGCACCTTGAGGAGAGTGTGAGAGTGGGAGACTGGGACACCGGAACAGACAGTCAGCACCTTGAGGAGAGTGCGAGGGGGACACTGGGACACTGGGACAGACAGTCAGCACCTTGAGGAGAATGTGAGAGGGACACTGGGACATCGGGACAGACAGTCAGCACCTTGGGGAGAGTGTGAGAGGGACACTGGGACAGACAGTCAGCACCTTGAGGAGAGTGTGAGAGGGACACTGGGACAGACAGTCAGCACCTTGAGGAGAGTGTGAGAGGGACACTGGGACATCGGGACAGACAGTCAGCACCTTGAGGAGAGTGTGAGAGGGGGACACTGGGACAGACAGTCAGCACCTTGAGGAGAGTGTGAGAGGGACACTGGGACAGACAGTCAGCACCTTGAGGAGAGTGTGAGAAGGGACACTGGGACATACAGTCAGCACCTTGAGGAGAGTGCGAGGGGGACACTGGGACACTGGGACAGACAGTCAGCACCTTGAGGAGAGTGCGAGGGGGACACTGGGACACCGGGACAGACAGTCAGCACCTTGAGGAGAGTGTGAGAGGGACACTGGGACAGACATTCAGCACCTTGAGGAGAGTGTGAGAGGGACACTGGGACAGACAGTCAGCACCTTGAGGAGAGTGTGAGAGGGGACACTGGGACACCGGGACAGACAGTCAGCACCTTGAGGAGAATGTGAGAGGGACACTGGGACAGACAGTCAGCACCTTGAGGAGAGTGTGAGAGGGACGCTGGGACACTGGGACACACAGTCAGCACCTTGAGGAGAGTGTGAGAGGGACACTGGGACATCGGGACAGACAGTCAGTACCTTGAGGAGAGTGTGAGATGGGGGACACTGGGACATCGGGACAGACAGTCAGCACCTTGAGGAGAGTGTGAGATGGGGGACACTGGGACATCGGGACAGACAGTCAGCACCTTGAGGAGAGTGTGAGAGGGACACCGGGACAGACAGCACCTTGAGGAGAGTGTGAGATGGGGGACACTGGGACATCGGGACAGACAGTCAGCACGTTGAAGAGAGTGTGAGATGGGGGACACTGGGACATCGGGACAGACAGTCAGCACCTTGAGGAGAGTGTGAGAGGGACACTGGGACAGACAGTCAGCACCTTGAGGAGAGTGTGAGAGGGACACTGGGACACCGGGACAGACAGTCAGCACCTTGGGGAGAGTGTGAGAGGTACACTGGGGCACCGGGACAGACAGTCAGCACCTTGGGGAGAGTGTGGGAGGGACACTGGGACACTGGGACAGACAGTCAGCACCCTGATGATAGTGTGAGAGGGACACTGGGACACCGGGACAGACAGTCAGCACCTTGAGGAGAGTGTGCGAGGGGGACACTGGGACACCGGGACAGGCAGTCAGCACCTTGAGGAGAGTGTGAGAGGGGGACACTGGGACACCGGGACAGACAGTCAGCACCTTGAGGAGAGAGTGAGAGGGACACTGGGACACTGGGACAGACAGTCAGCACCTTGAGGAGAGTGTGAGAGGGACACTGGGACACCGGGACAGACAGTCAGCACCTTGGGGAGAGTGTGAGAGGGACACTGGGACAGACAGTCAGCACCTTGAGGAGAGTGTGAGGGGGGACACTGGGACACCGGGACAGACAGTCAGCACCTTGAGGAGAGTGTGAGAGGGTCACTGGGACAGACAGTCAGCACCGTGAGGAGAGTGTGAGAGGGTCACTGGGACAGACAGTCAGCACCTTGGGGAGAGTGTGAGAGGGACACTGGGACAGACAGTCAGCACCTTGAGGAGAGTGTGAGAGGGACACTGGGACAGACAGTCAGCACCTTGAGGAGAGTGTGCGAGGGTCACTGGGACAGACAGTCAGCACCTTGAGGAGAGTGTGAGAGGGACACTGGGACAGACAGTCAGCACCTTGAGGAGAGTGTGAGAGGGTCACTGGGACAGACAGTCAGCACCTTGAGGAGAGTGTGAGAGGGACACTGGGACAGACAGTCAGCACCTTGAGGAGAGTGTGAGAGGGTCACTGGGACAGACAGTCAGCACCTTGAGGAGAGTGTGCGAGGGGGACACTGGGACACCGGGACAGGCAGTCAGCACCTTGAGGAGAGTGTGAGAGGGGGACACTGGGACACCGGGACAGACAGTCAGCACCTTGAGGAGAGAGTGAGAGGGACACTGGGACACTGGGACAGACAGTCAGCACCTTGAGGAGAGTGTGAGAGGGACACTGGGACACCGGGACAGACAGTCAGCACCTTGGGGAGAGTGTGAGAGGGACACTGGGACAGACAGTCAGCACCTTGAGGAGAGTGTGAGGGGGGACACTGGGACACCGGGACAGACAGTCAGCACCTTGAGGAGAGTGTGAGAGGGTCACTGGGACAGACAGTCAGCACCTTGAGGAGAGTGTGAGAGGGTCACTGGGACAGACAGTCAGCACCTTGGGGAGAGTGTGAGAGGGACACTGGGACAGACAGTCAGCACCTTGAGGAGAGTGTGAGAGGGTCACTGGGACAGACAGTCAGCACCTTGGGGAGAGTGTGAGCGGGGGGGGGGGGGGGGAACACGGGACATCAGGACAGACAGTCAGCACCTTGAGGAGAGTGTGAGGGGGGGGGGACACGGGTCATCGGGACAGACAGTCAGCACCTTGAGGAGAGTGTGAGAGGGACACTGGGAAACCGGGAGAGACAGTCAGCACCTTGAGGAGAGTGTGAGAGGGGGGCACGGGACATCGGGACAGACAGTCAGCACCTTGAGGAGAGTGTGAGAGGGGGACACTGGGACACCGGGACAGACAGTCAGCACCTTGAGGAGAGTGTGAGAGGGGGACACTGGGACACCGGGACAGACAGTCAGCACCTTGAGGAGAGTGTGAGAGGGACACTGGGACACTGGGACAGACAGTCAGAACCTTGAGGAGAGTGTGAGAGGGGGACACTGGGACAGTCAGCACCTTGAGGAGAGTGTGAGAGGGACACTGGGACACCGGGACAGACAGTCAGCACCTTGAGGAAAATGTGAGAGGGACACTGAGACAGACAGTCAGCACCTTGAGGAGAGTGTGAGAGTGACGCTGGGACACTGGGACAGACAGTCAGCACCTTGAGGAGAGTGTGAGAGGGACACTGGGACATCGGGACAGACAGTCAGCACCTTGAGGAGAGTGTGAGATGGGGGACACTGGGACACTGGGACAGACAGCACCTTGAGGAAAGTGTGAGAGGGACACCGGGACAGACAGCACCTTGAGGAGAGTGTGAGATGGGGGACACTGGGACATCGGGACAGACAGTCAGCACCTTGAAGAGAGTGTGAGATGGGGGACACTGGGACATCGGGACAGACAGTCAGCACCTTGAGGAGAGTGTGAGAGGGACACCGGGACAGGCAGTTAGCACCTTGGGGAGAGTGTGAGAGGGACACTGGGACAGACAGTCAGCACATTGAGGAGAGTGTGAGAGGGACACTGGGACACTGGGACAGACAGTCAGCACCTTGAGGAGAGTGTGAGAGGGTCACTGGGACACCGGGACTGACAGTCAGCACCTTGAGGAGAGTGTGAGAGGGACACTGGGACATCGGGACAGACAGTCAGCACCTTGAGGAGAGTGTGAGAGGGAACACTGGGACAGACATTCAGCACCTTGAGGAGAGTGTGAGAGGGACACTGTGACACCGGGACAGACAGTCAGCACCTTGAGGAGAGTGTGAGAGGGACACTGGGACACCGGGACAGACAGTCAGCACCTTGAGGAGAGTGTGAGAGGGACACTGGGACACCGGGACAGACAGTCAGCACCTTGAGGAGAGTGTGAGAGGGACACTGGGACAGACAGTCAGCACCTTGAGGAGAGTGTGAGAGGGACACTGGGGCACCGGGACAGACAGTCAGCACCTTGGGGAGAGTGTGAGAGGGACACTGGGACACTGGGACAGACAGTCAGCACCTTGATGAGAGTCTGAGAGGGACACTGGGACACCGGGGCAGACAGTCAGCACCTTGAGGAGAGTGTGAGAGGGACACTGGGACACAGGGACAGACAGTCAGCACCTTGAGGAGAGTGTGAGAGGGACACTGGGACACCGGGACAGACAGTCAGCACCTTGAGGAGAGTGTGAGAGGGTCACTGGGACAGACAGTCTGCAACTTGAGGAGAGTGTGCGAGGAGGACACTGGGACACCGGGACAGACAGTCAGCACCTTGAGGAGAGTGTGAGAGGGTCACTGGGACAGACAGTCAGCACCTTGAGGAGAGTGTGAGAGGGACACTGGGACATCGGGACAGGCAGTCAGCACCTTGAGGAGAGTGTGAGAGGGGGACACAGGGACACCGGGACAGACAGTCAGCACCTTGAGGAGAGAGTGAGAGGGACAGTGGGACACTGGGACAGACAGTCAGCACCTTGAGGAGAGTGTGAGAGGGACACTGGGACAGACAGTCAGCACCTTGAGGAGAGTGTGAGAGGGACACTGGGACATCGGGACAGGCAGTCAGCACCTTGAGGAGAGTGTGAGAGGGGGACACAGGGACACCGGGACAGACAGTCAGCACCTTGAGGAGAGAGTGAGAGGGACAGTGGGACACTGGGACAGACAGTCAGCACCTTGAGGAGAGTGTGAGAGGGACACTGGGACAGACAGTCAGCACCTTGGGGAGAGTGTGAGAGGGACACTGGGACAGACAGTCAGCACCTTGAGGAGAGTGTGAGAGGGGACACTGGGACACCGGGACAGACAGGCAGCACCTTGGGGAGAGTGTGAGAGGGGACACTGGGACACCGGGACAGGCAGTTAGCACCTTGGGGAGAGTGTGAGAGGGACACTGGGACAGGCAGTCAGCACATTGAGGAGAGTGTGAGAGGGACACTGGGACACTGGGACAGACAGTCAGCACCTTGAGGAGAGTGTGAGAGGGACACTGGAACAGACAGTCAGCACCTTGAAGAGAGTGTGAGAGGGACACTGGGACACCGGGATAGGCAGTCAGCACCTTGAGGAGAGTGTGAGAGGGACACTGGGACACAGGGACAGTCAGCACCTTGAGGAGAGTGTGAGAGGGACACTGGGACACCGGGACAGACAGTCAGCACCTTGAGGAGAGTGTGAGAGGGACACTGGGACACTGGGACAGACTGTCAGCACCTTGAGGAGAGTGTGAGAGGGAACACTGGGACACTGGGACAGACAGTCAGCAACTTGAGGAGAGTGTGAGAGGGACACTGGGACAGTCAGCACCTTGAGGAGAGTGTGAGAGTGGGAGACTGGGACACCGGAACAGACAGTCAGCACCTTGAGGAGAGTGTGAGAGGGGACACTGGGACAGACAGTCAGCACCTTGAGGAGAGTGCGAGGGGGACACTGGGACACTGGGACAGACAGTCAGCACCTTGAGGAGAATGTGAGAGGGACACTGGGACATCGGGACAGACAGTCAGCACCTTGAGGAGAGTGTGAGATGGGGACACTGGGACACTGGGACAGACAGTCAGCACCTTGAGGAGAGTGTGAGAGGGACACTGGGACATCGGGACAGACAGTCAGCACCTTGAGGAGAGTGTGAGAGGGGGACACTGGGACAGACAGTCAGCACCTTGAGGAGAGTGTGAGAGGGACACTGGGACAGACAGTCAGCACCTTGAGGAGAGTGTGAGAAGGGACACTGGGACATACAGTCAGCACCTTGAGGAGAGTGCGAGGGGGACACTGGGACACTGGGACAGACAGTCAGCACCTTGAGGAGAGTGCGAGGGGGACACTGGGACACCGGGACAGACAGTCAGCACCTTGAGGAGAGTGTGAGAGGGACACTGGGACACCGGGACAGACAGTCAGCACCTTGAGGAGAGTGTGAGAGGGACACTGGGACAGACATTCAGCACCTTGAGGAGAGTGTGAGAGGGACACTGGGACAGACAGTCAGCACCTTGAGGAGAGTGTGAGAGGGGACACTGGGACACCGGGACAGACAGTCAGCACCTTGAGGAGAATGTGAGAGGGACACTGGGACAGACAGTCAGCACCTTGAGGAGAGTGTGAGAGGGACGCTGGGACACTGGGACACACAGTCAGCACCTTGAGGAGAGTGTGAGAGGGACACTGGGACATCGGGACAGACAGTCAGTACCTTGAGGAGAGTGTGAGATGGGGGACACTGGGACATCGGGACAGACAGTCAGCACCTTGAGGAGAGTGTGAGATGGGGGACACTGGGACATCGGGACAGACAGTCAGCACCTTGAGGAGAGTGTGAGAGGGACACCGGGACAGACAGCACCTTGAGGAGAGTGTGAGATGGGGGACACTGGGACATCGGGACAGACAGTCAGCACGTTGAGGAGAGTGTGAGATGGGGGACACTGGGACATCGGGACAGACAGTCAGCACCTTGAGGAGAGTGTGAGAGGGACACTGGGACAGACAGTCAGCACCTTGAGGAGAGTGTGAGAGGGACACTGGGACACCGGGACAGACAGTCAGCACCTTGGGGAGAGTGTGAGAGGTACACTGGGGCACCGGGACAGACAGTCAGCACCTTGGGGAGAGTGTGGGAGGGACACTGGGACACTGGGACAGACAGTCAGCACCCTGATGATAGTGTGAGAGGGACACTGGGACACCGGGACAGACAGTCAGCACCTTGAGGAGAGTGTGCGAGGGGGACACTGGGACACCGGGACAGGCAGTCAGCACCTTGAGGAGAGTGTGAGAGGGGGACACTGGGACACCGGGACAGACAGTCAGCACCTTGAGGAGAGAGTGAGAGGGACACTGGGACACTGGGACAGACAGTCAGCACCTTGAGGAGAGTGTGAGAGGGACACTGGGACACCGGGACAGACAGTCAGCACCTTGGGGAGAGTGTGAGAGGGACACTGGGACAGACAGTCAGCACCTTGAGGAGAGTGTGAGGGGGGACACTGGGACACCGGGACAGACAGTCAGCACCTTGAGGAGAGTGTGAGAGGGTCACTGGGACAGACAGTCAGCACCTTGGGGAGAGTGTGAGAGGGACACTGGGACAGACAGTCAGCACCTTGAGGAGAGTGTGAGAGGGACACTGGGACAGACAGTCAGCACCTTGAGGAGAGTGTGCGAGGGTCACTGGGACAGACAGTCAGCACCTTGAGGAGAGTGTGAGAGGGACACTGGGACAGACAGTCAGCACCTTGAGGAGAGTGTGCGAGGGTCACTGGGACAGACAGTCAGCACCTTGAGGAGAGTGTGAGGGGGGACACTGGGACACCGGGACAGACAGTCAGCACCTTGAGGAGAGTGTGAGAGGGTCACTGGGACAGACAGTCAGCACCTTGGGGAGAGTGTGAGAGGGACACTGGGACAGACAGTCAGCACCTTGAGGAGAGTGTGAGAGGGACACTGGGACAGACAGTCAGCACCTTGAGGAGAGTGTGCGAGGGTCACTGGGACAGACAGTCAGCACCTTGAGGAGAGTGTGAGAGGGACACTGGGACAGACAGTCAGCACCTTGAGGAGAGTGTGAGAGGGTCACTGGGACAGACATTCAGCACCTTGAGGAGAGTGTGAGAGGGACACTGTGACACCGGGACAGACAGTCAGCACCTTGAGGAGAGTGTGAGAGGGACACTGGGACACCGGGACAGACAGTCAGCACCTTGAGGAGAGTGTGAGAGGGACACTGGGACACCGGGACAGACAGTCAGCACCTTGAGGAGAGTGTGAGAGGGACACTGGGACAGACAGTCAGCACCTTGAGGAGAGTGTGAGAGGGACACTGGGGCACCGGGACAGACAGTCAGCACCTTGGGGAGAGTGTGAGAGGGACACTGGGACACTGGGACAGACAGTCAGCACCTTGATGAGAGTCTGAGAGGGACACTGGGACACCGGGGCAGACAGTCAGCACCTTGAGGAGAGTGTGAGAGGGACACTGGGACACAGGGACAGACAGTCAGCACCTTGAGGAGAGTGTGAGAGGGACACTGGGACACCGGGACAGACAGTCAGCACCTTGAGGAGAGTGTGAGAGGGTCACTGGGACAGACAGTCTGCAACTTGAGGAGAGTGTGCGAGGAGGACACTGGGACACCGGGACAGACAGTCAGCACCTTGAGGAGAGTGTGAGAGGGTCACTGGGACAGACAGTCAGCACCTTGAGGAGAGTGTGAGAGGGACACTGGGACATCGGGACAGGCAGTCAGCACCTTGAGGAGAGTGTGAGAGGGGGACACAGGGACACCGGGACAGACAGTCAGCACCTTGAGGAGAGAGTGAGAGGGACAGTGGGACACTGGGACAGACAGTCAGCACCTTGAGGAGAGTGTGAGAGGGACACTGGGACAGACAGTCAGCACCTTGAGGAGAGTGTGAGAGGGACACTGGGACATCGGGACAGGCAGTCAGCACCTTGAGGAGAGTGTGAGAGGGGGACACAGGGACACCGGGACAGACAGTCAGCACCTTGAGGAGAGAGTGAGAGGGACAGTGGGACACTGGGACAGACAGTCAGCACCTTGAGGAGAGTGTGAGAGGGACACTGGGACAGACAGTCAGCACCTTGGGGAGAGTGTGAGAGGGACACTGGGACAGACAGTCAGCACCTTGAGGAGAGTGTGAGAGGGGACACTGGGACACCGGGACAGACAGGCAGCACCTTGGGGAGAGTGTGAGAGGGGACACTGGGACACCGGGACAGGCAGTTAGCACCTTGGGGAGAGTGTGAGAGGGACACTGGGACAGGCAGTCAGCACATTGAGGAGAGTGTGAGAGGGACACTGGGACACTGGGACAGACAGTCAGCACCTTGAGGAGAGTGTGAGAGGGACACTGGAACAGACAGTCAGCACCTTGAGGAGAGTGTGAGAGGGACACTGGGACACCGGGATAGGCAGTCAGCACCTTGAGGAGAGTGTGAGAGGGACACTGGGACACAGGGACAGTCAGCACCTTGAGGAGAGTGTGAGAGGGACACTGGGACACCGGGACAGACAGTCAGCACCTTGAGGAGAGTGTGAGAGGGACACTGGGACACTGGGACAGACTGTCAGCACCTTGAGGAGAGTGTGAGAGGGAACACTGGGACACTGGGACAGACAGTCAGCAACTTGAGGAGAGTGTGAGAGGGACACTGGGACAGTCAGCACCTTGAGGAGAGTGTGAGAGTGGGAGACTGGGACACCGGAACAGACAGTCAGCACCTTGAGGAGAGTGTGAGAGGGGACACTGGGACAGACAGTCAGCACCTTGAGGAGAGTGCGAGGGGGACACTGGGACACTGGGACAGACAGTCAGCACCTTGAGGAGAATGTGAGAGGGACACTGGGACATCGGGACAGACAGTCAGCACCTTGAGGAGAGTGTGAGATGGGGACACTGGGACACTGGGACAGACAGTCAGCACCTTGAGGAGAGTGTGAGAGGGACACTGGGACATCGGGACAGACAGTCAGCACCTTGAGGAGAGTGTGAGAGGGGGACACTGGGACAGACAGTCAGCACCTTGAGGAGAGTGTGAGAGGGACACTGGGACAGACAGTCAGCACCTTGAGGAGAGTGTGAGAAGGGACACTGGGACATACAGTCAGCACCTTGAGGAGAGTGCGAGGGGGACACTGGGACACTGGGACAGACAGTCAGCACCTTGAGGAGAGTGCGAGGGGGACACTGGGACACCGGGACAGACAGTCAGCACCTTGAGGAGAGTGTGAGAGGGACACTGGGACACCGGGACAGACAGTCAGCACCTTGAGGAGAGTGTGAGAGGGACACTGGGACAGACATTCAGCACCTTGAGGAGAGTGTGAGAGGGACACTGGGACAGACAGTCAGCACCTTGAGGAGAGTGTGAGAGGGGACACTGGGACACCGGGACAGACAGTCAGCACCTTGAGGAGAATGTGAGAGGGACACTGGGACAGACAGTCAGCACCTTGAGGAGAGTGTGAGAGGGACGCTGGGACACTGGGACACACAGTCAGCACCTTGAGGAGAGTGTGAGAGGGACACTGGGACATCGGGACAGACAGTCAGTACCTTGAGGAGAGTGTGAGATGGGGGACACTGGGACATCGGGACAGACAGTCAGCACCTTGAGGAGAGTGTGAGATGGGGGACACTGGGACATCGGGACAGACAGTCAGCACCTTGAGGAGAGTGTGAGAGGGACACCGGGACAGACAGCACCTTGAGGAGAGTGTGAGATGGGGGACACTGGGACATCGGGACAGACAGTCAGCACGTTGAGGAGAGTGTGAGATGGGGGACACTGGGACATCGGGACAGACAGTCAGCACCTTGAGGAGAGTGTGAGAGGGACACTGGGACAGACAGTCAGCACCTTGAGGAGAGTGTGAGAGGGACACTGGGACACCGGGACAGACAGTCAGCACCTTGGGGAGAGTGTGAGAGGTACACTGGGGCACCGGGACAGACAGTCAGCACCTTGGGGAGAGTGTGGGAGGGACACTGGGACACTGGGACAGACAGTCAGCACCCTGATGATAGTGTGAGAGGGACACTGGGACACCGGGACAGACAGTCAGCACCTTGAGGAGAGTGTGCGAGGGGGACACTGGGACACCGGGACAGGCAGTCAGCACCTTGAGGAGAGTGTGAGAGGGGGACACTGGGACACCGGGACAGACAGTCAGCACCTTGAGGAGAGAGTGAGAGGGACACTGGGACACTGGGACAGACAGTCAGCACCTTGAGGAGAGTGTGAGAGGGACACTGGGACACCGGGACAGACAGTCAGCACCTTGGGGAGAGTGTGAGAGGGACACTGGGACAGACAGTCAGCACCTTGAGGAGAGTGTGAGGGGGGACACTGGGACACCGGGACAGACAGTCAGCACCTTGAGGAGAGTGTGAGAGGGTCACTGGGACAGACAGTCAGCACCTTGGGGAGAGTGTGAGAGGGACACTGGGACAGACAGTCAGCACCTTGAGGAGAGTGTGAGAGGGACACTGGGACAGACAGTCAGCACCTTGAGGAGAGTGTGCGAGGGTCACTGGGACAGACAGTCAGCACCTTGAGGAGAGTGTGAGAGGGACACTGGGACAGACAGTCAGCACCTTGAGGAGAGTGTGAGAGGGTCACTGGGACAGACAGTCAGCACCTTGAGGAGAGTGTGCGAGGGGGACACTGGGACACCGGGACAGGCAGTCAGCACCTTGAGGAGAGTGTGAGAG
Organism: Mustelus asterias; assembly: GCF_964213995.1. Taxonomy (NCBI): domain Eukaryota; kingdom Metazoa; phylum Chordata; class Chondrichthyes; order Carcharhiniformes; family Triakidae; genus Mustelus; species Mustelus asterias. The sequence goes on along the minus strand of NW_027590086.1, from coordinate 223,578 downwards.
GGGGACACTGGGACACCGGGACAGACAGTCAGCACCTTGAGGAGAGAGTGAGAGGGACACTGGGACACTGGGACAGACAGTCAGCACCTTGAGGAGAGTGTGAGAGGGACACTGGGACACCGGGACAGACAGTCAGCACCTTGGGGAGAGTGTGAGAGGGACACTGGGACAGACAGTCAGCACCTTGAGGAGAGTGTGAGGGGGGACACTGGGACACCGGGACAGACAGTCAGCACCTTGAGGAGAGTGTGAGAGGGTCACTGGGACAGACAGTCAGCACCTTGAGGAGAGTGTGAGAGGGTCACTGGGACAGACAGTCAGCACCTTGGGGAGAGTGTGAGAGGGACACTGGGACAGACAGTCAGCACCTTGAGGAGAGTGTGAGAGGGTCACTGGGACAGACAGTCAGCACCTTGGGGAGAGTGTGAGAGGGACACTGGGACACCGGGACAGACAGTCAGCACCTTGAGGAGAGTGTGAGAGGGACACTGGGACAGACAGTCAGCACCTTGAGGAGAGTGTGAGAGGGACACTGGGACATCGGGACAGGCAGTCAGCACCTTGAGGAGAGTGTGAGAGGGGGACACTGGGACACCGGGACAGACAGTCAGCACCTTGAGGAGAGAGTGAGAGGGACAGTGGGACAATGGGACAGACAGTCAGCACCTTGAGGAGAGTGTGAGAGGGACACTGGGACACCGGGACAGACAGTCAGCTCCTTGGGGAGAGTGTGAGAGGAACACTGGGACAGATAGTCAGCATCTTGAGGAGAGTGTGAGAGGGGACACTGGGACACCGGGACAGACAGGCAGCACCTTGGGGAGAGTGTGAGAGGGGACACTGGGACACCGGGACAGGCAGTTAGCACCTTGGGGAGAGTGTGAGAGGGACACTGGGACAGGCAGTCAGCACATTGAGGAGAGTGTGAGAGGGACACTGGGACACCGGGACACACAGTCAGCACCTTGGGGAGAGTGTGAGAGGGACACTGGAACAGACAGTCAGCACCTTGAGGAGAGTGTGAGAGGGGACACTGGGACACCGGGATAGGCAGTCAGCACCTTGAGGAGAGTGTGAGAGGGACACTGGGACACAGGGACAGTCAGCACCTTGAGGAGAGTGTGAGAGGGACACTGGGACACCGGGACAGACAGTCAGCACCTTGAGGAGATTGTGAGAGGGACACTGGGACACTGGGACAGACAGTCAGCACCTTGAGGAGAGTGTGAGAGGGACACTGGGACACTGGGACAGACAGCCAGCACCTTGAGGAGAGTGTGAGAGGGAACACTGGGACAGACTGTCAGCACCTTGAGGAGAGTGTGAGAGGGGGACACTGGGACACCGGAACAGGCAGTCAGCACCTTGAGGAGAGTGTGAGAGGGGGACACTGGGACACCGGGACAGGCAGTCAGCACCTTGAGGAGCGTGTGAGAGGGACACTGGGACACAGGGACAGTCAGCACCTTGAGGAGAGTGTGAGAGGGACACTGGGACACTGGGACAGACAGTCAGCACCTTGAGGAGAGTGTGAGAGGGACACTGGGACACTGGGACAGACAGTCAGCACCTTGAGGAGAGTGTGAGAGGGAACACTGGGACAGACATTCAGCACCTTGAGGAGAGTGTGAGAGGGACACTGGGACACTGGGACAGACAGTCAGCACCTTGAGGAGAGTGTGAGAGGGACACTAGGACAGTCAGCACCTTGAGGAGAGTGTGAGAGGGGGAGACTGGGACACCGGAACAGACAGTCAGCACCTTGAGGAGAGTGTGAGAGGGGACACTGGGACAGACAGTCAGCACCTTGAGGAGAGTGCGAGGGGGACACTGGGACACTGGGAGAGACAGTCAGCACCTTGAGGAGAGTGTGAGAGGGGACACTGGGACACTGGGACAGACAGTCAGCACCTTGAGGAGAGTGTGAGAGGGACACTGGGACAGACAGTCAGCACCTTGAGGAGAGTGTGAGAGGGACACTGGGACAGACAGTCAGCACCTTGAGGAGAGTGCGAGGGGGACACTGGGACACCCGGACAGACTGTCAGCACCTTGAGGAGAGTATGAGAGGGACACTGGGACAGACAGCACCTTGAGGAGAGTGTGAGAGGGGACACTGGGACAGACATTCAGCACCTTGAGGAGAGTGTGAGAGGGACACTGGGACAGACAGTCAGCACCTTGAGGAGAGTGTGAGAGGGACACCGGGACAGACAGTCAGCACCTTGAGGAGAGTGTGAGAGGGACACTGCGACACCGGGACAGACAGTCAGCACCTTGAGGAGAGTGTGAGAGGGACACTGGGACACCGGGACAGACAATCAGCACCTTGAGGAGAGTGTGAGAGGGACACTGGGACAGACAGTCAGCACCTTGAGGAGAGTGTGAGAGGGACACTAGGACACCGGGACAGACAGTCAGCACCTTGAGGAGAGTGTGAGAGGGACACTGGGACACTGGGACAGACAGTCAGCACCTTGGGGAGAGTGTGAGAGGGACACTGGGACAGTCAGCACCTTGAGGAGAGTGTGAGAGGGGGAGACTGGGACACCGGAACAGACAGTCAGCACCTTGAGGAGAGTGTGAGAGGGACACTGGGACAGACAGCACCTTGAGGAGAGTGTGCGAGGGTCACTGGGACAGACAGTCAGCACCTTGAGGAGAGTGTGAGAGGGACACCGGGACAGACAGCACCTTGAGGACAGTGTGAGATGGGGGACACTGGGACATCGGGACAGACAGTCAGCACCTTGAGGAGAGTGTGAGAGGGTCACTGGGACAGACAGTCAGCACCTTGGGGAGAGTGTGAGAGGGACACTGGGACAGACAGTCAGCACCTTGAGGAGAGTGTGAGAGGGACACTGGGACAGACAGTCAGCACCTTGAGGAGAGTGTGCGAGGGTCACTGGGACAGACAGTCAGCACCTTGAGGAGAGTGTGAGAGGGTCACTGGGACAGACAGTCAGCACCTTGAGGAGAGTGTGAGAGGGACACTGGGACAGACAGTCAGCACCTTGAGGAGAGTGTGAGAGGGGGACACTGGGACACTGGGACAGACAGTCAGCACCTTGAGGAGAGTGTGAGAGGGACACTGGGACAGACAGTCAGCACCTTGAGGAGAGAGTGCGAGGGGGACACTGGGGCACCGGGACAGGCAGTCAGCACCTTGAGGAGAGTGTGAGAGGGGGACACTGGGACACCGGGCCAGACAGTCAGCACCTTGGGGAGAGTGTGAGAGGGACACTGGGACAGTCAGCACCTTGAGGAGAGTGTGAGAGGGGGAGACTGGGACACCGGAACAGACAGTCAGCACCTTGAGGAGAGTGTGAGAGGGACACTGGGACAGACAGCACCTTGAGGAGAGTGTGCGAGGGTCACTGGGACAGACAGTCAGCACCTTGAGGAGAGTGTGAGAGGGACACCGGGACAGACAGCACCTTGAGGACAGTGTGAGATGGGGGACACTGGGACATCGGGACAGACAGTCAGCACCTTGAGGAGAGTGTGAGAGGGTCACTGGGACAGACAGTCAGCACCTTGGGGAGAGTGTGAGAGGGACACTGGGACAGACAGTCAGCACCTTGAGGAGAGTGTGAGAGGGACACTGGGACAGACAGTCAGCACCTTGAGGAGAGTGTGCGAGGGTCACTGGGACAGACAGTCAGCACCTTGAGGAGAGTGTGAGAGGGTCACTGGGACAGACAGTCAGCACCTTGAGGAGAGTGTGAGAGGGACACTGGGACAGACAGTCAGCACCTTGAGGAGAGTGTGAGAGGGGGACACTGGGACACTGGGACAGACAGTCAGCACCTTGAGGAGAGTGTGAGAGGGACACTGGGACAGACAGTCAGCACCTTGAGGAGAGAGTGCGAGGGGGACACTGGGGCACCGGGACAGGCAGTCAGCACCTTGAGGAGAGTGTGAGAGGGGGACACTGGGACACCGGGCCAGACAGTCAGCACCTTGAGGAGAGAGTGAGCGGGACACTGGGACAGACAGTCAGCACCTTGAGGAGAGTGTGAGAGGGCCACTGGGACACCGGGACAGACAGTCAGCACCTTGGGGAGAGTGTGAGAGGGACACTGGGACAGACAGTCAGCACCTTGAGGAGAGTGTGAGGGGGGACACTGGGACACCGGGACAGACAGTCAGCACCTTGAGGAGAGTGTGAGAGGGTCACTGGGACAGACAGTCAGCACCTTGAGGAGAGTGTGAGAGGGTCACTGGGACAGACAGTCAGCACCTTGGGGAGAGTGTGAGAGGGACACTGGGACAGACAGTCAGCACCTTGAGGAGAGTGTGAGAGGGACACTGGGACACCGGGACAGACAGTCAGCACCTTGAGGAGAGTGTGAGAGGGAACACTGGGACAGACAGTCAGCACCTTGAGGAGAGTGTGAGAGGGACACTGGGACACCGGGACAGACAGTCAGCACCTTGGGGAGAGTGTGAGAGGAACACTGGGACAGATAGTCAGCACCTTGAGGAGAGTGTGAGAGGGGACACTGGGACACCGGGACAGACAGGCAGCACCTTGGGGAGAGTGTGAGAGGGGACACTGGGACACCGGGACAGGCAGTTAGCACCTTGGGGAGAGTGTGAGAGGGACACTGGGACAGGCAGTCAGCACATTGAGGAGAGTGTGAGAGGGACACTGGGACACCGGGACACACAGTCAGCACCTTGGGGAGAGTGTGAGAGGGACACTGGAACAGACAGTCAGCACCTTGAGGAGAGTGTGAGAGGGGACACTGGGACACCGGGATAGGCAGTCAGCACCTTGAGGAGAGTGTGAGAGGGACACTGGGACACAGGGACAGTCAGCACCTTGAGGAGAGTGTGAGAGGGACACTGGGACACCGGGACAGACAGTCAGCACCTTGAGGAGATTGTGAGAGGGACACTGGGACACTGGGACAGACAGTCAGCACCTTGAGGAGAGTGTGAGAGGGACACTGGGACACTGGGACAGACAGTCAGCACCTTGAGGAGAGTGTGAGAGGGAACACTGGGACAGACTGTCAGCACCTTGAGGCGAGTGTGAGAGGGGGACACTGGGACACCGGAACAGGCAGTCAGCACCTTGAGGAGAGTGTGAGAGGGGGACACTGGGACACCGGGACAGGCAGTCAGCACCTTGAGGAGAGTGTGAGAGGGACACTGGGACACAGGGACAGTCAGCACCTTGAGGAGAGTGTGAGAGGGACACTGGGACACCGGGACAGATAGTCAGCACCTTGAGGAGAGTGTGAGAGGGACACTGGGACACTGGGACAGACAGTCAGCACCTTGAGGAGAGTGTGAGAGGGACACTGGGACACTGGGACAGACAGTCAGCACCTTGAGGAGAGTGTGAGAGGGAACACTGGGACAGACAGTCAGCACCTTGAGGAGAGTGTGAGAGGGACACTGGGACACTGGGACAGACAGTCAGCACCTTGAGGAGAGTGTGAGAGGGACACTGGGACAGTCAGCACCTTGAGGAGAGTGTGAGAGGGGGAGACTGGGACACCGGAACAGACAGTCAGCACCTTGAGGAGAGTGTGAGAGGGGACACTGGGACAGACAGTCAGCACCTTGAGGAGAGTGCGAGGGGGACACTGGGACACTGGGACAGACAGTCAGCACCTTGAGGAGAGTGTGAGAGGGGACACTGGGACACTGGGACAGACAGTCAGCACCTTGAGGAGAGTGTGAGAGGGACACTGGGACAGACAGTCAGCACCTTGAGGAGAGTGTGAGAGGGACACTGGGACAGACAGTCAGCACCTTGAGGAGAGTGCGAGGGGGACACTGGGACAGACAGTCAGCACCTTGAGGAGAGTGCGAGGGGGACACTGGGACACCCGGACAGACTGTCAGCACCTTGAGGAGAGTATGAGAGGGACACTGGGACAGACAGCACCTTGAGGAGAGTGTGAGAGGGGACACTGGGACAGACATTCAGCACCTTGAGGAGAGTGTGAGAGGGACACTGGGACAGACAGTCAGCACCTTGAGGAGAGTGTGAGAGGGACACTAGGACACCGGGACAGACAGTCAGCACCTTGAGGAGAGTGTGAGAGGGACACTGGGACAGACAGTCAGCACCTTGAGGAGAGTGTGAGAGGGACACTAGGACACCGGGACAGACATTCAGCACCTTGAGGAGAGTGTGAGAGGGACACCGGGACAGACAGTCAGCACCTTGAGGAGAGTGTGAGAGGGACACTAGGACACCGGGACAGACATTCAGCACCTTGAGGAGAGTGTGAGAGGGACACTAGGACACCGGGACAGACAGTCAGCACCTTGAGGAGAGTGTGAGAGGGACACTGGGACACTGGGACAGACAGTCAGCACCTTGAGGAGAGTGTGAGAGGGACACTGGGACACTGGGACAGACAGTCAGCACCTTGGGGAGAGTGTGAGAGGGACACTGGGACAGTCAGCACCTTGAGGAGAGTGTGAGAGGGGGAGACTGGGACACCGGAACAGACAGTCAGCACCTTGAGGAGAGTGTGAGAGGGACACTGGGACAGACAGCACCTTGAGGAGAGTGTGAGAGGGGACACTGGGACAGACAGTCAGCACCTTGAGGAGAGTGTGAGAGGGACACTGGGACACTGGGACAGACAGTCAGCACCTTGAGGAGAGTGTGAGAGGTACACTGGGACACCGGGACAGACAGTCAGCACCTTGAGGAGAGAGTGAGAGGGACACTGGGACACTGGGACAGACAGTCAGCACCTTGAGGAGAGTGTGAGAGGGACACTGGGACACCGGGACAGACAGTCAGCACCTTGGGGAGAGTGTGAGAGGGACACTGGGACAGACAGTCAGCACCTTGAGGAGAGTGTGAGGGGGGACACTGGGACACCGGGACAGACAGTCAGCACCTTGAGGAGAGTGTGAGAGGGTCACTGGGACAGACAGTCAGCACCTTGAGGAGAGTGTGAGAGGGTCACTGGGACAGACAGTCAGCACCTTGGGGAGAGTGTGAGAGGGACACTGGGACAGACAGTCAGCACCTTGAGGAGAGTGTGAGAGGGACACTGGGACAGACAGTCAGCACCTTGAGGAGAGTGTGCGAGGGTCACTGGGACAGACAGTCAGCACCTTGGGGAGAGTGTGAGAGGGACACTGGGACAGACAGTCAGCACCTTGAGGAGAGTGTGAGAGGGTCACTGGGACAGACAGTCAGCACCTTGAGGAGAGTGTGAGAGGGACACTGGGACAGACAGTCAGCACCTTGAGGAGAGTGTGAGAGGGTCACTGGGACAGACAGTCAGCACCTTGAGGAGAGTGTGCGAGGGGGACACTGGGACACCGGGACAGGCAGTCAGCACCTTGAGGAGAGTGTGAGAGGGGGACACTGGGACACCGGGACAGACAGTCAGCACCTTGAGGAGAGAGTGAGAGGGACACTGGGACACTGGGACAGACAGTCAGCACCTTGAGGAGAGTGTGAGAGGGACACTGGGACACCGGGACAGACAGTCAGCACCTTGGGGAGAGTGTGAGAGGGACACTGGGACAGACAGTCAGCACCTTGAGGAGAGTGTGAGGGGGGACACTGGGACACCGGGACAGACAGTCAGCACCTTGAGGAGAGTGTGAGAGGGTCACTGGGACAGACAGTCAGCACCTTGAGGAGAGTGTGAGAGGGTCACTGGGACAGACAGTCAGCACCTTGGGGAGAGTGTGAGAGGGACACTGGGACAGACAGTCAGCACCTTGAGGAGAGTGTGAGAGGGTCACTGGGACAGACAGTCAGCACCTTGGGGAGAGTGTGAGAGGGACACTGGGACACCGGGACAGACAGTCAGCACCTTGAGGAGAGTGTGAGAGGGACACTGGGACAGACAGTCAGCACCTTGAGGAGAGTGTGAGAGGGACACTGGGACATCGGGACAGGCAGTCAGCACCTTGAGGAGAGTGTGAGAGGGGGACACTGGGACACCGGGACAGACAGTCAGCACCTTGAGGAGAGAGTGAGAGGGACAGTGGGACAATGGGACAGACAGTCAGCACCTTGAGGAGAGTGTGAGAGGGACACTGGGACACCGGGACAGACAGTCAGCACCTTGGGGAGAGTGTGAGAGGAACACTGGGACAGATAGTCAGCATCTTGAGGAGAGTGTGAGAGGGGACACTGGGACACCGGGACAGACAGGCAGCACCTTGGGGAGAGTGTGAGAGGGGACACTGGGACACCGGGACAGGCAGTTAGCACCTTGGGGAGAGTGTGAGAGGGACACTGGAACAGACAGTCAGCACCTTGAGGAGAGTGTGAGAGGGACACTGGGACAGGCAGTCAGCACATTGAGGAGAGTGTGAGAGGGACACTGGGACACCGGGACACACAGTCAGCACCTTGGGGAGAGTGTGAGAGGGACACTGGAACAGACAGTCAGCACCTTGAGGAGAGTGTGAGAGGGGACACTGGGACACCGGGATAGGCAGTCAGCACCTTGAGGAGAGTGTGAGAGGGACACTGGGACACAGGGACAGTCAGCACCTTGAGGAGAGTGTGAGAGGGACACTGGGACACCGGGACAGACAGTCAGCACCTTGAGGAGATTGTGAGAGGGACACTGGGACACTGGGACAGACAGTCAGCACCTTGAGGAGAGTGTGAGAGGGACACTGGGACACTGGGACAGACAGCCAGCACCTTGAGGAGAGTGTGAGAGGGAACACTGGGACAGACTGTCAGCACCTTGGGGAGAGTGTGAGAGGGGGACACTGGGACACCGGAACAGGCAGTCAGCACCTTGAGGAGAGTGTGAGAGGGGGACACTGGGACACCGGGACAGGCAGTCAGCACCTTGAGGAGCGTGTGAGAGGGACACTGGGACACAGGGACAGTCAGCACCTTGAGGAGAGTGTGAGAGGGACACTGGGACACTGGGACAGACAGTCAGCACCTTGAGGAGAGTGTGAGAGGGACACTGGGACACTGGGACAGACAGTCAGCACCTTGAGGAGAGTGTGAGAGGGAACACTGGGACAGACATTCAGCACCTTGAGGAGAGTGTGAGAGGGACACTGGGACACTGGGACAGACAGTCAGCACCTTGAGGAGAGTGTGAGAGGGACACTAGGACAGTCAGCACCTTGAGGAGAGTGTGAGAGGGGGAGACTGGGACACCGGAACAGACAGTCAGCACCTTGAGGAGAGTGTGAGAGGGGACACTGGGACAGACAGTCAGCACCTTGAGGAGAGTGCGAGGGGGACACTGGGACACTGGGAGAGACAGTCAGCACCTTGAGGAGAGTGTGAGAGGGGACACTGGGACACTGGGACAGACAGTCAGCACCTTGAGGAGAGTGTGAGAGGGACACTGGGACAGACAGTCAGCACCTTGAGGAGAGTGTGAGAGGGACACTGGGACAGACAGTCAGCACCTTGAGGAGAGTGCGAGGGGGACACTGGGACACCCGGACAGACTGTCAGCACCTTGAGGAGAGTATGAGAGGGACACTGGGACAGACAGCACCTTGAGGAGAGTGTGAGAGGGGACACTGGGACAGACATTCAGCACCTTGAGGAGAGTGTGAGAGGGACACTGGGACAGACAGTCAGCACCTTGAGGAGAGTGTGAGAGGGACACCGGGACAGACAGTCAGCACCTTGAGGAGAGTGTGAGAGGGACACTGCGACACCGGGACAGACAGTCAGCACCTTGAGGAGAGTGTGAGAGGGACACTGGGACAGACAGTCAGCACCTTGAGGAGAGTGTGAGAGGGGGACACTGGGACACTGGGACAGACAGTCAACACCTTGAGGAGAGTGTGAGAGGGTCACTGGGACACTGGGACAGACAGTCAGCACCTTGAGGAGAGTGTGAGAGGGACACTGGGACAGACAGTCAGCACCTTGAGGAGAGTGTGAGAGGGACACTAGGACACCGGGACAGACAGTCAGCACCTTGAGGAGAGTGTGAGAGGGACACTGGGACACTGGGACAGACAGTCAGCACCTTGAGGAGAGTGTGAGAGGGACACTGGGACACTGGGACAGACAGTCAGCACCTTGGGGAGAGTGTGAGAGGGACACTGGGACAGTCAGCACCTTGAGGAGAGTGTGAGAGGGGGAGACTGGGACACCGGAACAGACAGTCAGCACCTTGAGGAGAGTGTGAGAGGGACACTGGGACAGACAGCACCTTGAGGAGAGTGTGCGAGGGTCACTGGGACAGACAGTCAGCACCTTGAGGAGAGTGTGAGAGGGACACCGGGACAGACAGCACCTTGAGGACAGTGTGAGATGGGGGACACTGGGACATCGGGACAGACAGTCAGCACCTTGAGGAGAGTGTGAGAGGGTCACTGGGACAGACAGTCAGCACCTTGGGGAGAGTGTGAGAGGGACACTGGGACAGACAGTCAGCACCTTGAGGAGAGTGTGAGAGGGACACTGGGACAGACAGTCAGCACCTTGAGGAGAGTGTGCGAGGGTCACTGGGACAGACAGTCAGCACCTTGAGGAGAGTGTGAGAGGGACACTGGGACAGACAGTTAGCACCTTGAGGAGAGTGTGAGAGGGTCACTGGGACAGACAGTCAGCACCTTGAGGAGAGTGTGAGAGGGTCACTGGGACAGACAGTCAGCACCTTGAGGAGAGTGTGAGAGGGACACTGGGACAGACAGTCAGCACCTTGAGGAGAGTCTGAGAGGGACACTGGGACAGACAGTCAGCACCTTGAGGAGAGTGTGAGAGGGTCACTGGGACAGACAGTCAGCACCTTGAGGAGAGTGTGCGAGGGACACTGGGACAGACAGTCAGCACCTTGAGGAGAGTGTGAGAGGGGGACACTGGGACACCGGGCCAGACAGTCAGCACCTTGAGGAGAGAGTGAGAGGGACACTGGGACAGACAGTCAGCACCTTGAGGAGAGTGTGAGAGGGCCACTGGGACACCGGGACAGACAGTCAGCACCTTGGGGAGAGTGTGAGAGGGACACTGGGACAGACAGTCAGCACCTTGAGGAGAGTGTGAGGGGGGACACTGGGACACCGGGACAGACAGTCAGCACCTTGAGGAGAGTGTGAGAGGGTCACTGGGACAGACAGTCAGCACCTTGAGGAGAGTGTGAGAGGGTCACTGGGACAGACAGTCAGCACCTTGGGGAGAGTGTGAGAGGGACACTGGGACAGACAGTCAGCCCCTTGAGGAGAGTGTGAGAGGGACACTGGGACACCGGGACAGACAGTCAGCACCTTGAGGAGAGTGTGAGAGGGACACTGGGACAGACAGTCAGCACCTTGAGGAGAGTGTGAGAGGGACACTGGGACACCGGGACAGACAGTCAGCACCTTGAGGAGAGAGTGAGAGGGACAGTGGGACAATGGGACAGACAGTCAGCACCTTGAGGAGAGTGTGAGAGGGACACTGGGACACCGGGACAGACAGTCAGCACCTTGGGGAGAGTGTGAGAGGAACACTGGGACAGATAGTCAGCACCTTGAGGAGAGTGTGAGAGGGGACACTGGGACACCGGGACAGACAGGCAGCACCTTGGGGAGAGTGTGAGAGGGGACACTGGGACACCGGGACAGGCAGTTAGCACCTTGGGGAGAGTGTGAGAGGGACACTGGGACAGGCAGTCAGCACCTTGGGGAGAGTGTGAGAGGGACACTGGAACAGACAGTCAGCACCTTGAGGAGAGTGTGAGAGGGGACACTGGGACACCGGGATAGGCAGTCAGCACCTTGAGGAGAGTGTGAGAGGGACACTGGGACACAGGGACAGTCAGCACCTTGAGGAGAGTGTGAGAGGGACACTGGGACACCGGGACAGACAGTCAGCACCTTGAGGAGATTGTGAGAGGGACACTGGGACACTGGGACAGACAGTCAGCACCTTGAGGAGAGTGTGAGAGGGACACTGGGACACTGGGACAGACAGTCAGCACGTTGAGGAGAGTGTGAGAGGGAACACTGGGACAGACTGTCAGCACCTTGAGGAGAGTGTGAGAGGGGGACACTGGGACACCGGAACAGGCAGTCAGCACCTTGAGGAGAGTGTGAGAGGGGGACACTGGGACACCGGGACAGGCAGTCAGCACCTTGAGGAGAGTGTGAGAGGGACACTGGGACACAGGGACAGTCAGCACCTTGAGGAGAGTGTGAGAGGGACACTGGGACACCGGGACAGATAGTCAGCACCTTGAGGAGAGTGTGAGAGGGACACTGGGACACTGGGACAGACAGTCAGCACCTTGAGGAGAGTGTGAGAGGGACACTGGGACACTGGGACAGACAGTCAGCACCTTGAGGAGAGTGTGAGAGGGACACTGGGACAGTCAGCACCTTGAGGAGAGTGTGAGAGGGGGAGACTGGGACACCGGAACAGACAGTCAGCACCTTGAGGAGAGTGTGAGAGGGGACACTGGGACAGACAGTCAGCACCTTGAGGAGAGTGCGAGGGGGACACTGGGACACTGGGACAGACAGTCAGCACCTTGAGGAGAGTGTGAGAGGGGACACTGGGACACTGGGACAGACAGTCAGCACCTTGAGGAGAGTGTGAGAGGGACACTGGGACAGACAGTCAGCACCTTGAGGAGAGTGTGAGAGGGACACTGGGACAGACAGTCAGCACCTTGAGGAGAGTGCGAGGGGGACACTGGGACAGACAGTCAGCACCTTGAGGAGAGTGTGAGAGGGACACTGGGACACTGGGACAGACAGTCAGCACCTTGAGGAGAGTGTGAGAGGGAACACTGGGACAGACTGTCAGCACCTTGAGGAGAGTGTGAGAGGGGGACACTGGGACACCGGAACAGGCAGTCAGCACCTTGAGGAGAGTGTGAGAGGGGGACACTGGGACACCGGGACAGGCAGTCAGCACCTTGAGGAGAGTGTGAGAGGGACACTGGGACACAGGGACAGTCAGCACCTTGAGGAGAGTGTGAGAGGGCCACTGGGACACCGGGACAGATAGTCAGCACCTTGAGGAGAGTGTGAGAGGGACACTGGGACACTGGGACAGACAGTCAGCACCTTGAGGAGAGTGTGAGAGGGACACTGGGACACTGGGACAGACAGTCAGCACCTTGAGGAGAGTGTGAGAGGGAACACTGGGACAGACAGTCAGCACCTTGAGGAGAGTGTGAGAGGGACACTGGGACACTGGGACAGACAGTCAGCACCTTGAGGAGAGTGTGAGAGGGACACTGGGACAGTCAGCACCTTGAGGAGAGTGTGAGAGGGGGAGACTGGGACACCGGAACAGACAGTCAGCACCTTGAGGAGAGTGTGAGAGGGGACACTGGGACAGACAGTCAGCACCTTGAGGAGAGTGCGAGGGGGACACTGGGACACTGGGACAGACAGTCAGCACCTTGAGGAGAGTGTGAGAGGGGACACTGGGACACTGGGACAGACAGTCAGCACCTTGAGGAGAGTGTGAGAGGGACACTGGGACAGACAGTCAGCACCTTGAGGAGAGTGTGAGAGGGACACTGGGACAGACAGTCAGCACCTTGAGGAGAGTGCGAGGGGGACCCTGGGACAGACAGTCAGCACCTTGAGGAGAGTGCGAGGGGGACACTGGGACACCCGGACAGACTGTCAGCACCTTGAGGAGAGTATGAGAGGGACACTGGGACAGACAGCACCTTGAGGAGAGTGTGAGAGGGGACACTGGGACAGACATTCAGCACCTTGAGGAGAGTGTGAGAGGGACACTGGGACAGACAGTCAGCACCTTGAGGAGAGTGTGAGAGGGACACCGGGACAGACAGTCAGCACCTTGAGGAGAGTGTGAGAGGGACACTAGGACACCGGGACAGACAGTCAGCACCTTGAGGAGAGTGTGAGAGGGACACTGGGACACTGGGACAGACAGTCAGCACCTTGGGGAGAGTCTGAGAGGGACACTGGGACAGTCAGCACCTTGAGGAGAGTGTGAGAGGGGGAGACTGGGACACCGGAACAGACAGTCAGCACCTTGAGGAGAGTGTGAGAGGGACACTGGGACAGACAGCACCTTGAGGAGAGTGTGAGAGGGGACACTGGGACAGACAGTCAGCACCTTGAGGAGAGTGTGAGAGGGACACTGGGACACTGGGACAGACTGTCAGCACCTTGAGGAGAGTGTGAGAAGTACACTGGGACAGACAGTCAGCACCTTGAGGAGAGTGTGAGAGGGACGCTGGGACACTGGGACAGACAGTCAGCACCTTGAGGAGAGTGTGAGAGGAACACTGGGACATCGGGACAGACAGTCAGCACCCTGAGGAGAGTGTGAGAGGGACACTGGGACAGACAGTCAGCACCTTGGGGAGAGTGTGAGAGGGACACTGGGACAGACAGTCAGCACCTTGAGGAGAGTGTGAGAGGGACACTGGGACAGACAGCACCTTGGGGAGAGTGTGAGAGGGACACTGGGACACCGGGACAGACAGTCAGCACCTTGAGGAGAGTGTGAGAGGGACACTGGGACAGACAGCACCTTGAGGAGAGTGTGAGAGGGACACTGGGACACCGGGACTGACAGTCAGCACCTTGAGGAGAGAGTGAGAGGGACACTGGGACACCGGGACAGACAGTCAGCACCTTGAGGAGAGTGTGAGAGGGACACTGGGACAGACAGTCAGCACCTTGAGGAGAGTGTGAGAGGGACACTGGGACAGACAGTCAGCACCTTGAGGAGAATGTGAGAGGGACACTGGAACAGACAGTCAGCACCTTGAGGAGAGTGTGAGAGGGACACTGGGACACCGGGACAGGCAGTCAGCACCTTGAGGAGAATGTGAGAGGGACACTGGGACACAGGGACAGTCAGCACCTTGAGGAGAGTGTGAGAGGGACATTGGGACACTGGGACAGACAGTCAGCACCTTGAGGAGAGTGTGAGAGGGACACTGGGACACTGGGACAGACAGTCAGCACCTTGAGGAGAATGTGAGAGGGACACTGGGACACAGGGACAGTCAGCACCTTGAGGAGAGTGTGAGAGGGACATTGGGACACTGGGACAGACAGTCAGCACCTTGAGGAGAGTGTGAGAGGGACACTGGGACACCGGGACAGACAGTCAGCACCTTGAGGAGAGTGTGAGAGGGGGCACTGCGACACTGGGACAGACAGTCAGCACCTTGAGGAGAATGTGAGAGGGACACTGGGACAGACAGTCAGCACCTTGAGGAGAGTATGAGAGGGACACTGGGACACCGGGACAGACAGTCAGCACCTTGAGGAGAATGTGAGAGGGACACTGGGACAACAGTCAGCACCTTGAGGAGAGTGTGAGAGGGACACTGGGATACCGGGACAGACAGTCAGCACCTTGAGGAGAGTGTGAGAGGGACACTGGGACAGACAGTCAGCACCTTGAGGAGAGTGTGAGAGGGGGGACACTGGGACAGACAGTCAGCACCTTGAGGAGAGTGTGAGAGGGACATTGGGACACCGGGACAGACAGTCAGCACCTTGAAGTGAGTGTGAGAGGGACACTGGGACAGACAGTCAGCACCTTGAGGAGAGTGTGAGAGGGACACTGGGACACGGGGACAGACAGTCAGCACCTTGAGGAGAGTGTGAGAGGGACACTGGGACACCGGGACAGACAGTCAGCACCTTGGGGAGAGTGTGAGAGGGACACTGGGACAGACAGTCAGCACCTTGAGGAGAGTGTGAATGGGACACTGGGACACCGGGACAGACAGTCAGCACCTTGAGGAGAGTGTGAGAGGGACATTGGGACACTGGGGCAGACAGTCAGCACCTTGAGGAGAGTGTGAGAGGGACACCGGGACAGACTGTCAGCACCTTGAGGAGAGTGTGAGAGGGGGACACTGGGACACCGGGACAGGCAGTCAGCACCTTGAGGAGAGTGTGAGAGGGACACTGGGACACAGGGACAGTCAGCACCTTGAGGAGAGTGTGAGAGGGACACTGGGACACCGGGACAGATAGTCAGCACCTTGAGGAGAGTGTGAGAGGGACACTGGGACACTGGGACAGACAGTCAGCACCTTGAGGAGAGTGTGAGAGGGACACTGGGACACTGGGACAGACAGTCAGCACCTTGAGGAGAGTGTGAGAGGGAACACTGGGACAGACAGTCAGCACCTTGAGGAGAGTGTGAGAGGGACACTGGGACACTGGGACAGACAGTCAGCACCTTGAGGAGAGTGTGAGAGGGACACTGGGACAGTCAGCACCTTGAGGAGAGTGTGAGAGGGGGAGACTGGGACACCGGAACAGACAGTCAGCACCTTGAGGAGAGTGTGAGAGGGGACACTGGGACAGACAGTCAGCACCTTGAGGAGAGTGCGAGGGGGACACTGGGACACTGGGACAGACAGTCAGCACCTTGAGGAGAGTGTGAGAGGGGACACTGGGACACCGGGACAGACAGTCAGCACCTTGAGGAGAGTGTGAGAGGGACACTGGGACAGACAGCACCTTGAGGAGAGTGTGAGAGGGACACTGGGACACCGGGACTGACAGTCAGCACCTTGAGGAGAGAGTGAGAGGGACACTGGGACACCGGGACAGACAGTCAGCACCTTGAGGAGAGTGTGAGAGGGACACTGGGACAGACAGTCAGCACCTTGAGGAGAGTGTGAGAGGGACACTGGGACAGACAGTCAGCACCTTGAGGAGAGTGTGAGATGGGGACACTGGGACACCGGGACAGACAGTCAGCACCTTGAGGAGAGTGTGAGAGGGACACTGGGACACAGGGACAGTCAGCACCTTGAGGAGAGTGTGAGAGGGACATTGGGACACTGGGACAGACAGTCAGCACCTTGAGGAGAGTGTGAGAGGGACACTGGGACACTGGGACAGACAGTCAGCACCTTGAGGAGAATGTGAGAGGGACACTGGGACACAGGGACAGTCAGCACCTTGAGGAGAGTGTGAGAGGGACATTGGGACACTGGGACAGACAGTCAGCACCTTGAGGAGAGTGTGAGAGGGACACTGGGACACCGGGACAGACAGTCAGCACCTTGAGGAGAGTGTGAGAGGGGGCACTGCGACACTGGGACAGACAGTCAGCACCTTGAGGAGAATGTGAGAGGGACACTGGGACAGACAGTCAGCACCTTGAGGAGAGTATGAGAGGGACACTGGGACACCGGGACAGACAGTCAGCACCTTGAGGAGAATGTGAGAGGGACACTGGGACAACAGTCAGCACCTTGAGGAGAGTGTGAGAGGGACACTGGGATACCGGGACAGACAGTCAGCACCTTGAGGAGAGTGTGAGAGGGACACTGGGACAGACAGTCAGCACCTTGAGGAGAGTGTGAGAGGGGGGACACTGGGACAGACAGTCAGCACCTTGAGGAGAGTGTGAGATGGGGACACTGGGACACCGGGACAGACAGTCAGCACCTTGAGGAGAGTGTGAGAGGGACATTGGGACACCGGGACAGACAGTCAGCACCTTGAAGTGAGTGTGAGAGGGACACTGGGACAGACAGTCAGCACCTTGAGGAGAGTGTGAGAGGGACACTGGGACACCGGGACAGACAGTCAGCACCTTGGGGAGAGTGTGAGAGGGACACTGGGACAGACAGTCAGCACCTTGAGGAGAGTGTGAATGGGACACTGGGACACCGGGACAGACAGTCAGCACCTTGAGGAGAGTGTGAGAGGGACATTGGGACACTGGGGCAGACAGTCAGCACCTTGAGGAGAGTGTGAGAGGGACATTGGGACAGACTGTCAGCACCTTGAGGAGAGTGTGAGAGGGGGACACTGGGACACCGGAACAGGCAGTCAGCACCTTGAGGAGAGTGTGAGAGGGGGACACTGGGACACCGGGACAGGCAGTCAGCACCTTGAGGAGAGTGTGAGAGGGACACTGGGACACAGGGACAGTCAGCACCTTGAGGAGAGTGTGAGAGGGACACTGGGACACCGGGACAGATAGTCAGCACCTTGAGGAGAGTGTGAGAGGGACACTGGGACAGACAGTCAGCACCTTGAGGAGAGTGTGAGAGGGACACTGGGACACTGGGACAGACAGTCAGCACCTTGAGGAGAGTGTGAGAGGGAACACTGGGACAGACAGTCAGCACCTTGAGGAGAGTGTGAGAGGGACACTGGGACACTGGGACAGACAGTCAGCACCTTGAGGAGAGTGTGAGAGGGACACTGGGACAGTCAGCACCTTGAGGAGAGTGTGAGAGGGGGAGACTGGGACACCGGAACAGACAGTCAGCACCTTGAGGAGAGTGTGAGAGGGACACTGGGACACCGGGACAGACAGTCAGCACCTTGAGGAGAGTGTGAGAGGGACACTGGGACAGACAGTCAGCACCTTGAGGAGAGTGCGAGGGGGACACTGGGACACTGGGACAGACAGTCAGCACCTTGAGGAGAGTGTGAGAGGGGACACTGGGACACTGGGACAGACAGTCAGCACCTTGAGGAGAGTGTGAGAGGGACACTGGGACAGACAGTCAGCACCTTGAGGAGAGTGTGAGAGGGACACTGGGACAGACAGTCAGCACCTTGAGGAGAGTGCGAGGGGGACACTGGGACAGACAGTCAGCACCTTGAGGAGAGTGCGAGGGGGACACTGGGACACCCGGACAGACTGTCAGCACCTTGAGGAGAGTATGAGAGGGACACTGGGACAGACAGCACCTTGAGGAGAGTGTGAGAGGGGACACTGGGACAGACATTCAGCACCTTGAGGAGAGTGTGAGAGGGACACTGGGACAGACAGTCAGCACCTTGAGGAGAGTGTGAGAGGGACACCGGGACAGACAGTCAGCACCTTGAGGAGAGTGTGAGAGGGACACTAGGACACCGGGACAGACAGTCAGCACCTTGAGGAGAGTGTGAGAGGGACACTGGGACACTGGGACAGACAGTCAGCACCTTGAGGAGAGTGTGAGAGGGACACTGGGACACTGGGACAGACAGTCAGCACCTTGGGGAGAGTGTGAGAGGGACACTGGGACAGTCAGCACCTTGAGGAGAGTGTGAGAGGGGGAGACTGGGACACCGGAACAGACAGTCAGCACCTTGAGGAGAGTGTGAGAGGGACACTGGGACAGACAGCACCTTGAGGAGAGTGTGAGAGGGGACACTGGGACAGACAGTCAGCACCTTGAGGAGAGTGTGAGAGGGACACTGGGACACTGGGACAGACAGTCAGCACCTTGAGGAGAGTGTGAGAGGTACACTGGGACAGACAGTCAGCACCTTGAGGAGAGTGTGAGAGGGACGCTGGGACACTGGGACAGACAGTCAGCACCTTGAGGAGAGTGTGAGAGGAACACTGGGACATCGGGACAGACAGTCAGCACCCTGAGGAGAGTGTGAGAGGGACACTGGGACAGACAGTCAGCACCTTGGGGAGAGTGTGAGAGGGACACTGGGATACTGGGACAGACAGTCAGCACCTTGAGGAGAGTGTGAGAGGGACACTGGGACAGACAGCACCTTGGGGAGAGTGTGAGAGGGACACTGGGACACCGGGACAGACAGTCAGCACCTTGAGGAGAGTGTGAGAGGGACACTGGGACAGACAGCACCTTGAGGAGAGTGTGAGAGGGACACTGGGACACCGGGACTGACAGTCAGCACCTTGAGGAGAGTGTGAGAGGGATACCGGGACAGACAGTCAGCACCTTGAGGAGAGTGTGAGAGGGACACTGGGACAGACAGTCAGCACCTTGAGGAGAGTGTGAGAGGGACACTGGGACAGACAGTCAGCACCTTGAGGAGAATGTGAGAGGGACACTGGAACAGACAGTCAGCACCTTGAGGAGAGTGTGAGAGGGACACTGGGACACCGGGACAGGCAGTCAGCACCTTGAGGAGAATGTGAGAGGGACACTGGGACACAGGGACAGTCAGCACCTTGAGGAGAGTGTGAGAGGGACATTGGGACACTGGGACAGACAGTCAGCACCTTGAGGAGAGTGTGAGAGGGACACTGGGACACTGGGACAGACAGTCAGCACCTTGAGGAGAATGTGAGAGGGACACTGGGACACAGGGACAGTCAGCACCTTGAGGAGAGTGTGAGAGGGACATTGGGACACTGGGACAGACAGTCAGCACCTTGAGGAGAGTGTGAGAGGGACACTGGGACACCGGGACAGACAGTCAGCACCTTGAGGAGAGTGTGAGAGGGGGCACTGCGACACTGGGACAGACAGTCAGCACCTTGAGGAGAATGTGAGAGGGACACTGGGACAGACAGTCAGCACCTTGAGGAGAGTATGAGAGGGACACTGGGACACCGGGACAGACAGTCAGCACCTTGAGGAGAATGTGAGAGGGACACTGGGACAACAGTCAGCACCTTGAGGAGAGTGTGAGAGGGACACTGGGATACCGGGACAGACAGTCAGCACCTTGAGGAGAGTGTGAGAGGGACACTGGGACAGACAGTCAGCACCTTGAGGAGAGTGTGAGAGGGGGGACACTGGGACAGACAGTCAGCACCTTGAGGAGAGTGTGAGATGGGGACACTGGGACACCGTGACAGACAGTCAGCACCTTGAGGAGAGTGTGAGAGGGACACTGGGACACCGGGACAGACAGTCAGCACCTTGAAGTGAGTGTGAGAGGGACACTGGGACAGACAGTCAGCACCTTGAGGAGAGTGTGAGAGGGACACTGGGACACCGGGACAGACAGTCAGCACCTTGGGGAGAGTGTGAGAGGGACACTGGGACAGACAGTCAGCACCTTGAGGAGAGTGTGAATGGGACACTGGGACACCGGGACAGACAGTCAGCACCTTGAGGAGAGTGTGAGAGGGACATTGGGACACTGGGGCAGACAGTCGTCACCTTGAGGAGAGTGTGAGAGGGGGACACTGGGACACCGGGACAGACAGTCAGCACCTTGAGGAGAGTGTGAGAGGGACATTGGGACAGACAGTCAGCACCTTGAGGAGAGTGTGAGAGGGACACTGGGACACCGGGACAGACAGTCGTCACCTTGAGGAGAGTGTGAGAGGGGGACACTGGGACACCGGGACAGACAGTCAGCACCTTGAGGAGAGTGTGAGTGGGGGACACTGGGACACCGGGACAGACAGTCAGCACCTTGAGGAGAGTGTGAGTGGGGGACACTGGGACACCGGGACAGACAGTCAGCACCTTGAGGAGAGTGTGAGTGGGGGACACTGGGACACCTGGACAGACAGTCAGCACCTTGAGGAGAGTGTGAGAGGGACACTGGGACAGACAGTCAGCACCTTGAGGAGAGTGTGAGAGGGACACTGGGACAGACAGTCAGCACCTTGAGGAGAGTGTGCGAGGGGGACAGTGGGACACCGGGACAGACAGTCAGCACATTGAGGAGAGTGTGAGAGGGACACTGGGACACCGGGACAGACAGTCAGCACCTTGAGGAGAGTGTGAGAGGGACACTGGGACACTGGGACAGACAGTCAGCACCTTGGGGAAAGTGTGAGAGGGACACTGGGACAGACAGCACCTTGAGGAGAGTGCGAGGGGGACACTGGGGCACCGGGACAGACAGTCAGCTCCTTGAGGAGAGTGTGAGAGGGACACTGGAACAGCGGGACAGACAGTCAGCACCTTGAGGAGAGTGTGAGAGGGACACCGGGACAGACAGTCAGCACCTTGGGGAGTGTGTGAGAGGGACACTGGGACAGACAGCACCTTGAGGAGAGTGTGAGATGGGGACATAGAGGATTGAAGCTACTGGTAGAGTTGTACAGCACTGGGATCGAGACTGTTTGTTTCTGTCCTGTGGGACAGTCAGCACCTTGAGGAGAGTGTGAGAGGGACACTGGGACACCGGGACAGACAGTCAGCACCTTGAGGAGTGTGTCGGATGGGGACACTGGGACACTGGGACAGACAGTCAGCACCTTGAGGAGAGTGTCGGATGGGGACACTGGGACACTGGGACAGACAGTCAGCACCTTGAGGAGAGTGTGAGATGGAGACATAGAGGATTGAAGCTACTGGTAGAGTTGTACAGCACTGGGATCGAGACTGTTTGTTTTTGTCCTGTGGTTCTGAGGATTCTCTTCAATATCGACTCCACTGTCAGGTGTCAGGGACACAAGTCTTTATTCCGTCTGTTCACACAACACTCCAAATATTGACTGCCCAATCTGGGAGGATCCCAACAGCTCACCCCACACCTGAGATCACATGGCCCGTTCACTTAAAGAAAGCCCCAACATATGTAACACTCTCCCATGTAAGTCACACCTCTCCCCCCCACCCCCACACCCCCCGGTACAGCAACAGCATTTGAAACCATTTGCGAACATTTTTCTCTATTCACTTCATCCAGGCTTGGTGCAGAATCCACAGCATATTTACAATATAATACATCCCATAGTTCATTCCTGATCCTTATGTCCATCTCACATAGACCTGATCAATGGGAGTGACAACCCCTTGGGGGTTGATGCCTGGGGACTGGAGCCAGTTTTAAGATCCTCTCTGGTGAGTGAAGCCTCGATGAACCCACCAACGTTTGATCGTCTTCCCGCCGGTCGTCAGGAACCAATGTCGAGTTCCCTGTCCCCTCCATCAGCGGAGGAGCTGTTGATACCAGGCCTCCCTGGCCTCCCACATAATAGAACAGAGAGTATAGAAGGTGGCAGGAATCTAACCTCAGGCAGAGCAAAAGAAAGGTGACAGGAATGAGAAGGGAGGTGGGCAATGCGGGACTGAGGGTGTTGGACCTCAATGCGGGACTGAGGGTGTTGTACCTCAATGCGGGACTGAGGGTGTTGTACCTCAATGCGGGACTGAGGGTGTTGGACCTCAATGCGGGACTGAGGGTGTTGTACCTCAATGCGGGACTGAGGGTGTTGTACCTCAATGCGGGACTGAGGGTGTTGGACCTCAATGCGGGACAGAGGCTGTTGTACCTCAATGCGTGCAGTATATCAATCAAGGTAAATGAGCTTGTTGCGCACATTGAAATTGGCCGGTCCGATGTTGTGGGCATCACAGAGACGTGGCTGCAAGGGGATCAGGGCTGGGATCTAAATATCCAAGGATAGGTGTCTTATTGGAAGGACAGGCAGATGGGCAAAGGGGGCGGGGTTGTATTGTTCATAAGGAATGGCATTAAATCAATAGCAAGAAGCGGTACAGGATCAGAAGGCAGAGAAACTCTGTGGGTAGAGTTCAGGAGAAACAATGGTAAAATGACCCTGATGGGAGTTATGTACAGGCCTCCAAGCAGTCGTCAGGATGAGGGGCAGAAAATAAATCTGGATGTAGAAAATGCACATAAAAAGGCAATATTACAATAATTATGGGGGACTTCAAAATGCAGGTGGCCTGGGAAAATCCGGGAGGTAGTGGGTCCCAAGAAAAGGAATTTGTGGAATGTCCAAGAGATGCTTTTTTGGAGCAGCTTGTGACAGAGCCCACTCGGGAAACGGGAATTCTGGAGTTGGTGATGTGTAATGAGGCAGACTTGATTCGGGAACTTAAGGTGAAGTGACCCTGAGAGAGCAGTGACCACAATATGATAGAATTTACCCTGCAGTTTGAGAGGGAGAAACTGGAATCAGATGTAAAGGTATTTGAATTAAATAAAGATAACTACAAGGACATGAGGGAGGAGCTGGCCAGAGTTGATTGGAAAGGGAGCCGAGCAGTGGAGACAGTGGAACGGCAATTACAGGAGTTTTCCGGGGTGGGGGGTTATTCGGGAGGCACAACAGAAATTCATCCCAAGGAGGAGGAAACCTGCTAAAGAGAGGACGAAGCTTCCATGGCTGACGAGGAAAGTAAAGGACAGCATAAAAGCAAAAGAATCACTGGAGGCAGGGAGGGTACCAGAGGACTGGAAATTAGCTGATGTAACAGCGCTGTTTAAGAAGGGAGGGAGGCAGCAGATGGGACATTATAGGCCGGTTCGACTGACTTCGTTCATTGGCAAGATTTTAGAGTCCATTATTAAAGATGAGATCGCAGAGTACTTGGAAGTGCATGATAAAGTAGGACTGAGTCAGCACGGCTTTGTCAAGGGGAGATCATGTCTGACAAATCTGTTAGAGTTCTTTGAAGAGGTAACAAGGAAGTTAGATAAAGGAGAGCCAGTGGACCTGATTTATTTGGATTTCCAAAAGGCCTTTGACAAGGTGCCACATCGGAGACTTTTAAATAAGTTAGGTGCCCGTCGTGTTAAGTGTATGATCCTGGCATGGATAGAGGATTGGTTGACTGGCAGAAGGCAGAGAGTGGGGATAAACGGGTCTTTTCCAGGATGGCAGCCGGTGACTAGTTGTGTGCCTCAGGGGTCGGTACTGGGACCACAACTTTTCACAATACACATTAACGATTTGGAAGAACGAAATGAAGCCACTGTTGCCAAGTTTGCAGATGATGGAAAGATATGCAGAGGGAGAGATAGTATTAAGGAAGCAGGGGGACTGCACAAGGACTTGGATAGGCTAGGAAAGTGGGCAAAGAAGTGGCAGATGGAATATAACGTGGAAAAGTGTGAGATTATAAACATTGGAAGGAGAAATGGAGGCATAGACTATTTTCTAATTGGGGAAATGCTTAGGCAATCAGAAGCACAAAGGGACTAGGGAGTCCTTGTTCAAGATTCTCTTAAGGTTAACGTGTAGGTTCATAGAACCATAGAAAATTACAGCTCAGAAACAGGCCTTTTGACCCTTCTTGTCTGTGGCGAACCATTTTTTGCCTAGTCCCACTGACCTGCACTTGGACCATATCCCTCCACACCCTCTCATCCATGAACCCGTCCAAGCTTTTCTTACATGTTCAGTTAGCAGTCAGGAAGACAAATGCAATGTTAGCATTCATGTCGAGAGGGCTGGAATACAAGAGCAGGGATGGACTTCTGAGGCTGTATAAGGCTCTCTTTGGAGCATTGTGATTGGTTTTGGGCCCAGTATCTAAGGAAGGATGTGCTGGCCTAGGAAAGGATCCAGAGGAAGTTAACAAGAATGATCCCTGGAATGAAGAGCTTGTCGTATGAGGAACGGTTGAAGACTCTGGATCTGTACTCGTTGGAGTTTACAAGGATCAGGGGGATCTTATTGAAACTTACAGGATACTGCGGGGCCTGATATAGAGTGGACGTGGAGATGATTTTTCCACTCGTAGGAAAAACTAGAACCAGAGGGCATAACCTCAGGCTAAAGGGACGATCCTTCAAAATGGAGATAAGGATGAATTTCTTCAGCCAGAGAGTGGTGAATCTGTGGAATTCGTTGCCACAGAGGGCTGTGGAGGCCGGGTCATTGAGTGTCTTTAAGACAGAGATAGATAGGTTTTTGATCAATAAAGGAATCAAGGGTTATCGGGAGAAGGCAGGAGAATGGGGATGAGAATCATATCAGCCATGATTGAATGGCGGAGCAGACTCGATGGGCCGAATGGCCGAAATCTGTTCCTCTATCTCAAGGTTTTATAAAGAGAGGTTGGATAGGCTTGAGCAGTTTTCGTTGGAGCAGAGAAGACTGAGGGGCAACCTGATCGAGGTGTTCAAGATTATGAGGAACATGGACAGAGTGGATAAGGAGCAGGGATAAACTGGGGCTGTTCTCACTGGAAAGACGGAGGATGAGGGGTGACCTAATAGAGGTGTATAAAATTATGAAAGGTATAGATAGGGTGAACGGTGGGAAGCTTTTTCCCAGGTCGGAGGTGACGTTCACGAGGGGTCATAGGTTCAAGGTGAGGTGGGGGAGGTTTAACACGGATATCAGAAGGACGTATTTTACACAGAGGGTGGTGGGGGCCTGGAATGCGCTGCCGGGCAAGGTGCTGAAGGCGGACACACTGGGAATGTTTAAAACTTATCGAGATAGCCACATGAACGGAGTGGGAATGGAGGGATACAAAATAATGGTCTAGTTTGGACAAGGGAGGGGCGCGGGCTTGGAGGGCCGAAGGGCCTGTTCCTGTGCTGTATTGTTCTTTGTTCTTTGAGCAGCTGTTTCCCTTAGTTGAAGGGTCAGTTACGAGGGATATAGGTTCAAGGTGAGGGGCAGGAGGTTTAGGGGGGAATGTGAGGAAAAACCCTTTTACCCAGAGGGTGGTGCCGGTCTGGAATGCGCTGCCTGGGAGGGTGGTGGAGGTGGGTTGCCTCACATCCTCTAAAAAGTGCCTGGATGAGCACTTGGCACAGCCATAACATTCAGGGCTATGGACCAGGTGCTGGCAAGCGGGATTACGTGGGCAGGTCAAGGCATTTCATGCATCGGTGCAGACTCGATGGGCCGAAGGGCCTCCTCTGCGCCGTGTGATTCTATGATTCTCTGAGTGTTGCTGAGGTCATGGAGTGACCGGGAAGTGATGGGTTCAGGCTGGTTGGGTTGGTGGGGATCAGGTGGTGGGACAGGCGGGTTTGAGTGGAATCATAGAAGATTAAAGAAACCCTACAGTACAGAAAGAGGCCATTCGGCCGATCGAGTCTGCACCGACCACAATCCCACCCAGGCCCTACCCCCATACCCCTACATTTTTACCCACTAATCCCTCTAATCTATGCATCCCAGGACACGTTTATCATGTCCAATCAACCTAACCCGCACATCTTTGGACTGTGGGAGGAAACCGGAGCACCCGGAGGAAACCCACGCAGACACAAGGAGAATGTGCAAACTCCACACAGACAGTGACCCAAGCCGGGAATCGAACCCAGGTCCCTGGAGCTGTGAAGCAGCAGTGCTAACCACTGTGCTACCGTGCCGCTTCCATGTTAGAATGGAACCAATGTAACAACCAATAGAACCACATTGGATCTGTTGCAGTGACCAATGGGAACAAGCTGTAAGGGTCAGCTGACCCAGTAAACTATGTAACCAATGAGAAAAATAATGTGGTGGTCAGCTGACCAGCTGACTCAGTATCAGTCAGAAGCTGCTGGGGTTTGTGGGAATGGCCCAGGGTGAGGCCTCGAGTGTTGGAGGAATGAAGTTTCATTATTGAAACGTTTTGTCTGATTTACAAGTTGGAGTAAGTTTTGTTTCATTTTATTGCCCAGAACTGAAGAGTCCCTTCTGCTGGATGAACATGGAATACCGAGGGGAGTGGGGTGTTTATTTGGGGTGGGGGTGAGGGTAGGGCGTGTGGGGCTGTCCCATCCGGGGCACCGTCTGCGCCTTTAAAATCAAATCCAAAGTTACAAGAGTTTTTTTTCCCCCTCCTAATGTTTTCATTGTAACTATGATCTGATGTCAGTGATTGAAATCAGTTTGTCAGATGGTAGCAGGCACAGCACAATTCTCCAGTAGAATAGGCCTTCTGGACAATCGCCGGGTAAACCCTTAACTATCAGGGGCGCAACAAGTACGATAATACGCAGCCCCCCCCCTTCCCATTACCAGACAGCCCCCCCCCCCTCCAGCCCATGCTCCAATCCATTACTAATTAAAACTCTGTCTGTCTCCTCAAATTTACCATGTCCCAGCATCCACCGCACTCCGAGGTAATGAATTCCACAGATTCACCACCCATTGAGAGAAGTAATTTCTCCCCATGTCTGTTTTAAATCTGCTGCCCCTTTCCCGTAAGATGCCCTACATTGTTCTACACTGTGATTCCTGATAGGCTGCTTTATACCACTCCCACTACAGTGGCACAGTGGTTAGCACTGCTGCCTCACAGCCACAGGGACCTGGGTTCGATTCCCGGCTTGCCTCACTGTCTGTGTGGAGTCTGCACGTTCTCCCCGTGTCTGCATGAGTTTTCTCCGGGTGCTCCGGTTTCCTTCCAAAGTCCCATAGAAGTGCTGGTTAGATACATTGGCCATGCTAAATACTCCCTCAGTGTTAACCCAACAGGCGCCGGAGTGTAGCAACTGTGGGATTTTCACAGTAACTTCATTGCAGTGTTGATGTAAGCCTACTTTTGACACGAATAAATAACCTTTATACTTATTGACTGATGCTTGAGTGTTAAACATCCCGATACAATCAGCTCTTGTTTACACAGCAAAAACAATCCCATTCCAAGAGATACATGGGAGAGTGAACATCGAAGAGCCTGTTCCTCTGCAGCACTTTTCTTTGTTCTTAAGGCATAAATATCTTTCAGCATGTTGATTTTGAAATAATTTTATCCAAGATTTAACATAAATCTGTCTTCTTCACATCAGGTTATGGATCTGACTTTTATGGTAAGAAAAACATCCTTCAGTTCAGTTCCTGTTATTCAACTCCTCCAAAACAGTCATGGGGGCGATGGGTTATTCACTCAGACATTTCCCTAAGATGCTTTTAATGTGATAATCCTTGGAAATTTAAACAGATAGTGAAAAAATCATGACAGTTCAATGAATCCGATCACATTGCAGAATGCCAAGACTAATATAACCTGCTGCCTGGCTAATTGGATTAGCTCTGCTGCCTCACAGCACCAGGGACACAGGTTCGATTCCCGGCTTGGGTCACTGTCTGTGCGGAGTCTGCATGTTCTCCCCATGTCTGCGTGGGTTTCCTCCGGCTGCTCCGGTTTCCTCCCACAGTCTGAAAAACGTGCTGTTAGGTGGATTGGCAATGCTAAAGTGTCCTTAGTGTCCACAGATGTACAGGATAGGTGGATTGGCCATTCTACATTGCCCCTTAGTGTCCACAGATGTACTGGATCGGTGGATTGGCCATTCCACAATGCCCCCTAGTGTCCACAGATGTGCGGGTTAGGTGGATTGGCCATTCTACATTGCCCCTTCGTGTCCACAGATGTGCGGGTTAGGTGGATTGGCCATGCTAATTGCCCCTTAGTGTCCACAGATGTGCGGGTTAGGTGGATTGGCCATGCTAATTGCCCCTTAGTGTCCACAGATGTGCGGGTTAGGTGGATTGGCCATGCTAATTGCCCCTTAGTGTCCACAGATGTGCGGGTTAGGTGGATTGGCCATGCTAATTGCCCCTTAGTGTCCACAGATGTGCGGGTTAGGTGGATTGGCCATGCTAATTGCCCCTTACTGTCCAAAGATTTGCAGGTTAGGTGAATTGGTCATGCTAAATTTAGCACTCATGCCACGATGAATCATAGAATTCCAGTGCAGAAGGAGGCCATTCAGCCCATCGAGTCTGCACAGCCCTGTCCCTGTAACCCCATGCATTTACCCGAGCTCGTCTCCCTGACACTAAGGGGCAATTTAGCATCGCCAATCCACCTAACCTGCATATATTTGGAGTTTGGGAGGAAACCGGAGCACCCGGAGGAAACCCACGCAGACACGGGGAGAACGTGCAAACTCCACACAGACAGTGACCCAAGGCCAGGAATCGAACCCGGTTCCCTGGCGCTGTGACACCCCACGAAGGATCAATCTGTTTCTGAATATCAAGATTTATTAATGTTGGGGGTACAGAGTGTGAGCAGAATAAGAAGATTTTCGGGCACCTTCGTGTTGAGCTGGGTCAGAGAACGGGGCTTTAAATATTTGAATTCAGTTTGTAAAATCTGGAAATAAGTCAGTGAAAATAACGGTGAAGTTGATGGGTTGTTGTAAAAACCTGACCAGTTCACTGATGTACTTCGGGAGAGGTCCTTACCCAGGCTCAGCTCTACGTGACTCCAGCCCCACACCAATGTGGCTGACTCAACTGTCCTCTGAAGTGACTGAGTCAGCCCTGTGGTTGTAAGAAAGCTCCAACCATGAATTTCCAAGGATGGACACTAAAGTCAGCAATGCCCACACACTGAGAATGAACAATACTGATTTTGGCACGACACACCGGTTATGTTACACCACACTAAGGGCCTCATGGTCTGATTTGCCAGCGGGATAAAGCCTCAGAACAGCAGGTTGTGTAGTGTCCAAAGATGTGCAGGTTGGGTGGATTAGCCATGCTGAATTGCCCCTTAGTGTCCAAAGACATGCTGGTCAGGTGCATTGGCCATGCTAAATTCTCCCTGAGTACATGCGAACAGGTGCCGGAGTGTGGCGACTCGGGGATTTTCACAGGCGATTCATAGAGATTTACAGCATGGAAACAGGACCTTTGGCCCAACTTGTCCACACATCCCCGTTTTCACCAATAAGCTCGCCCCAATTGCCCGCATTTGGCCCATATCCCTTTATACCCATAGAAATCATAGAATCCCTAATGTGCAGAAGGAGGCCATTTGGCCCATCGTGTCTGCACCAATCACAATGCCACCCAGACCCTATCCCTGTAACCCCACCCATTTATCATGCTCGTCCACCTGACACAAAGGGGCAATTTACTATGGCCAATCAACCTAACCTGCTCACCTTTGGACTGTGGAAGGGAACTGGAGCACCCGGAGGAAACCCACGCAGACACGGGGAGAATGTGCAGACTCCACACAGACAGAGACCTGAGGCTGGAATTGAACACGGGTCCCTGCCGCTGTGAGGCAGCAGTGCCAACCACTGTGCCACCGTGCAGCCCATCTTACCCATGTAACTGTCTAAATGCTTTTTGAAAGTCAAAATTGTACCCGTCTCCACTACTGCCTCTGGCAGCTCGTTTGCAATAAGTGACGTTTCAACAAAATTAACTTAATTGCAGCGTTAATATAAGCCTACTTGTGACCAATACATAAACTTTAATCTGTAAACGGTGCCATCTTTGATGAAGAGTAAGATAAAAGCAAAATACCGCGGATGCTGGAATCTGAAATTAAAACAGGAAACGCTGGAAAAACTCAGCAGGTCCGACAGCATCTGTGGGGAGAGAATAGAGCAAATGTTTCAACTCTGGATGACCCTTCGTCAGACTCAAAGCGTTGTCTCGATTCTCTCTTCTGTCTGTGTGGAGTTTGCACATTCCCTCCGTGTCTGTGTGGGTTTCCTCCGGGTGCTCCGGTTTCCTCCCGCAGTCCAAAGATCTGCAGGTTAGGTGGATCGACCATGATAAATCACCACTTAGTGTCAGGGGGACTAGCAGGGGAAATATGTGGGGTTATGGGGATAGGGCCTGGGTGGGATTGTTGTCGGTGTAGGCTCGATGGGCCAAATGGCCTCCTTCTGCACTGTAGGGATTCTATGATTCACAGATGCTGTCAGACCTGCTGAGATTTTCCAGTATTTTCTGTTTTTGATAAAGTTATACCTCCCAAAGTAAACAGACAGTGGAAACAGAAGGTCCCTTATTTCATAACAAAATGGTGATTTTCGAACCACTGCCCAGAATCGACAGTCAGAAAAGGAACTTTGCTGTTAAATTAAAGTACTGTGTTCAGTGAAGCACGTTAAAATAATCTGGGTCAAATACCTTCAATTCACAATTTTGATTACACAATAAGGATTACACAATATTGATTCCACAATAATGATTACACAATAAGGATTACACAATATTTATTACACAATAAGGATTACACAACATTGATTACACAATATTGATTACACAGTATTGATTACACAACATTGATTACACAATATTAATTACACAACATTGATTACACAGTTATGATTACACAACATTGATTACACAATATTAATTACACAACATTGATTACACAGTTATGATTACACAACATTGATTGCACAATATTAATTACACAACATTGATTACACAGTTATGATTACACAACATTGATTACACAATATTACAAAGAACACAGAACAAAACAGCACAGGAACCAGCCCTTCGGCCCTCCAAGTCCACGCCGCTCCCTGGTCCAAACTAGACCATTCTTTTGTATCCCTCCATTCCCACTCCGTTCATGTGGCTAACCAGATAAGTCATAATCGTTCCCAGTGTATCCGCCTCCACCACTTTGCCTGGCAGCGCATTCCAGGCTCCCACCACCCTCTGTGTAAAATACGTCCATCTGATATCCGTGTTAAACCTTCCCCCTCTCACCTTGAACCTATGACCCCTCGTGAACGTCACCACCGACTTGGGAAAATGCTTCCCACGGTTCACCCTAACTTTGCCTTTCATAATTTTATACACCTCGATTAGGTCACCCCCCATCCTCCGTCTTTCTAGTGAGAACAACCCCAGTTTACCCAATCTCTCCTTATAACTAAGCCCTTCCATACCAGGCAAGATCCTGGTAAACCTCCTCTGTACTCTCTCCAAAGCCTCCACGTCCTTCTGGTAGTGTGGCGACCAGAACTGGACGCAGTATTCCAAATGCGGCTGAACCAACGTTCTATACAACTGCAACATCAGACCCCAACTTTTATACTCTATGCCCCATCCTATGAAGGCAAGCATGCCATATGCCTTATTCACTACCTTCTCCACCTGTGACGTCACCTTCAAGGATATGTGGACTTGCACACCCAGGTCCCTCTGCGTATCTACACCCTTTATGGTTCTGCCATTTACCGTATAGCTCCCCCCGACGTTAGTTCTACCAAAATGCATCACTTCGCATTCATCTGGATTGAACTCCATCTGCCATTTCTTTGCCCAAATTTCCAGCCTATCTATATCCTTCTGTAGCCTCTGACAATGTTCCTCACTATCTGCAAGTCCAGCCATTTTCGTGTCGTCCGCAAAGTTACTGATCACCCCAGTTACACCTTCTTCCAGATCGTTTATATATATATATATATCACAAACAGCAGAGGTCCCAATACAGAGCCCTGCGGAACACCACTAGTCACAGGCATGGAGCCGGAAAAAGACCCTTCCACTACCACCCCTCTGTCTTCTGTGACCAAGCCAGTTCACCACCCATCTAGCCACTCCCCCTTTATCCCGTGAGATCCAACATTTTGCACCAACCTACTATGAGGGACTTTGTCAAACGCTTTACTAAAGTCCATATAGACGACATCCACGGCCCTTCCATCGTCAACCATTCTCGTCACTTCTTCAAAAACCTCCACCAGGTTAGTGAGGCATGACCTCCCTCTCACAAAACCATGCTGACTATCGTTAATGAGTTTATTCCTTTCTAAATGCGTATACATCCTATCTCTAAGAATCCTCTCCAACAACTTCCCTACCACGGACGTCAAGCTCACCGGCCTATAATTTCCCGGGTTATCCTTCCTACCCTTCTTAAATAACGGGACCACATTAGCTATCCTCCAATCCTCTGGGACCTCACCTGTGTCCAGTGACGACACAAAGATTTGCGTCAGAGGCCCAGCGATTTCACCTCTCGTCTCCCTGAGCAGCCTTGGATAGATTCCATCAGGCCCTGGAGATTTGTCAGTCTTTATATTCCCTAAAAAACCTAACACTTCCTCCATTGTGATGGAGATTTTCTCTAACGGGTCAACAGTCCCGCCGAGACACTCCCAGTCAACACATCCATTTCCTTTGTGAATACCGACGCACTGCATTCATTTAGGATCTCCCCTACATCTTTGGCCTCCAAGCATAATTCCCCACTTTTGTCCCTGAGGGGTCCGATTTTTTTTCTCTGACAACCCTTTTGCTCCTACGTATGAATAAAATGCCTTGGGATTCTCCTTAATCCTGTCTGCCAAGGACATTTCGTGACCTCTTTTTTCCCTTCTAATTGCTCGTTTGAGTACTTTCCTACTTTCTTTGTACTCCTCCAGATCTCCCTCCGTTTTTAGCTGCCTGGACCAACGTATGCCACTCTTTTCTTTTTCACCAATCCCTCAATTTCCCTGGTTATCCATGGTTCTCGAATCCGACACTTCCTGTCCTTTTTTACAGGCACATGCCTGTCCTGTAGCCCTAACAACTGTTCCTTAAAAGACTCCCACATGCCAGATGTGGATTTACCCTCAAACAGCCTCTCCCAATCACCAGCTGTCAATTTCTGCCTAATCCCACTTAAGTTAGCCTTCCCCCAATCCAACACCTTCCCCTTGGGGCACCACTCATCATTTTCCATCACGATCCTGAAGCTAACAGAATTGTGGTCACTATTTGCCACATGTTCCCCTACCGAAACTTT
Source organism: Mustelus asterias (assembly GCF_964213995.1). Taxonomy (NCBI): domain Eukaryota; kingdom Metazoa; phylum Chordata; class Chondrichthyes; order Carcharhiniformes; family Triakidae; genus Mustelus; species Mustelus asterias. Next base: position 189,805 of record NW_027590086.1, on the reverse strand, counting down.
GAAGACCTGACCGGGCTCATTCCCCAGTACGAGGTCCAGTATAGCCCCCTCTCTAGTCGGGCGATCTACATATTGTTCCAAAGAACCTTCCTGTACACATTTTACAAATTCCTCCCCATTCAGACTCCCAGCCCTACGCGATTTCCATTCTATACCAGGGAAATTGAAGTCTCCCACTACAACAACCCTATTTTTCCTGCACATATCCATTCTCTCCTGACATTTCCGTTCTTCCACTTCCCTTGGGCTGTTGGGGGACCTATAGTATACCCCCAACATATTGACAGCTCCATTCCTGTTGCTGAGCTCCACCCAGAGTGACTCGTTACACGACCCCTCTGAATTGTCCTCCCTCTGCACCGCTGTAATATGCTCTCTAACTAATACTGCTACTCCCCCACCTCTTTTGGCCCCTCGTCTGTCTCGCCTAAAACACTTGTACCCCGGAATATTCAGAATATTGATTGCACAACTTTGATTACACAGTATTGATTACAGTACTTTGATCACACAGTATTGATTTCATAATATTGATTACACAACATTGATTACACAATATTGATTACACAACATTGATTACACAACATTGATTACACAATATTGATTGCACAACATTGATTACACAACATTGTTTACACAATATTGATTACACAACATTGATTACACAACATTGATTACACAATACTGATTGTAAATATTTATTGCACAATATTGATTTCACAACATTGCTTACACAATACTGATTACACAATAATAGCCATCAAGAGTATAGAAACACAGAGGGACCTCGGTGTGCAAGTCCACAAATCCTTGAAGGTGGCAGTAGATTTGGAGATGGTGGTGAAGAAGGAATATGGTATGCTTTCCTTGATTGGACGGGGTATAGAGTATAAAAGCTGGAGTCTGATGTGGCAGTTGTACAGAACGCTGGTTAGAACAAAGAACAAAGAACAGTACAGCACAGGAAACAGGCCCTTCGGCCCTCCAAGCCTGTGCCGCTCCTTGGTCCAACTAGACCAATCGTTTGTATCCCTCCATTCCCAGGCTGCTCATGTGACTATCCAGGTAAGTCTTAAACGAGGTCAGCGTGACTGCCTCCACCATCCTACTTGGCAGCGCATTCCAGGCCCCCACCACCCTCTGTGTAAAAAATGTCCCTCTGATGTCTGAGTTATACTTCGCCCCTCACAGCTTGAGCTCGTGACCCCTCGTGATCGCCACATTTGGAGTACTGCATCCAGTTCTGGTCGCCGCACTACCAGAAGGACGTGGAGGGTTTAGACAGAGTGCAGAGAAGGTTTGCCAGGATGTTGCCTGGTATGGAGGGTCTTAGCTATGGGGGGAGATTTGGTAAACTGGACTTGTTCTCCCTGGAAAGACGGAGAATGAGGGGAGATCTAATACAGGTGTACAAAATTATGAAGGGTATAGATAGGGTGAACAGTGGGAAGCTTTTTCCCAGGTCGGAGGTGACGATCACGAGGGGTCACGGGCTCAAGGTGAGAGCGGCGAGGTATAACTCAGATATCAGAGGGATGTTTTTTACACAGAGGGTGGTGGGGGCCTGGAATGCGCTGCCAAGTAGGGTGGTGGAGGCAGGCACGCTGACATCGTTTAAGACTTACCTGGATAGTCACATGAGCAGTCTGGGAATGGAGGGATACAAACGAATGGTCTCGTTGGACCAAGGAGCGGCACAGGCTTGGAGGGCCGAAGGGCCTGTTTCCTGTGCTGAACTGTTCTTTGTTCTTTGTACTCGAACAGGTGCCGGAGTGTGGTGACTATGGGATTTTCACAACGTCATTGCTGTGCTAATGTAAGCCTACATGTGACACTAATAAATAAACTTATCTCAAACAATGACGAGACAGAGTACAGGAATGAGATAGGGAATCTCGTGAACTGGTGCAGCCACAGTAATTCCTCCCTCAATGTCAGCAAAATGAAGGAGATTGTCATCGACTTCAGGAAGCGTAAAGGAGAACATGCCCCTGTCTACATCAATGGGGACGAAGTAGAAAGGGTCGAGAACTTCAAGTTTTTAGTGTCCAGAACACCAACAACCTGTCCTGATCCCCACATGCCGACACTATAGTTCAGAAAGCCCACCAACGCCTCTTACTTTCTCAGAAGACTGAGGAAATTTGGCATGTCAGCAACAAATCTCAGTAACTTTTACAGATGCATTCTTTCTGGTTGGGTCACAGCTTGGTATGTCTCCTGCTCTGCCCAAGACTGTAAGGAACTACAAAAGGTTTTGAATGTAGCCCAATCCATCACGCAAACCAGCCTCGCATCCATTGACTCTGTCTATACTTCCCGCTGTCTCGGCAACGCATCCAGCATCATTAAGGACCCCACGTACCCCGGACATTCTCTCTTCTACCTTCTTTCTTCGGGAAAAAGGTACAAAAATCTGAGGTCACGTACCAATCGACTAAAGAACAGCTTCTTCTCTGCTGCCGTCAGACTTTTGATTTGACTTATCTCGCATTTAGTTGATCTTTCTCTGCACCCGAGCTATGACTGTGACACTACATTCTGCACTCTCTCCTTTCCTTCTCTATGTTTTGTCTGTATAGCGCGCAAGAAACAATACTTTTCATTATATGTTAATAAATGTGACAATAATAAGTCAAATCAAAATAAACTGAAAATTAAGCTCACATCAATTTTGTGAAGCCCTTTCAGTCCCAGCAAGTCATTTGCAGTTGTCTTATTTACCAAACGGTCGCTACTTATCCGTTTGAGACATTAATATTCAAAAGAAAACAAGAATAAATGACCTTCTTGTTGCCAGGATCTGAGATTTAGTGTTGATCTAAAAGGTAACTAAGTAAAAAGAAAGGTAATTCGACAAGAAAACCAGATGAATGGGAAATCGAATAGCTTTTTCCATAATTCACACAGACCCATAATTTGCAAAATCGTGGTTATATGATGCAGTCATATAACAAAGTGAATTTTAAATTGTATCTCTGCAAATCATCTTAATTTGGATTGCTCATCCACACAGACCACGATTCCAGCTGTGGAAACTCTTTTAATTCATATCATTCATTCTCTCTCTCCATATTTGTTTACCCAACAATAATAAGATCAGATAGTCTGAGACTAGGTGACACAGTGGTTAGTGCTGCTCCCTCACAGCGCCAGAGACCAGGGTTCGCTTCCCGGCTTGGGTCACTGTCTGTGCGGAGTCTGACCGTTGTCCCCCATGTCATAGAGTCAGAGAGGTTTACAGCATGGAAACAGGCCCTTCAGCCCAACTGGTCCATGCCACCTTTTTTTAACCACTTAGCTACTCCCAATTGCCTGCATTTGGCCCATATCCCTCTCTACCCATCTTACCCATGTAACTGTCCAAATGCTTCTTAAAAGACAAAATTGTATCCGCCTCTGCTCCTGCCTCTGGCAGCTTCTTCCAGACATTCACCGCCCTCTATGTGAAAAAATTGTCCCTCTGGGCCTTTTTGCATCTCTCCCCTTAAATCTATGTCCCCTACTTTTGGAGTCCCCTACCTTCGGGAAAAGATGTGGACTACCTGGGGCGGCACGGTGGCACAGTGGTTAGCACTGCTGCTTCACAGCACCAGGGACCCGGGTTCAATTCTGGTCTCGCGTCACTGACTGTGTGGAGTTGGCACATTCTCCCTGTGTCTGCGTGGGTTTCCTCCGGGTGCTCCGATTTCCTCCCACATTCCAAAGATGTGTGGGTTAGGTTGATTGGCCATGCTAAATTGACCCTAGTGTCAGGAGAATTAGCAGGGATATGTGGGGTTATGGGAATAGGGCCTGGGTGGGATTGTGGTCGGTGCAGACTTGATGGGCCGAATAGCCTCCTTCTGCACTCCAGGGATTCTGTGATTTGATGTTTAACACAGAAGTGAATTTGAAACATTATTTCTGTTTTCCTCCCCAGACCAACACGTTCTTTCCTGGCTGGTCTTTCGGGACGTGGTTGTTGTTTGCGCTTAGAATCTGCTTCAGCACTTGATGTAACATCAATCCAGTAGTTGCATAAGCAGTAACACCGAAGATATCATTGCAGAGGACATCAACTCACTTCCTGCGAGCTTCATTGCAGCTGAATATCACATGAAGCAACTAGAGCAGCATCACCTTCTGAGAAATGAAGACCAGAGTGCGATTGTAAACTGTCAACATTTTTAAAATCTTAAGGAGACATTCGACCTCCGGCATTTGTTGAAACTTCTTTTTGTAAAAGTCTTTTTGTAAAAGTCTTTGGCGTATGGCGTACTAGCCTTCATTAATCGAGGGATTGAGTTTAGGAGTCGGGAGATAATGCTGCAGCTTTATAGGACCCTGGTTAGACCCCACTTGGAGTACTGCGCGCAGTTCTGGTCACCTCATTACAGGAAAGATGTTGAAGCCATTGAAAGGGTGCAGAGGAGATTTACAAGGATGTTGCCTGGATTGGGGGGCATGCCTTATGAGGATAGGTTGAGGGAGCTTGGTCTCTTCTCCCTGGAGAGACGAAGGATGAGAGGTGACCTGATAGAGGTTTACAAGATGTTGAGGGGTCTGGATAGGGTGGACTCTCAGAGGCTATTTCCAAGGGCTGAAATGGTTGCTACGAGAGGACACAGGTTTAAGGTGCTGGGGGGTAGGTACAGGGGGGATGTCAGGGGTAAGTTTTTCACTCAGAGGGTGGTGGGTGAGTGGAATCGGCTGACGTCGGTGGTGGTGGAGGCAAACTCGTTGGGGTCTTTTAAGAGACTTCTGGATGAGTACATGGGATTTAATGGGATTGAGGGCTATAGATAGGCCTAGAGGTGGGGATGTGATCGGCGCAACTTGTGGGCCGAAGGGCCTGTTTGTGCTGTGACTTTCTATGTTCTATGTTCTATGTACAATGATGGATCAGAATCTGAGATCAATAGACAGTCATGTTCCAATACTGGAGCAGAATCTGAGAACAATAGACTGCAATGTTCCAATACTGGATCAGAATCTGAGAACAATTGATCGGAATGTTCCAATACTGGGCCAGAATCGGAGAATATTAGACTGTAATGTTCCAATACTGGTCCAACGTCTGGGAACAATGGAAAGGGATTATCCGATAATGGATGAGATTCTGAGAACAACATACTGTAGTGTTCCAATAATGGATGACAATGTGCGAACAATGGACCGCGATGCTCTAATAATGGATCAGAATCTGAGAAAAATAGACTGCAATTTTCCAATAATGGATCAGAATCCGAGAACAATAGTCCATCATGTTCCAATAATGGATGGCAATGTCGGAAAAATAAACCGGGATGTTCTAATAAAGGATCAGTTTCTGAGAACAATCAACTGCAATGTTCCAATAATGGAGCAGAATCTGAGAAGAATAAACTGTAATCTTCCAGCACTGGATCAGAATCTGGGAACAATAGAGCGGGATGTTACAGTACTGGACCAGAATCTGAGAACAATAGATTGTAATGTCCCAATACTGGATCAGAATCTGAGAACAATAGACTGCAATGTTTCAATACTGGATCAGATTCTGAGAGCAATAGACTGTAAAGTTCCAGCACTGGATCAGAATCTGGGAACAATAGACTGGGATGTTACAATACTGCATCAGAATCTGAAACCAATGGACTGCAATGTTCCAATAATGGATCAGAATCTGAGAACAATAGACTGGAATGTTCCAACACTCGATCAAAATCTGAGAACAATACACTGTAATGTTCCAATACTAGATCAGAATCTGAGAACAATACACTGCAATGTTCGAAAAATGGATCGGAGTCTGAGAACAATAGACTGTAATGTTCCAATACTGGTTCAGAATCTGAGAAAAATAGACTGAAAAGTTTCAATACTGGATCAGAATGTGGGAACCAAGGTGCGGGTTGTTCCTATAATGGATTAGAATCTGAGAAAAATAGAATCTGAGATCAATAGACTGTAATATTCCAATACTGGATCAGAATCTGAGAACAATAGACCGCAATGTTAGGATAATTGAACAGAATCTGAGAACAATAGACTGCAATGTTCCAATAATGGATCAGAATCTGCAAAAAAGAGACTGCAATGTTCCAATATTGGATCAGAATCTGAGAACAATGGACTGTAATGTTCCAATAAAGGATCATAATCTGAGAACAATGGAATGCAATGTTCCAATACTGCATCAGAATTTGAGAACAACAGATTGTAATGTTCCAATCATTGATCAGAAACTGAGAACAATAGACTGCAATGTTCCAATACTGGATCAGAATCGGAGAACATTAGACTGTATGTTCCAATACTGGTTCAGAGTCTGGGAACAATGGAAGGGATGTTCCAATAATGGATGGGAATCTGAGAACAATACACTGTAGTCTTCCAATAATGGATGACAATGTGGGAACAATGGAACGGGCTCTTCCTATAAAGGATCAGAATCTGAGAGCAACAGACTGCAATGTTCCAATACTGGATCATAATCTGAGAACAATTCACTGTAATGTTCCAATAAAGGATCATAATCTGAGAACAAAAGACTGTAATGTTCCAATACTGGATCAGGATCTGAGAACAATGGACGGGGATATTACAATGATGGGTCTGAATCTCAGTCAATAGACTGAGTGTTCCTCTGGGAGCGGACCTGCGGGGTGGAGACTGTGAGCGGTGAGAGAGAGAGCGCGGACTGTGAGTAAATTCTGGGTTTTTTTTTTGTCTAATTTTCGGGAGGTTTTTTGTAATTAACGGAAACCGGAAGGCCGCATCGCGAAGCCTGCCGGTAGCTGTAGTTTTTTTTTCTCTCACTTACCTTATAAGTACTCGCCTCGGGGTATCGGCCTCAGTGTTCCTCTGGGAGCGGACCTGCGGGGTGGAGACTGTGAGCGGTGAGAGAGAGAGCGCGGACTGTGAGTAAATTCTGGGGTTTTTTTTTGTCTAATTTTCGGGAGGTTTTTTGTAATTAACGGAAACCGGAAGGCCGCATCGCGAAGCCTGCCGGTAGCTGTAGTTTTTTTTCTCTCGGGCCCCTAGCCCTATAAATTGGTGCAGAGGAGATACCCGATCCTCTACACTGGTAGAGGATCCCACCCTTCCATCCTCCTCTAACCTAATTATAAGTGTGGGGAAGTTTTTTGTTTTCTTTTTTTCTTGCTGGTAATGGCTTCAGGGATGGCAGTTCAGGCAGTATGCTGCATCTCCTGTGGGATGTATGTGGTGAGGAAATCCAGTAGTGTTTCAGGAGATTTTAGTTGTAAGAAGTGCATTAGATTGCAGCTTCTGGAGGAGCGTGTAAAGGAGATGGAGGGGGAGTTAGAGGAACTCCGCATAATTCGGGAGGCGGAGGTGGAAGTTGATAGGAGTTATAGAGAAATAGTAACTCCTAGAAATGAGGCTTGGGTCAATGCCAGGAGGAGGGGTAAGAAGCAATCGGGAAGACAATCCCCTGGGGCGGTTCCCCTCCATAATAGGTTTACGGTGCTGGAGGCTACAGTTGAGGAGGAATCAACTGAGCATAGAGAGCAGATCTCTGGGGGTGAGCCGAGTGAGAAAGCTCAGGTGGTTAGGGGCTGTAAAAGACTGGGCCTTGTGATTGGGGACTCCACAATTAAGGGGACAGATAGGAGGGTCGGAACTAAAGGTAGGGACTCAGGGTTGGTGTGTTGCCTACCAGGGGCTGGGGTCCGGGATGTGTCTGACAGGGTATTCAGGACTCTTAGGGGGGAGGGAGATAAACCACAAGTTATTGTACATGTGGGGACACACGACATAGGGAGGATAGGGGAAGGGGATATTAGGCAGGGATTTATGGAGTTGGGGTGGAAACTAAAGGCCAAGACTGACAGAGTGGTTATCTCTGGACTCTTGCCTGTACCACGGGATAGTTTAGAGAGGAATAGGGAGAGGGAAGGTTTGAATTCATGGCTGAGGGGATGGTGCAGGAGGGAGGGGTTCAGGTACTTAAGCAATTGGGGCTCGTACTGGGGAAGGTGTGACCTCTATGAGAAGGATGGTCTACACCTTAATCAGAAGGGGACCAATATCCTGGGGGGTAAATTTGCTAAGGCCATGCAGGGAGGTTTAAACTGATTCGGGGGCGGGGGGGGAGGGATCCTGAGTAGTGGGGCTGAAAGTGAGGGATGCATGGATGGGGACTGCAATGCACGGCATTGCAGAGGTGGGGTGGAGCAGGGTTTGAAATGTGTATACTTCAATGCCAGGAGTATTCGCAATAAAGTGGGTGAACTTGCAGCGTGGATCAGTACCTGGGACTTCGATGTTGTGGCTATTTCAGAGACATGGACAGAGCAGGGGCAGGAATGGATGCTGCAGGTCCCGGGGTTCAAATGTTTTAGTCGAAGTAGGGAAGGAGGTAGAAGAGGGGGAGGGGTAGCATTATTGGTCAGAGATTGTATCACAGTGTCAGAGAGGAGGTTTGATGAGGACTTATCTGTTGAGGTAGTATGGGCGGAGATTAGAAATAGGAGAGGAGAGGTCACCCTGTTGGGAGTCTTTTATAGACCTCCTAAAAGTTCTAGAGAGGTTGAGGAAAGGATTGCGGAGTCAATCCTGCTTAGGAGTGAAAGTAATAGGGCAATTGTTATGGGGGATTTTAACTTGACTAATATTGACTGGAATTGTTATAGCTCTAGCTCGTTAGAGGGGTCAGTTTTTGTTCAAAGCGTGCAGGAAGGTTTTTTGACTCAGTATGTAGACAGGCCAACTAGAGGTGAGGCTATATTGGATCTGGTGCTGGGAAATGAGCCAGACCAGGTGCTAGACCTGGAAGTTGGTGTGCATTTTGGTGATAGTGACCACAATTCGGTTACGTTCACCTTAGTGATGGAAAGGGATAGGCATGAACCTCGGGCCAGTGGTTTTAGCTGGGGGAAGGGTAATTATGAGGCTATTAGGAGAGAATTAGGAAACATAGGTTGGACTAGGAGATTACAGGGACTGGGAACGTCCGACATGTGGAGTTTTTTCAAGGAGCAGCTACTGCGAGTCTGTGATAGGTATGTCCCTGTCAGGCAAGGAGGAATTGGTAGGGCTAGGGAACCGTGGTGCACCAAAAAAGTTTCTTTGTTGGTTAAAAAGAAAAAGGAGGCTTATGTTCGGATGAGACGTGAGCACTCGGGTAGTGCACTAGAAAGCTTTAGATTGGCTAAGAGGGAGTTGAAGAGCGAGCTTAGAAGGGCTAAAAGGGGACATGAGAAGACTTTGGCGGATAGGGTTAAAGAGAATCCTAAGGCGTTCTATAGGTATGTCAAGAACAGAAGGTTGGTTAGGGCAAGTTTAGGGCCAGTTATAGATGGCAGAGGGAAGTTATGTGTGGAACCGGAGGAGATTGGTGAAGCATTGAACCAATATTTCTCTTCGGTGTTCACGCAAGGGGACATGAATATAGCTGAGGAGGACACTGGGTTGCAGGGGAGTAGAATAGACAGTATTACAGTTGATAAGGAGGATGTGCAGGATATTCTGGAGGGTCTGAAAATAGATAAATCCCCTGGTCCGGATGGGATTTATCCAAGGATTCTCTGGGAGGCAAGAGAAGTGATTGCAGAGCCTCTGGCTCTGATCTTCAGGTCGTCGTTGGCCTCTGGTATAGTACCAGAAGATTGGAGGTTAGCGAATGTTGTCCCATTGTTTAGGAAGGGGAACAGAGACTTCCCCGGGAATTATAGACCGGTGAGTCTCACTTCTGTTGTCGGCAAGATGTTGGAAAAAATTATAAGGGATAGGATTTATAGTTATTTGGAGAGTAATGAATTGATAGGTGATAGTCAGCATGGTTTTGTGGCAGGTAGGTCGTGCCTTACTAACCTTATTGAGTTTTTTGAGAAAGTGACCAAGGAGGTGGATGGGGGCAAGGCAGTGGACGTGGTATATATGGATTTTAGTAAGGCGTTTGATAAGGTTCACCATGGTAGGCTTCTGCAGAAAATGCAGATGTATGGGATTGGGGGTGATCTAGGAAATTGGATCAGGAATTGGCTAGCGGATAGGAAACAGAGGGTGGTGGTTGATAGTAAATATTCATCATGGAGTGCGGTTACAAGTGGTGTACCTCAGGGATCTGTTTTGGGGCCACTGCTGTTTGTAATATTTATTAATGATCTGGATGTGGGTATAGTTGGGTGGATTAGCAAATTTGCTGATGACACCAAAGTCGGTGGTGTGGTAGACAGTGAGGAAGGGTGTCGTAGTTTGCAGGAAGACTTAGACAGGTTGCAAAGTTGGGCCGAGAGGTGGCGGATGGAGCTTAATGCGGAGAAGTGTGAGGTAATTCACTTTGGTAGGAATAACAGATGTGTTGAGTATAGGGCTAACGGGAGGACTTTGAATAGTGTGGAGGAGCAGAGGGATCTAGGTGTATGTGTGCATAGATCCCTGAAAGTTGGGAATCAAGTAGATAAGGTTGTTAAGAAGGCATATGGTGTCTTGGCGTTTATTGGTAGGGGGATTGAATTTAGGAGTCGTAGCGTTATGTTGCAACTGTACACAACTCTGGTGCGGCCGCACTTGGAGTACTGTGTGCAGTTCTGGTCCCCACATTACAGGAAGGATGTGGAGGCTTTGGAGAGGGTGCAGAGGAGGTTTACCAGGATGTTGCCTGGTATGGAGGGGAGATCCTATGAGGAGAGGCTGAGGGATTTGGGATTGTTTTCGCTGGAAAGGCGGCGGCTAAGAGGGGATCTTATTGAAACATATAAGATGATTAGAGGTTTAGATAGGGTGGATAGTGATAGCCTTTTTCCTCTGATGGAGAAATCCAGCACGAGGGGGCATGGCTTTAAATTGAGGGGGGGTAGTTATAGAACCGATGTCAGGGGTAGGTTCTTTACCCAGAGGGTGGTGAGGGATTGGAATGCCCTGCCAGCATCAGTTGTAAATGCGCCTAGTTTGGGGGCGTTTAAGAGATCCGTAGATAGGTTCATGGACGAAAAGAAATTGGTTTAGGTTGGAGGGTCACAGTTTTTTTTTTTAACTGGTCGGTGCAACATCGTGGGCCGAAGGGCCTGTTCTGCGCTGTAATGTTCTATGTTCTATGTAATGTTCCAATACCGGGTCAGAATCTGAGAACAATGGACGGGGATATTACAATGATGGATCAGAATCTGAGATCAATTGACTAATGTTCCAAAACTGGATCAGAATCTGAGAACGTAAAATATAATATTCCAATACTGGATCAGAATCTGAGAACAATAGACTGAAATGTTCGAATGCTGGATCGGACTCTGGGAACAATACGCTGTAATGTTCCAACACTGTTTCGGACTCTTAGAAAAAAACATACTGGAAATTTCCAATAATGGATCAGTATCTGTGAACCATAGATTGTATTGTTTCAATGCTGGATCAGAATCTGAGAACAATAAACTGCAAAGTTTGAATACTGGATCGGACTCTGAGAACAATAGGTGTAATGTTCCAATCCTGGTTCAGAATCTGAGAAAAATAGACTGCAATTTTCCAATAATGGATCAGAATTTGAGAACAACAGGTTGTAATGTTCCCATCATTGATCAGAATCTGAGAACAACAGACTGTAATGTTCCAATCGTTGATCAGATTCTGAACAATAGACTGTAATGTTCCAATACTGGATCAGAATCTGAGAACAAAAGACTGCAATGTTTCAATACTGGGCCAGAATCGGAGAATATTAGACTGTGATGTTCCAATACTGGTTCAGAGTTTGGGAACAATGGAAAGGGATTTTCCAATAATGGATGCGAATCTGAGAACAATATACTGTAATGTTCCAATAATGGATGACAATGTGGGAACAATGGACGGGGATGCTCGAGTAATTGATCAAATTATGAGAACAATAGACTGCAATATTCCAATACTGGATTATAATCTGGGAACAATAGACAGGGATGTTACAATACTGGATCAGAGTCTGAGAACAATAGACTGTAATGTGCCAACACTGGATCATCATCTGAGAACAACAGACTGTCATGTTCCAATAATGGATCAGAATCTGAGAACAATAGACTCGAACGTTCCAATAATGGATCAGATTCTGCGATCAATCGACTGCAATGTTTCAAAACTGGATCAGAATCTGAGAACAAGAGACGGCAATGTTCCAATGCTGGATCGGAATGTGGGAACAATGGACTTGGCTGTTCCTATAATGGATCAGTGTCTGAGAACAATAGACTGTAATGTTCCAATAATGGATCCAAACCTGAGATCAATAGACTGCAAAGTTTCAATACTGGATCGGAATCTGAGAAAAAGAGACTGCAATGTTCCAATACTGGATCAGAATGTGGGAACAATGGTCCGGGTTGTTCCGACAATGGATCAGAATCTGAGAACAATCGACTGCAATGTTCCAAAAAGGATCATAATCTGAGGACAATAGACTGCAATGTTAGAATAATTGAACAGATTCCGAAAACAATCGACTGCAGTGTTCCAACACTGGATCAGAATTTGAGAACAATAGACTGTAATGTTCCAATAAAGGATCAGAATTTGAGAACAACACTGTAATGTTCCAAACATTGATCAGAATCTGAACAATAGACTGCAATGTTCCAATACTGGATAATATTCTGAGAACAATACACTGTAATGTTACAAAACTGGTTCAGAATATGAGAACAACACACTGTAATGTTCCATTACTGAATCAGATACTGAGAACAGTGGACCGGGATATTACAATGATGGATCAGAATCTGAGATCAATAGACAGTCAGGTTCCAATACTGGAGCAGAATCTGAGAACACGAGACCGCAATGTTAGAATAATTGAACAGAATCTGAGAACAATAAACTGTAATGTTCCAATAATGGATCAGAATCTGAGATCAATAGACTGCAAAGTTTCAAGACTGCATCAGAATCTGAGAAAAAGAGACTGGTAAGTTCGAATACTGGATCAGAATATGGGAAAAATGGTCTGGGTTGTTCCAAGACTGGATTAGAATCTGAGACAAATAGACTGCAATGTTCCAATACTGGATCAGAATCTGAGAACAATGGACTTTAATGTTCCAATAAAGGATCAGAATTTGAGAACAAGAGACTGCAGTGTTCCAATCATTGATCAGATTCTGAACAATAGACTGCAATGTCCCAATACTGGAGAACAATGGACCGGGATATTAGAATGATGGATCAGAATCTGAGATCAATAGGCCGTAATGTTCCAATACTGGATCAGAATCTGAGTACAATGGACCGGGATATTAGAATGATGGATGGGAATCTGAGATCAATAGGCCGTAATGTTCCAATACTGGATCAGAGTCTGAGAACAATAGACGGCAATGTTTGAATACTGGATCGGACTCTGAGAACAATGGGCTGTAATGTTCCAATCATTTATCAGAATCTGAGAATAGTAGACTTCAATGTTCCAATACTGGATCAGAATGTGAGAACAGTGGACCGGGATATTACAATGATGGATCAGAATCTGAGATCAATAGACAGTCATGTTCCAATACTGTAGCTGAATCTGAGAACAATAGACTGCACTGTTCTAATCGTTGATCAGAATCTGAGATCAACAGACAGTCATGTTCCAATACTGGATCAGAATCTGAGAACAATGGACCGGAATGTTCCAATACTGAGTCAGATTCTGTGAACAATAGACTGCAATGTTCCAATACTGGGCCAGAAACGGAGAATATTAGACTGTAATGTTCCAATACTGGTCCAAAGTCTGGGAACAATGGAAAGGGATTATCCGATAATGGATGAGAATCTGAGAACAACATACTGTAGTCTTCCAATAATGGATGACAATGTGCGAACAATGGACCGCGATGCTCTAATAATGGATCAGATTATGAGAAAAATAGACTGCAATTTTCCAATAATGGATCAGAATCCGAGAACAATAGTCCATCATGTTCCAATAATGAATGGCAATGTCGGAAAAATGGACCGGGATGTTCTAATAAAGGATCAGATTCTGAGAACAATCAACTGCAATGTTCCAATAATGGATCAGAATCTGAGAAGGATAGACTGCAATGTTCCAGCACTGGATCAGAATCTGAAACCAATGGACTGCAATGTTCCAATAATGGATCAGAATCTGAGAACAATAGACTGGAATGTTCGAATACTGGATCAGCTTCTGAGATCAATAGACTTCAAAGTTCCAATAATGGATCAGAATATGAGAACAAGAGAGGGCAATGTTCCCATACTGGATTGGAATGTGGGAACAATTGACCTGGATTTTACAATACTGGACCAGAATCAGAGAAAAATGGACTGCATACAACCATAGAACCATAGAAAATTACAGCTCAGAAACAGGGCTTTTGGCCCTTCTTGTCTGGGCCGAACCATTTTATGCCTAGTCCCACTGACCTGCACTTGGACCATATCCCTCCACACCCCTCTCATCCATGAACCCGTCCAAGTTTTTCTTAAATGTTAAAAGTTTACCACTTTATCCGGCAGCTCATTCCACACTCCCACCACTCTCTGCGTGAAGAAGCCCCCCCCCCTAATATTCCCTTTAAACTTTTCTCCTTTCACCCTTAACCCATGCCCTCTGGTTTTTTTCTCCCCTCGCCTCAGCGGAAAAAGCCTGCTTGCATTCACTCTATCGAGACCCAGCAAAATCTAATACACCTCTATCAAATCTCCCCTCAATCTTCTACGCTCCAGGGAATAAAGTCTCAACCTATTCAATCTCTCTCTGTAACTCAGCTTCTCAAGTCCCGGCAACATCCTTCTGAACCTTCTCTGCACTCTTTCAATCTTATTTACATCCTTCCTGTAACTAGGTGACCAAAACTGTACACAATACTCCAAATTCGGCCTCACCAATGCCTTATATAACCTTACCATAACACTCCAACTTTTATAGTCGATACTCCGATTTATAAAGGCCAATGTACCAAAGGCACTCTTTACGACCCTATCCACCTGTGACGTCACTTTTAGGGAATTCTGTACCTGTATTCCCAGATCCATCTGTTCAACTGCACTCTTCAGAGTCCTACCATTTACCCTGTACGTTCTTCTTTGGTTTGTCCTTCCAAAGTGCAATATCTCACACTTGTCTGCGTTAAATTCCATTTGCCCTTTTTCAGCCCATTTTTCTAGTTGGTCCAAATCCCTCTGCAAGCTTTGAAAACCTTCCTCACTGTCCACTACACCTCCAATCTTTGTATCATCAGCAAACTTGCTGATCCAATTCATCACATTATCATCCAGATCATTGATATAGATGACAAACAACAATGGACCCAACACCGATCCCTGCGGCACACCACTAGTCACAGGCCTCCACTCAGAGAAGCAATCCTCCACAACAACTCTCTGGCTTCTTCCATTGAGCCAGTGTCTGATCCAATTTACTACCTCCCCATGTATACCTCGCGACTGAACCTTCCTAACTAACCTCCCATGAGGGACCTTGTCAAAGGCCTTGCTGAAATCGAGGTAGACAACATCCACAGCCTTCCCTTCATCCACTTTCCTGGTAACCTCCTCGAAAAACTCTAATAGATTGGTCAAACATGACCTACCACGCACAAAGCCATGTTAACTCTCCCTTATAAGTCCCTGTCTATTCAAATATTTGTAGATCCTATCCCTTATCACACCTTCCAATAACTTGCCCACTACTGACGTCAAACTTACTGGCCGATAATTTCCCGGATTTCTTTTGGAACCTTTTTTAAACAACGGAACAACATGAGCCACCCTCCAATCATCCGGCACCTCCCCCGTGAATACTGACATTTTAAATATGTCTGCCAGGGCCCCTGCAAGTTCAACACGAGCTTCCCTCAAGGTCCGTGGGAATACCCTGTCCGGTCCTGGGGATTTATCCACTCTGATTTGCCTCAAGACAGTGAGCACCTCCTCCCCTTTAATCTGTAAAGGTTCCATGGCCTCCCTACCTGTTTGCCCTATTTCCGTAGACTCCATGCCCGTTTCCTCAGTAAATACAGATGCAAAAAAAACATTTAGTATCTCCCCCATCTCTTTTGGTTCCATACACAGTCTACCACTCTGGTCTTCAAGAGGACCAATTTTATCCCTCACTATACTTTTGCTCCTAACATACCTATAGAAGCTCTTTGGATTTTCCTTCACTCTGTCTGCCAAAGCAACCTCATGTCTTCTTTTCGCCCTCCTGATTTCCCTCTTAAGTAGCTTCTTGCACTTTTTATACTCCTCGAGCATCTGATGTGTTCCTTGCTGCCTGTACATTTCATACAACTCTCTCTTCCTCTTAATCAGTGTTACAGTCTCCCTCGAGAACCAAGGTTCCTTATTCCTATTTACTTTGCCTTTAATCCTGACAGGAACATACAAACTCTGCACTCTCAAAATTACTCCTTTGAAGGCCTCCCACTTTCCATTTACATCCTTACCAGAGAACAGCCTGTGCCAATCCACACTTCCCAGATCGCTTCTCATTTCATCAAATTTGGCCTTTTTCCAGTTCAGAACTTCAACCCGAGGACCAGATCTATCCTTATCCACGATCAGGTTGAAACTAATGGCATTATGATCACTGGATCCAAAGTGTTCCCTCACACTCACATCCATCACCTGCCCTAACTCATTTCCCAATAGGAGATCCAATATCGCATCCTCTCTAGTTGGCACCTCTCTATACTGATGTAGAAAATTTTCCTGAACACATTTTACAAACTCTACCCCGTCTAAACCTTTAACAGTATGCGAGTCCCAATCTATATGTGGAAAATTAAAATCCCCTACTATCACAACTTTGTGTTTCTTGCAGTTGTCAGCTATCTCTCCGCTGATTTGCTCCTCCAATTCTCGCTGACTATTGGGTGGTCTATAATACAAGTCCATTAATGTGGTCATACCTTTCCTGTTTCTCAGCTCCACCCATAGGGCCTCTGTAGACAACATCCCTAATCTATCCTACCTGAGTACCGCTGTAACATTTTCCCTGACCAACAATGCCACCCCCCCCCCCACCTTTTATTCCTCTGCCTCTATCCCGCCTGAAACATTGGAACCCTGGAACATTGAGCTGCCAGTCCTGCCCCTCCTGTAGCCAAGTTTCACTAATGGCTATAATGTCACATTTCCACGTGTCTATCCACGCCTTCAGCTCATCCGCCTTCCCCACAATACTCCTGGCATTGAAATAGACAAACCTCAAAAAATTATTTCCACCACACTCTACCCTTCCATTTGTGATTTGCAATGTTCCAATACTTGATCAGAATCTGAGAACAAGAGACGGCAATGTTCCAATACTGGATTGGAATGTGGGAACAATGGACCGGGGTTTTACAAGACTGGACAGAATCAGAGAACAATGGACTGCAATGTGCCAAGACTTGACCAGAAACTGGCAACAATAGACTGCAATATTCCAATACTGGATCAGAAACTAAGAACAATCGACTGTAATGTTCCATTATGGATCAGAATCTGGGAAAAATAGATTGCAATGGTCCAATACTGGATCAGATTCTGAGAACAATACACTGTAATGTTGAAATACTGGATTAGAATCTGAGAACAATACTCTGTAATGTTCCATTATGGATCAGAATCTGGGAAAAATACACTGTAATGTTGAAATACTGGATTAGAATCTGAGAACAATACTCTGTAATGTTCCATTATGGGTCAGAATCTGGGAACAATAGTCTGCCATGTTCCAAAAGCGGATCAGAATCTGAAAACTGTAGGCTGTAATATTCCAATACTGGATTAGAATCTGAGAACAAAGGACCAGGATATTACAATGATAGATCAGAATCTGAGATCAATAGACTGCAATGTTCAAATAATGGATCGGACTCTGAGAACGATAGACTGTAATGTGCCAATACTGGATCAGAATCTGAGAACAATAGACTGCAATGTTCCAATACTGGATCAGAATCTAAGAACAATACAGTGTAATGTTCCATTATGGATCAGTATCTGGGAACAATAGGCTGCCATGTTCCAAACGCGGATCAGAATCTGAAAACTATAGGCTGTAATATTCCAATACTGGATTAGAATCTGGGAACAATAAACTGGGATTTTACAATACTGGCTCAGAATCTGAGAAAAATAGACTGCAATGTTGGAATACTGGGTCAAACCCTGAGACCAATAGACTACAATGTTCCAATAAAGGATCAAAATCTGTGAACAACAGACTGCAGTGTTAGAATAATTGAACAGAATCTGAAAACAATAGACTGTAATGTTCCAATACTGGATCAGAAGCTGAGAACAACGGACCGGGATATTACAATGATGGATCAGAATCTGAGATGAGTAGACTGTAATGTTCAAATAAAGGATCAGAATCTGAGAACAATACACTGCAATGCTCGAATAATGGATCGTACTCTGAGAACAATAGACTGTAATGTTCCAATGCTGGTTCAGAGTCTGAGAAAAATAGGCAGCAATTTTCCAATAATGGATCAGAATCTATGAACAATTGATTGTAATGTTCCAATACTCGATCCGAATCTAAGAACAATACACGGCAATTTTCGAATAATGGATTGGACTCTGAGAACAATAGGCTGTACTGTTCCAATACTGGTTCAGAATCTGAGAAAAATAGCCAGCAATTTTCCAATAATCGATTAGAATCTGAGAACAAACACTGCTATGTTCTAATACAGGATCAGAATTTGAGAACAAGAGACTGCAATGTTTCAGAACTGGATCAGAATCTGAGAACAACAGACGGCAAGGATCCAATACTGGATCAGAATCTGAGAACAATAGACTGCAATGTTGGAATAATTGCACAGAATCTGAGAATAGTAGACTGCAATGTTCCAATAATGGACCAGAATGAGGGAACAATGGTCCGGGCTGTTCCTATAATGGATCAGAATCTGAGAAAAATAGACTGCAATGTTCCAATACTGGATCAGAATCTGAGAACAATACACTGTAATGTTCCATTATGGATCAGAATCTGGGAACAATAGATTGCAATGGTCCAATACTGGATCGGCATCTGAGAACAATTGACTGTAATTTTCCAATACTGGTTCAGAATCTGAGATAAATAGACTGTCATGTTCCAATAATGGATCAGAAGCTGGAAACAATGGCCCGGGATGTTCCAATAATGGATAAGATTCTAAGAACAATAAACGGTAATGTTCCAATAAAGGATCAGAATTTGAGAACAGCAGACTCTGATGTTCCCATCGTTGATCAGA
This sequence comes from Mustelus asterias, assembly GCF_964213995.1. Taxonomy (NCBI): domain Eukaryota; kingdom Metazoa; phylum Chordata; class Chondrichthyes; order Carcharhiniformes; family Triakidae; genus Mustelus; species Mustelus asterias. The sequence continues at coordinate 170,645 of NW_027590086.1, read as the reverse complement.
ATCTGAACAATAGGCCGTAATGTTCCAATACTGGATCAGAATCTGAGAACAATGGACCGGGATATAGAACCATAGAACCATAGAAAATTACAGCTCAGAAACAGGCCTTTTGGCCCTTCTTGTCTGTGCCGAACCATTTTATGCCTAGTCCCACTGACCTGCACTTGGACCATATCCCAACAGACCCCTCTCATCCATGAACCCGTCCAAGTTTTTCTTAAATGTTAAAAGTGATCACTTTTACCACTTTACCATTTTCCACTTTATCTGGCAGCTCATTGCACACTCCCACCACTCTCTGCGTGAAGAAGCCCCCCCTAATATTCCCTTTAAACTTTTCTCCTTTCACCCTTAACCCATGCCCTCTGGTTTTTTTCTCCCCGAGCCTCAGCGGAAAAAGCCTGCTTGCATTCACTCTATCTATACCCATCAAAATCTTATACACCACTATCAAATCTCCCCTCAATCTTCTACGCTCCAGGGAATAAAGTCCCAACCTATTCAATCTCTCTCTGTAACTCAGCTTCTCAAGTCCCGGCAACATCCTTCTGAACCTTCTCTGCACTCTTTCAATCTTATTTACATCCTTCCTGTAACTAGGTGACCAAATATTACAATGATGGTTCAGAATCTGAGATCAATAGGCTCTCTTGTTCCAGTACTGGATCAGAATCTGAGAAGAATGGACCGGGATATTACAATGATGGATCAGAATCTGAGATCAATAGGCCGGAATGTACCAATACTGGAGCAAAATCTGAGAACAGTGGACTATAATGTCCCAATACTGGATCAGAGTCTGGGAACAATAGACTGCAATGTTCGAATACTGGATCGGACTTTGGGAACAATACGCTGTAATGTTCCAATACTGGTTCAGACTCTGAGAAAAAAACAGACTGCAAATTTCCAATAATGGATCAGGATCTGTGAACAATAGTTTGTAATGTTCCAATACTGGATCAGAATCTGAGAACAATACACTGGAAAGTTCGAATACTGGATCGGACTCTGAGAACAATAGGCTGTAATGTTCCAATCATTGATCAGAATCTGAGAATAGTAGACTTCAATGTTCCAATATTGGATCAGAATCTGAGTACAGTGGACCGGGATATTACAATGATGGATCAGAATCTGAGATCAATAGGCCGTAATGTTCCAATACTGGAGCAGAATCTGAGAACAATAGACTCCAATGTTCCAACCGTTGATCAGAATCTGACCAATAGACAGTAATGTTCCAATACTGGATCAGAATCTGAGAACAATAGACTGCAATGTTCCAATACTGGGCCAGAATCGGAGAATATTAGAATGTAATGTTCCAATACTGGTTCAGTGTCTGGGAACAATGGAAAGGGATTTTCCAATAATGGATGAGAAACTGAGAACAATATACCGTAGTGTTCCATGAATGGATGACAATGTGGGAACAATGGACCGGGATGCTCTAATAATGGATCAGAATCTGAGAAAAATAGACTATCATGTTCCAATAATGGATGGCAATGTCGGAAAAATGGACCGGGATGTTCTAATAAAGGATCAGATTCTGAGAACAATCGACTGCAATGTTTCAATAATGGATCAGATTCGGAGGGCAAGAGACTGTAAAGTCACAGACCTCCAGCCCGAAAAAGACTCTTCGACTGCAACCCTCTGTCTCCTGTGGCCAAGATGTGGAGATGCTGGCGTTGGACTGGGGTAAAAACAGTAAGAAGTTTAACAACACCAGGTTAAAGTCCAACAGGTTTATTTGGTAGCGAAGGCCACAAACGCTTTCGGAGCCCTCACCTGAGGAAGGGGCTTGGAGCTCCGAAAGCTTGTGTGGCTTTTCCTGCCAAATAAACTGTTGGACTTTAACCTGGTGTTGTTAAACTTCTTACTGTGGCCAAGCCAGTTCTCTACCCATGTAGCCACCTCTCCTTGTATCCCATGAGCCTTAACCTTCTTAACCAACCTGCCATGAGGGACTTTGTCAAATGCCTTACTGACATCCATAGAGACGACATCCGCAGCCCTTCCTTCGTCAATTGTTTTTGTCACTTCCTCAAAAAACTCCACCAATTTTGTAAGGCACGACCTCCCTCTTACATATACTGGATCAGAATCTGAGAACAATAGACAGTAATGTTCCAATACTGGATCAGAATCTGAGAACGATAGACAGTAATTTTCCAATACTGGATCATAGTCTGGGAACAATATCAATGGATGTTCCATTAATGGATCAGAATCTGAGAGCAATACACTGCAATGTTCCATTATGTATCAGAATTTGGGAACAATAGACTGTAATTTTCCAATACTGGTTCAGAATCTGAGACAAATACACTGCAATTTTCCAGAAATGGATCAGAATCAGAACAATAGAATGGAATGTTCCAATAATGGATCAGAATTTGGAAACAATGGACCGGGATGTTCCAATAATGGATATGATTCTAAGAACCATACACTGCAATGTTCCAATACTGGTTCAGAACCTGAGAACAGTAGACTGCAATGTTCCAATAACTGATCAGAATCTGAGAACTATAGGCTGCCAAGATTCAATACTGGATCAGAATCTGAGAACAATAGACTGTACTGCTCCCATAAAGGATCAGAATTTGAGAACAATAGACTGTAATGTTCCAATACTGGATCAGAATCAGAGAACAATGGACGGGGATATTACAATGGTGAATCAGAATCTGAGATCTTTAGAATGTAATGTTCCAATAGTGGATCAGAATCTGAGAACAAGAGAGTGTAATGTTCCAATGCTGGATCAGAGTCAGGAAACAATGGACCGGGATGTTCCAATACTGCAGCAGAATCTGAGAACAATACACTGTAATGTTCCAATACGGGATCAGAGTCAGGACACAATGGGCCGGGATGTTCCAATACTGCAGCAGAATCTGAGAACAATAGACTGCAATGTTCCAATACTGGGTCAGGATCTGGGAATAATAGAACGGGATGTTACAATACTGGATCAGAATCTGACAACAATAAACTGTAATGTTAGAACAGAAGAACATAAGAAATAGGAGCAGGAGTAGGCCATCTAGCCCCACAAGCCTGTTCCGCCATTCAATAAAATCATGGCTGATCTGATAGTGGGTTGAGTTCCACTTACCCGCCCGCTCCCCATAACCCTAAGTTCCCTTAATGGTTAAGAATCTATCTATCTATCTGTGACTTAAGCACATTTAACGAGGTAGCCACGACTGCTTCATTGGGCAGAGAATTCCAAAGATTCACTCCGCTCTGGGAGAAGAAGTTCCTCCTCAACTCTGTTCTAAATTGCCTCCCCCATATTTTGAGGCTATGCCCCCTAGTTCTTGTTTCCATTGGAAGTGGAAATAACGTCGCTTCTTCTACCCTGTCTAGCCCCTTCATTATCTTATATGTATCTAAAAGATCTCCCCTCAAGCTTCTAAACTCCAATGAGTACAGGCCCAGTCTACTCAAACTCTCCTCATAAGCTGACCCCCTCATCTCCGGAATCGACCTGGTGAACCTTCTCTGTTCCCCCTCCAAAGCTAATATATCATTTCTTAAATAAGGGGACCAAAACTGCACACAGTACTCTAAGTGCGGCCTCTCCAGTACCCTGTACAGTTGCAGCATGATCTCCCTGCTTTTATACTCCATCCCTCTCACGATAAAGGCCAACATTCCATTTGCTTTCTTGATCACCTGCTGCACCTGCAAACTGAGTTTTTGTGATTCATGCACAAGGACCCCCAGGTCCCTCTGCACAGCAGCATGTTGTAATTTTTCACCGTTTAAATAAGAGTCCATTTTACTATTATTCCTTTCAAACTGGATAACCTCACACTTACCAACGTTATACTCCATCTGCCAGATCCTTGCCCATTGACTTAGCTGATCCAAATCTCTCTGCAGACTCTCTTTGTCCTCCACGCAATTTGCTTTCCCACTCATCTTTGTGTCATCCGCAAACTTTGTTACCCTACACTCGCTCCCCTCCTCCAGATTGTCTCTGCCGATCCGAACATTGCCTTTTTAAGTAATCGAAGCTGGTCTGTGCTTTCTGTTGGTTCCTCGACTCACTTCCGCCTTCAACCTTTTGTGAGGCACCTTATCGAATGCCTTCTGGAAATCTATTTACACAATACCCACCGGTTCCCCTCTGTCAACTGCACTCGTCGTATCCTCAAAAAATTCCAGTAAATTATTCAAACATGGCTTTCCCTTCAAGAATCCATGCTGCGTCTGCTTGATTGAATCATTATTTTCCAGGTGACCTGTTATTTCTTCCTTAATGATAGATTCCAGCATTTTCCCAACTACGGATGTTAAGCTAACCGGCCTGTAGTTACCTGCCTTTTGTCTACTTCCTATTTTAAACAGTGGCGTTACATTCGCTGTTTTCCAATCAGCAGGCACCTCCCCAGAGTCCAGTGAAGTTTGATAAATTACAACTAATGAATTTGCTATTACTTCTGCCGTTTCTTTTAGTACCCTGGGATGCATTCCATCCGGACCAGGGGACTTGTCTCCCTTTAGTCACATTAGCCTACCCAGCACTACCTCTTTAGTAAGAGTGATCGTTTTAAGGTCCTCACCCCCGACAGTCCCGGGTAAGGGCAGAAGTTGTTTTTTGTAGTTTAGTTGGGGCATCATGATTGGCATAGGTTTGGAGGGCCGAAGGGCCTGTTCCTGTGCTGTACTTTCCCTTGTTCTTTGTTGATTATTGATTATCTTGGATGACACCCTCAGGATATAGTCTCCTTTACTGACAACTTTGCTTTCATTATCATTTAAATGGTCTCACGAATGGACCCTGAGGAAGGGTCACACAGACGTGAAACATTGGCTCTATTCTCTCTCCACAGATACTGTCAGACCTGCTGAGATCTCCCAGCATTTTCTGTTTTTATATTCATTTATTGACTCCATTTGCTTTCATTCCCACGCAGCGTTCTCCTGTTCAGTTGACATGTAAATGTTGAAATGTTCAGCAAACTGCTGGTTAATTCCTTGAATATTAAGGCAAGTCCCCGAAAAATACATCATTCCTCAATCGATCTCGCGTCAGCTCCCCCATCCTTTACGTCTCTCCTATACATTGCAACAACCATTTCTTCATCCTCGCCAAGAGTATCGTCACCTTGGCTCATTCCTCTGCCAGGTCACAAGCTCCGCATGAAGCCAAGAGCCAGAGAACCAGTTGGGAGCAGCACACTTGTTTATAAAGCGAGAATTCATAATAAAGGAGACACTGAGTTTGAGAATTTACCATAATGTGGATGGTCCAGAGCATCATCCTTCTGTTTGGATTGCTGGATACAGTCATGGGGGAGTAGGGACTTCGAGGGCCGAAGGGCCTGTTCCGGTGCTGTACTTTCCTTTGTTCTTTGTATGTATGGGTGACATGGTGACACAATGGTTAGCACTGCTGCCTCACAGCGCCAGAGACCCGGGTTTGATCCCCGGTTTGGGTCACTGCCTGTGCGGAGTCTGCACGTTCTCCCCGTGTCTGCATGGGTTTCCTCCGGGTGCTCCAGTTTCCTCCCACAGATCAGAAGACGTGCTGTTTAGTTGCATTGATCATGCTAAATCCTCCCTCAGTGTACCCGAACAGGCGCCGGAGTGTGGCAACTAGGGGATTTTCACAGTAACTTCATTGCACTGTTAATGTGAGCCTACTTGTTACATGAATAAATAAGCTTTAGAAACTTGACCAGCGCTGTGTGAAAAGCAGAGAATGCCTGTCTTACACCATTGTATCAGTCACATTCTCAAAGGGGCCACACATTCAAAAGGAAATCCAAGCACCTCATGCTAAACAGTAACTTGTGGGCAGGAAATGCAGCCTTGGCACAGTCACCATCTCGTACCAGGACTACATTTATAATGAAATGAAATATGAGCTTTACTAAAAATTGTACATCTTTTACTGAAAACGAAACAGTCCAGTGACTAAGCTGGGGCATCATACTCTGCTGCACAGATTGGCAACAGGGCTTCCCTCAGCACCCCTCGTGCTGATGTTGCTGTTATTGCTTTCATCAGACGGCATGGAACAAGTAACATCTGACTCGATAATTCATGGAAGCCGAAAGTACAGAACACAACTGCATTCTTTGTCAGAAAGGCACCTGGATTGAACTTTGCACCATCGGGTTAAAGCTACCTCACAGCGCCAGGGATCCTGGTCTGAATCTGACCTCGGGTCATTGTCTGTATGGAGACCGCACATTCTCCCCGTGTCTGCATGGGTTTCCTACGGGTGCTCCACTTTCCTCCCACAGTCCAAAGATGTGCAGGTTGGGTGCATTGGCTGTGCTAGAAATTGCCCGTTATTGTCAGGGAGACTATCAGGGTGGATGCGTGGGGTTACGGAAATAGGGCCTGGGTGGGGTTGTGGTCAGTACAGACTCATCATAAATTGTATCATAGAAACCCAACAGTGCAAAAGAGTCCATTCGGCCCATCGAGTCTGCACCAACAACAATCCCACCCAGGCCCTATCCCCATAACCCCACATAATTACCCCACCAACACCTCGAACCGACACATTCCGGAACACGAAGGGGAAATTTAGCCTATAATTCACCCCACTGACAGCCTGAATAAATTGCAATTATATTGTATCTTTAATGTAATGAAACAGACCGGAATGAAAAACATGAAACTTATTTCTTAAAATGAATTTCTCATCACAATGAAACACTATTTTCATTGAAAATTGGGGATGAAGTGGAAATGATCGAGAGCTTCAGGTTTCTAGGTGTCCAGATCACCAACAACCTACCCTGATCCCCCCACACCGATGCAAAAGTTAAGAAAACCCACCGGTGCCTCTACTTTCTCAGGAGGCTAAGGAAATTTGGCATGTCAGCTCCGACTCTCACCAACTTTTACAGATGCACCATAGAAAGCATTCTTTCTGGTTGTATCACAGCTTGGTCTGGCTTCTGCTCTGTCCAAGGCTGCAAGAAACTATAAAGGGTTGTGAACGAAGCCTAGTCCATCACTCAAACCAGCCTCCCATCCATTGACTCTGTCTACACTTCCCGCTGCCTCGGGAAAAGCAGCCGGCATAATCATGGACCCCACACACCCCGGACATTCTCTCTTCCACCTTCTTCTGTCGGGAAAAAGATACAAAAGTCTGGGGTCACGTACCGACCGACTCAAGAACAGCTTCTTCCCTGCTGCCGTCAGACTTTTGAATGAACCTATCTTATATTCAGGTAGCCGCATAGAACATAGAACATAGAACATAGAACATTACAGCGCAGAACAGGCCCTTCGGCCCACGATGTTGCACCGACCAGTAAAAAAAAAACTGTGACCCTCCAACCTAAACCAATTTCTTTTCGTCCATGAACCTATCTACGGATCTCTTAAACGCCCCCAAACTAGGCGCATTTACTACTGATGCTGGCAGGGCATTCCAATCCCTCACCACCCTCTGGGTAAAGAACCTACCCCTGACATCGGTTCTATAACTACCCCCCCTCAATTTAAAGCCATGCCCCCTCGTGCTGGATTTCTCCATCAGAGGAAAAAGGCTATCACTATCCACCCTATCTAAACCTCTAATCATCTTATATGTTTCAATAAGATCCCCTCTTAGCCGCCGCCTTTCCAGCGAAAACAATCCCAAATCCCTCAGCCTCTCCTCATAGGATCTCCCCTCCATACCAGGCAACATCCTGGTAAACCTCCTCTGCACCCTCTCCAAAGCCTCCACATCCTTCCTGTAATGTGGGGACCAGAACTGCACACAGTACTCCAAGTGCGGCCGCACCAGAGTTGTGTACAGTTGCAACATAACGCTACGACTCCTAAATTCAATCCCCCTACCAATAAACGCCAAGACACCATATGCCTTCTTAACAACCTTATCTACTTGATTCCCAACTTTCAGGGATCTATGCACACATACACCTAGATCCCTCTGCTCCTCCACACTATTCAAAGTCCTCCCGTTAGCCCTATACTCAACACATCTGTTATTCCTACCAAAGTGAATTACCTCACACTTCTCCGCATTAAACTCCATCCGCCATCTCTCGGCCCAACTTTGCAACCTGTCTAAGTCTTCCTGCAAACTACGACACCCTTCCTCACTGTCTACCACACCACCGACTTTGGTGTCATCAGCAAATTTGCTAATCCACCCAACTATACCCTCATCCAGATCATTAATAAATATTACAAACAGCAGTGGCCCCAAAACAGATCCCTGAGGTACACCACTTGTAACCGCACTCCATGATGAATATTTACTATCAACCACCACCCTCTGTTTCCTATCCGCTAGCCAATTCCTGATCCAATTTCCTAGATCACCCCCAATCCCATACATCTGCATTTTCTGCAGAAGCCTACCATGGTGAACCTTATCAAACGCCTTACTAAAATCCATATATACCACGTCCACTGCCTTGCCCCCATCCACCTCCTTGGTCACTTTCTCAAAAAACTCAATAAGGTTAGTAAGGCACGACCTACCTGCCACAAAACCATGCTGACTATCACCTATCAATTCATTACTCTCCAAATAACTATAAATCCTATCCCTTATAATTTTTTCCAACATCTTGCCGACAACAGAAGTGAGACTCACCGGTCTATAATTCCCGGGGAAGTCTCTGTTCCCCTTCTTAAACAATGGGACAACATTCGCTAACCTCCAATCTTCTGGTACTATACCAGAGGCCAACGACGACCTGAAGATCAGAGCCAGAGGCTCTGCAATCACTTCTCTTGCCTCCCAGAGAATCCTTGGATAAATCCCATCCGGACCAGGGGATTTATCTATTTTCAGACCCTCCAGAATATCCTGCACATCCTCCTTATCAACTGTAATACTGTCTATTCTACTCCCTTGCAACCCAGTGTCCTCCTCAGCTATATTCATGTCCCCTTGCGTGAACACCGAAGAGAAATATTGGTTCAATGCTTCACCAATCTCCTCCGGTTCCACACATAACTTCCCTCTGCCATCTATAACTGGCCCTAAACTTGCCCTAACCAACCTTCTGTTCTTGACATACCTATAGAACGCCTTAGGATTCTCTTTAACCCTATCCGCCAAAGTCTTCTCATGTCCCCTTTTAGCCCTTCTAAGCTCGCTCTTCAACTCCCTCTTAGCCAATCTAAAGCTTTTTAGTGCACTACCCGAGTGCTCACGTCTCATCCGAACATAAGCCTCCTTTTTCTTTTTAACCAACAAAGAAACTTTTTTGGTGCACCACGGTTCCCTAGCCCTACCAATTCCTCCTTGCCTGACAGGGACATACCTATCACAGACAACACATAATAAATATATTATATAATACTTTATTATTATGTTAAGTTGATCCTTCTCTACACGCTAGCCATGACTGTAACACTACATTCTGCACTCTCTCCTTTCCTTCTCTATGAATGGTATGCTTTGTCCGTGTAGCGCGCAAGAAACAATGTTTTTCACTGTATACTAACACATGTGACAATAATAATTCAAATCAAATCCAATCATTGCTCCTTCTCAGCGCCAGCATTGCAGTGTGTTGTTTGTTTTCTCACCTGTAATTGATTACTCTAATAGGTTGCTCTGCCGAGTCTCAGGAGTGTTTCTGCTGTTTATTAAAGAGAAGACCTTCAGTGTGAGACCTCAGTAAATGGCCATGGTTTATGCCATAGGCAGACACCATCGCTTCTCTCAGAAAACACACTGATCCACTATCGGTCAAGCTGGAGCCAGTTACTATCCTATTCTCGCTGCCATTGGAGTTCCTGGTAGGTGATTGTAACCGATTAAAATATATTTATTCGTGTCACAAGCGGGCTTACATGAACACTACAATGAAGTTACTGTGAAAATCCCGTAGTCACCACACTCCGGTTCCTGTTCGTGTACACTGAGGGAAAATTTAGCATGGCCAATGCACCTAACCAGCACGTCTTTCAGACTGTGGGAGGAAACCAGAGGAAACCCACGCACACATGGAGAGAACATGCAGAATCCACACAGGCAGTGACACAAGCCGGGAACCGAACTCGGGTCCCTCGCTCTGTGAGGCAGCAGTGCTAACCACTCCGTCACCGCTACACCCTAAATAGATTGGACATAACGTCTGCTATGAGGAAGCTTCCTCCCACCACCTCCGAACTTTGGAGAGAGTGAAGTTGCTTCCCCGCAGCAGAATACCTGGGCTGGTGGAACGGCAGTGGTTCCCTCCTGACCAGAGGGACGGCTCACGGGACCACAGACCCGACCAGCGTCTATAGCTGCTGAGGTGTGATGAGGGGTTGCCAGCGATTCCTCGTTGCTGGAATATTATTGTTCAACTTTGTCAATCGGGGTATAAATTACAGAAACGTAGAGGTCATGATGGAGTTGTACAGAGCGTTGGTTTGGCCACAGCTGGAGCACTGTGTGCAGTTCTGGTCGACACATTATAGGAAGGATGTGATTGCACTGGAGGTGGTCCAGAGGAGATTCACCAGGATACTGCCTGGGATGGAACATTTAAGCTATGAAGAGAGGTTGGATAGGTTTGGTTTGTTTTTTCTGGAGCAGAGAAGACTGAGGGGTGACCTGATCGAGGTGTACAAGATTATGAAGGACATGGACAGGGTGGAGAGAGAGCAGCTGTTCCCCTGAGCTAAAGGGTTAGTTACGAGGAGGCAAAATGTAAAAATGAGGTGTGGGGGATTTAGGTGGTATATTATGGACAGTCTTATTAAAATTCCAGTTGGTGAGAATAGTCTTAAAAGCACTTTCATAGATAGAACATAGAACAGTACAGCACAGAACAGGCCCTTCGGCCCACAATGTTGTGCCGAGCTTTATCTGAAACCAAGATCATAGAATCATAGAATCCCTACAGTGCAGAAGGAGGTTATTTGGCCCATCGAGTCCGCACTGACCACATTCCCACCCAGGCCCTATCCCCATAACCCCACATATTTACCCTGCTACCCCCCTGCTAATTTCTTGTCAATTATCTCTTACAGATGTTGATCGATCAAATTCCAGAAATAATACTCAAGGCAAAACTGCTATCACAATATTCAAGGCAAACCACATGAATTCTGACACTCTTCCACTGCACTGTGGAAAGCCAAAATATTCAGAAACAGGGGTGTATTTTGAAACATAAATCTTTCTTGGTTTCTGGATGGACTCTTCAAGTTTTACAACTTCACTCAGCAGAGTGCTAGTCACAGAATATCTCGTCACACGGCCTATATCGAGTCACAGAGCAATACAGCATGGAAACAGGTCCTTCGGCCCAAACAGTCCATGCTGACCATGGTGCCATCCCAGTTGGTCCCAATTGCCCGCGTTCGGTCCTTATCCCTCTAATCCTTCCCCTCTATCCAAATGCTTTTTAAATGTTGCTATTGAACTTGCCTCAACCACTTTCTCTGGCAGCTCATTCCATACACACACCACCCTCCGTTTGAAGAAGTTGCCCCTCAGTTCCCTTTGAAATCTGGCTGCCTCCCACTTCGGGTAAAACAAAATGTACTAAGGTCCCCTCATTACTGATGAAACCTTTCCAAGTGATAAGAATCTTTATCTATGATTCTATGAAAATCCCACAGAGTATCTGGAATATTGTGTCCAGTTTTGGTCTCTTTATTTGAGGAAGGATGTTGCTGCATTGGAGGCAGTTCAGAGGAGGTTCACCAGATTGATTCTGGGGGTGAGAGGATTGACGTATGAGGAGAGATTAATCACTTTGGGCTTGTACTCACTGGAGTTCAGAGGGATGAGAGGGGATCTGATGGAGGTATATAAAATTTTAAAAGGGATTGATAAAGTAACTGTAGACCAAATGTTTCCTCTTATGGGGCAATCTCGAACAAGAGGTCACAGGGTACAGGTTGAGAGGCGATAGATTTAAAACTGAGATGAGGAGGAACTACTTCTCGCAGAGGGTGGTGAGTTTGTGGAACTCGCTGCCCCAGAGCGCGGGGGAGTCTGAATCATTGAATGGTTTCAGGAAGGAGATGGATATATTTCTAATAAAAAAAGGATGAGGGGGATATGGGGAACAGGTGGGGAGGTGGATTTGAGACCAGGGAGAGATCAGCCATGATCTGATTGAATGACGGATCAGGCTCGAAGGGCTGAATTTGCCGACTTCTGCTCTTAATTCCTATGTTCCTATGTTATCGAGTCATTGAGGTTTACAGCATGGAAACAGGCCCTTCGGCCCAACATGTCCGTGCCGCCCAGTTTTTACCTTTAAGCTCGTCCCAATTGCCCACATTTGGCCCATGTCTCTCTATACCCATCGTACCCATGGAACTGACTAAACGCTTTTTAAAATACTAAATTGTACCCCCCTCTCCTACTGCCTCTGGCAGCTTGTTCCAGACATTCACCACACTCTATGTGAAAGAATGCCCCCTCTGCACCCTTCTGAATCTTTATTTTGAGGATTCTGTATTCTGCATCTGTTTTCACAGTGGAACATGTCATTTCCATAGCAGGAATAGAGGATAACCAATGGACATACTCATAAGAGCAAGGAGCTCTCAATATCTGGAGTGGAAGTATAAGTATAAGTCGAGGGATTTAAACCATATAACATCGCCAAAACTTAAAGCCGACTTTAGTGCTCTGAAATAGATAACTGCTGATAGAGTAAATGTGCTGTTTTTATTAGTGTCACAAGTAGGCTTACATTAACACTGCAATGTAGTTACTGTGAAAATCCCCTAGTCCCCACACTCCAGTGCCTGTTTGGGTACACAGAGGGAGAATTTAACATGGCCAATGCACCTAACCAGCACGTCTTTCAGACTGTGGGAGAAAACGGGGGCACCCGGAGGAAACCCATGCAGACACGGAGAGAACATGCAGACTCCGCACAGACAGTGATCCAAGCCAGGAATCGAACCCGGGTCCCTGGCACTGTGAGGCAGCAGTGCTAACCACTGTACCACCGTGCTGCCCATTTCAGTACACCACTCAAAGAACAAAGAACAGTACAGCACAGGAACAGGCCCTTCGGCCCTCCAAGCCTGCGCCGATCATAATGCCTGCCTAAATTAAAACCGTATGCACTTACAGAATCCGTATCCTTCCATTCCCATTCTATTCATGTATTCATCGAGATGCCCCTTAAATGCCGCTATCGTACCTGCTCCCACCACCTCCTCGGGCAGTGCGTTCCAGCCATTCACCACCCTCTGTGTAAAAAACTTGCCTCACAGATCTCCTCTGATCTTTTCCCCACGCACCTTTAACCTATGTCCCCTAGTACTTGACGTTTCTACCCGAGGAAAGACCCTCTGACTATCCACTCTGTCTATGCCACTCTTGGACAAGTTGTGGAGACAATATTTACAAATCACTGCAGCCTGTAGGGAGATTGAACTCACATCATTGGTAGTATACTGAATCACACCCTTGTCATGTAGGCAAGTGAGTTCACCGCCCTACACGATGGGGCCAGTTGATGTCATAGATTTGGATTACAACAATCCCATAGCATGCAGCACAAAGAGTCGAGGTGTCCGATTGTGGCTCAGGTTGTCAGCCTGGATTGGATAGATAATTCGTCAGTAGGCACGGAACAGTGAGTCGGGATACTGAAGCACATTCAGGCTGGTTGGCTGTAACTTATGAAATATTGCAAAAATTTGTATTGGGGATGTAGCTGTTTATGTTTTTTTTATTATTTGTTCGTGGTACATGGGCGTCGCTGGCTGGGCCAACATTTATTGCCCATCCCTACTTGCTCGAGGGCAGTTGAGAGTCCACCACATTGCTGCGGCTCTGGAGTCACATGTGAGCCAGACCGGGTCCGCACGGCAGATTTCCTTCCCTGAAGGACATTCGTGAACCAGATGGGCTTTTCCGACAGTCGACAATGGTTTCATGGTCATCAGTAGAATCTTAATTCCAGATATTTTTTATTGCATTCAAATTCCACCGTCTGTCGTGGCGGGATTCGATCCCGGGTCCCTGGAACATGAGCTGAGTTTCTGGATTAATAGTCTGGCGATAATACCACTCGGCCAATATATGTCAACAAAATAACTGAAGATGCTGGGAGTAAGCTACCAGATTTCCAATATGATTCTAAACTAATTGTGAATTAAAGCTATGAGGAGGATTCAAAGGGGCTGCACAGAGATATAGACAATAGAACAGAATGGGGAACAAGTTGGCAGATGGAGGAATAAATTAAATTATTTAATTTTGTGATGATTTGTTTTGATTTGATTTGATTCTTGTCACATGTATTAGTATACAGTGAAAGGTATTGTTTCTTGCACGCTATACAGACAATGCATATTGCACAGTGGTGAGCAGCACAATGGCATGGTGGTTAGCACTGCTGCATCACAGCTCCACAGAACTGGGTTTGATTCCCGGCTTGGGCCACTGTCTGTGTGGAGTTTTCACATTCTCCCCGTGTCTGCGAGGGTTTCCTCTGGGTCTGGTTTCCTCCCACAATCCAAAGGTGTGCGGGTTAGGTGCATTGGCAATGATAAATTGCCCCTTAGTGTCCTGGGATATGTAGGTTAGAGGGATTAGCAGGGTAAATATTTGGGACGGTGGGGATAGGACCCGGGTGGGATTGTTGTCAATGCAGACTCGATGGGCCGAATGGCCTCTTTCTTCACTGTAGGGTTTCTATGATTCCAGGGAAAGGAGAGGGTGCTGAATGTTACAGTCATATCTAGGGTGGAGAGAAAGGTCAACTTAATGCGGGGTAGGTCCATTCAAAAGTCTGATGGCAGCAAGGAAGAGGCTGTTCTTGAGTTGGTTGGTACGTGACCTCAGACGGAGGTCACCTGATGGAAGAAGGTGGGAGGGAGAATGCCCGGCGTGTGTGGGGTCCTTGATTATGCCGGCTGCTTTTGCGAGGCAGCGGGAAGTGTAGACAGAGTCAATGGATGGGAGGTGTGGATAGAGATGCGCAAAGAGACATATTTAGAATGTATATCTCTGTGAATGGAAAAGTACTGAAGGACTACAATCGATATGTCGACATATTATCCTGTGAATAGGGAGTCACTGAAATTCTGTATCTCGAGTGTAGATGTTTCCCTGTAGGTGGAGAGGCTGTTCGGGTGCAGGGCACTAATCAAGAAAGGTTGTCTTTGATAAAAATGTTATTTTAAAAGTTTATTCATTAGTGTCACAAGTAGGCTTACATTAACATTGCAATGAAATTACTGTGACATCTTAGCGTTCAACTGAACTCAACCGTCCAACCTGCTTTGAGCTCAGCTCAAGTCATGCCATGGAATGTAAAGCTGTATCAACTCGATCCGCTTGAAGCCAATGCAAAAACGGAACTGAACCACTGGATTCCATTCAACCCAAAATAATGCAACATTTAACAAGGCAAAACCATCATGTGGCCACCGGGATTTACTGGATGGTTTCAGAATGAGAAATGAGAAGGGAGCCTGACGGACAAAGCATCGTCATGAGTAACTCCCGTGCTATTTTTTTTTAGCTCCCATGTTTCACAGAATGGCGATGTTTAAAATGAGAAGGAATGTCTTTTTTTATTCCGCACGATATTATAAATAAGAGATTTTTCGGCCAGATTCCCCAGTTAAAACAGCAATGTCATGATGCTAATTTGCTGTCAGCTCAATGATGTGATGCACAGTGTAATGTTTCAGGAATGAATCTTCTGTTTTCTGTTGAGGAACTAGTATACCTTACAATGAGGCTGCTTGAAATATTCAAATCCTGAAATAAAATGCAGTTTCCACGACAGTTTGGCTCATTGGTCTTCAAAGACTTTTACAAAAAGAAGTTTCAACAAATGCCGGAGGTCGAATGTCTCCTTAAGGTTTTAAACATGTTGGTAGTTTACAATCGCACTCTGGTCTTCATTTCTCAGAAGGTGATGCTGCTCTAGTTGCTTCATGTGATATTCAGCTGCAATGAACCTCGCAGGAAGTGGGTTGATGTCCTCTACAATGATATCTTCGGTGTTACTGCTTATGCAACTACTGGATTGATGTTACATCAAGTGCTGAAGCAGATTCTAAGCGCAAACAACAACCACGCCCCGAAAGACCAGCCAGGAAAGAACGTGTTTGTCTGGGGAGGAAAACAGAAATAATGTTTCAAATTCACTTCTGTGTTAAACATCAAATCACAGAATCCCTGGAGTGCAGAAGGAGGCTATTCGGCCCATCAAGTCTGCACCGACCACAATCCCACCCAGGCCCTATTCCCATAACCCCACATATCCCTGCTAATTCCCCTGACACTAGGGTCAATTTAGCATGGCCAATCAACCTAACCCACACATCTTTGGAATGTGGGAGGAAACCGGAGCACCCGGAGGAAACCCACGCAGACACAGGGAGAATGTGCCAACTCCACACAGTCAGTGACGTGAGACCAGAATTGAACCCGGGTCCCTGGTACTGTGAAGCAGCAGTGCTAACCACTGTGCCACCGTGCCGCCCCAGATAGTCCACATCTTTTCCCGAAGGTAGGGGACTCCAAAAGTAGAGGACATAGCTTTAAGGTGAGAGGGGAGAGATGCAAAAAGGCCCAGAGGGACAATTGTTTCACACAGAGGGCGGTGAATGTCTGGAAGAAGCTGCCAGAGGCAGTAGCAGAGGCGGATACAATTTTGTCTTTTAAGAAGCATTTAGACAGTTACATGGGTAAGATGGGTATAGAGGGATATGGGCCAAATGCAGGTAATTGGGAGTAGCTAAGTGGTTAAAAAAAGGTGGCATGGACCAGTTGGGCTGAAGGGCCTGTTTCCATGCTGTAAACCTCTCTGACTCTATGACATGGGGGACAACGGTCAGACTCCGCACAGACAGTAACCCAAGCCGGGAAGCGAACCCTGGTCTCTGACACTGTGAGGGAGCAGCACTAACCACTGTGTCACCTAGTCTCAGACTATCTGATCTTATTATTGTTGGGTAAACAAATATATAGAGAGAGAATGAATGATATGAATTAAAAGAGTTTCCACAGCTGGAATCGTGGTCTGTGTGGATGAGCAATCCAAATTAAGATGATTTGCAGAGATACAATTTAAAATTCACTTTGTTATATGACTGCATCATATAACCACGATTTTGCAAATTATGGGTCTGTGTGAATTATGGAAAAAGCTATTCGATTTCCCATTCATCTGGTTTTCTTGTCGAATTACCTTTCTTTTTACTGAGTTACCTTTTAGATCAACACTAAATCTCAGATCCCGGCAACAAGAAGGTCATTTATTCTTGTTTTCTTTTGAATATTAATGTCTCAAACGGATAAGTAGCGACCGTTTGGTAAATAAGACAACTGCAAATGACTTGCTGGGACTGAAAGGGCTTCACAAAATTGATGTGAGCTTAATTTTCAGTTTATTTTGATTTGATTTATTATTGTCACATTTATTAACATATAATGAAAAGTATTGTTTCTTGCGCGCTTTCCAGACAAAACATAGAGAAGGAAAGGAGAGAGTGCAGAATGTAGTGTCACAGTCATAGCTCGGGTGCAGAGAAAGATCAACTAAATGCGAGGTAAGTCAATTCAAAAGTCTGACGGCAGCAGAGAAGAAGCTGTTCTTTAGTCGATTGGTACGTGACCTCAGATTTTTGTATCTTTTTCCCGAAGAAAGAAGGTAGAAGAGAGAATGTCCGGGGTACGTGGGGTCCTTAATAATGCTGGATGCGTTGCCGAGACAGCGGGAAGGATAGACAGAGTCAATGGATGCGAGGCTGGTTTGCATGATGGATTGGGCTACATTCAAAACCTTTTGTAGTTCCTTACAGTCTGGGGCAGAGCAGGAGACATACCAAGCTGTGACCCAACCAGAAAGAATGCATCTGTAAAAGTTACTGAGATTCGGAGCTGACATGCCAAATTTCCTCAGTCTTCTGAGAAAGTAAGAGGCGTTGGTGGGCTTTCTGAACTATAGTGTCGGCATGTGGGGATCAGGACAGGTTGTTGGTGTTCTGGACAATGAAACACCCGCCGCTCTCACCTTGAGCCCGTGACCTCTCGTGATCGTCACCTCCGACCTGGGAAAAAGCTTCCCACTGTTCACCCTATCTATACCCTTCATAATTTTGTACACCTCTAATAGGTCTCCCCTCATTCTCCGTCTTTCCAGGGAGAACAAGCCCGAGAGATCAAATAGGTTGGGACTTTATTCCCTGGAGCGTAGAAGATTGGGGGGAGATTTGGTAGAGGTACATAAGATTTTGATGGGTATAGATAGAGTGAATGCAACCAGGCTTTTTCTGTTGAGGCCAGGGGAGAAAAAACCAAAGGGCATGGGTTATGGGTGAAAGGAGAAAAGTTTAAAGGGAATATTAGGGGGAGCTTCTTCACGCAGAGAGTGGTGGGAGTGTGGAATGAGCTGCCGGATAAAGTGGTAAACTTTTAACATTTAAGAAAAACTTGGACGGGTTCATGGATGAGAGGGGTGTGGAGGGATATGGTCCAAGTGCAGGTCAGTGGGACTAGGCAAAAAATGGTTCGGCACAGACAAGAAGGGCCAAAAGGTCTGTTTCTGAGCTGTAATTTTCTAGGGTTCTATGGTTCTATGGTTTACCAAATCTCCCCTCTGAGCTAAGACCCTCCATACCAGGCAACATCCTGGCAAACCTTCTCTGCACTCTCTCTAAAGCCTCCACGTCCTTCTGGCAGTGCGGCGACCAGGACTGGATGCAGTACTCCAAATGTGGACTAACCATCGTTCTGTACAACTGCATCATCAGACTCCAGCTTTTATACTCTATACCCCGTCCTATCAAGGAAAGCATACCATATTCCTTCTTCACCACCTTCTCCACCTCTACTGCCACCTTCAAGGATTTGTGGACTTGCACACCGAGGTCCCTCTGTGTTTCTATACTCTTGATGGCTCTGCCATTTATTGTATACGTCCCCCCTACATTTGTTCTTCCACTGAGGGACAATTTTGCACGGCCAATGCATCTAACCAGCACGTCGGTCGGACTGTGGGAGGAAACCAGAGCACCCGGAGGAAACCCATGGAGAACACAGACATGGGGACAACGCGGCACGGTGGCTAGCAGTGCCGTGTCACAGCGCCAGGGACCCGTGTTCAATTCCAGCCTTGGGTCACTCTCTGTGCGGAGTGTGCATGTTCTCCCCCTGTCTGTATGGGTTTCCTCTGGGTGTTCCGCTTTCCTCCCACACGCCAAAGATGTCTAGGTTACGTGGATTGGCCATGATAAATTACCCCTGAGTGTCAGGAGGACTAGCAGAATAGATATGTGGGGTTGCGGGGACAGGGTCTGTGTGGGATTGTGGTCGCTGCAGATGTGATGGGCTGCATGGCCTCCTTCTGCTGTGTAGGGATTCTATGACTATTCTATATCAACATGCAGATTCAGCACAGACATTGACCCAAGCCAGGAATCAAACCCAGGTCCCTGGCGCTGTGATGCAGCAGTGCTAACCACTCTGGGATAGCAG
The DNA here is from genome assembly GCF_964213995.1 of Mustelus asterias. Classification (NCBI taxonomy): domain Eukaryota; kingdom Metazoa; phylum Chordata; class Chondrichthyes; order Carcharhiniformes; family Triakidae; genus Mustelus; species Mustelus asterias. The sequence goes on along the minus strand of NW_027590086.1, from coordinate 151,222 downwards.
CATTTGATGCACAGTTTGTGATCAATCTTTTAGAATGTGATTTATTGTTTACTGTATCAGACAGGTTCTGATTACATTGCAAGGTCTCAAGCGCCAGTGAATGACTGGGCCACACGGTGACACAATGGTTAGCACTACTGCCTCACAGCGCAGGAACCCGGGTTCAATTCCCAACTTGGGTCACTGTGTGTGTGATGTCTGCGTGGGTTTCCTCAGGGTGCCCCAGCTTCCTCCCACACTCCAAAGATGTGCGGGTAGGTGGATTGGCCATGCCTAAATTCCCCCTCAGTGCCAGGGGGCACTAGCAAGGGTAAATAGGGATTACCGGCTGGGGGCTGGGTGGGTTTGTGGTCAGTGCAGGCGTGAAGGGCCGAATAGACACCTTCTGCACTGCAATCGGCACGTCTTTCATACTGTGGGAGGAAACCGGAGCACCCGGACAAAACACACGCTGATATGGGGGAGAACATGCAAACTCCACACAGTGACCCAAGCCGGGAATCGAACCTGGGTCCCTGGCGCTGTGAGGTAGCAGTGCTGACCACTGTGCTGCCCCAATGAAGTCCCCAGTGATTTTGCACTCTATGTTTCAAGTATTCTCAAGCTTGAAACAAATTTAGTGAATTATTTTAGCGCTTAATCAATCACCTCACGAATTTATTGGAGGAGATGAATGGCAAAAAGTTCAATGAAGTTTGTTATCCTCACTGTAATATTTAGGGACATATCCTGATACAGAACAAACAGATTTATGTTAAAGTTTGCAGGAAATGATGTTGAAACGAACAATATTTGTGCATTGAGAGGCGTTCAGGTCTTCACATTTAAATATTAACTTTGGTCTTAAAAGAAAACATGTACCCGGATCATTCCAATGCAGGTAAGATGCTCTGTCAGAGAGTCAGTGCAGACTCGATGGGCCGTAGGGCCTCCTTCTGCACTGCCGTGGGTTCGATGGTTCACGGGAATGCTGTGATCTTGGAATTCAGCATGTATAATGCACTCTTTATGATACATCTCTTAGATTGTGACTCGCTTTTGCTAAGTGAATATCTGCTGGTCACATTGTAGTCTTTTCACACTCCAGTACCAGTCAATTAAAGGAAACTGAGTAGTTTACAGAGATTATGATGCCGTTTATATTTCTTCACTGTCTGTCTGAATGTTGTATAATCAATATTGTGTCATCAGTATTGTGTAATCAATGTTGTCAAATCAATATTGTGCAACAAATATTGTACAATCAGTATTGTGTAATCAATGTTGCGTAATCAATGTTGTCGAATCAACATTGTGTAATCAATGTTGTGTAATCAATGTTGTGTAATCAATATTGTGTAATCAAAGTTGTGTAATCAAAATTCTGTAATCAAAGTGCTGTAATCAATACTGTGTAATCAAAGTTGTTTAATCAATATTGTTTAATCAATATTGTGCAATCAATGTTGTGGAATCAATATTCTGAATATTCCGGGGTACAAGTGTTTTAGGCGAGACAGAGGAGGGACCAAAAGAGGTGGGGGAGTAGCAGTATTAGTTAGAGAATATAGTACAGCGGTGCAGAGGGGGGACAATTCAGAGGGGTCGTGTAACGAGTCACTGTGGGTGGAGCTTAGAAACAGGAAGGGCACAGTCACGATGTTGGGGGTATGCTACAGGCCCCCCAACAGCCCAAGGGAAGTGGAAGAACGGATATGTCAGGAGATAATGGATAGGTGCAGGAAAAATAGGGTTGTTGTAGTGGGAGACTTCAATGTCCCTGGCATAGACTGGAAATCGCGTAGGGCTGGGAGTCTGAATGGGGAGGAATTTGTAAAATGTGTACAGGAAGGTTCTTTGGAACAATATGTAGATAGCCCGACTAGAGAGGGGGCTATACTGGACCTAGTACCGGGGAATGAGCCCGGTCAGGTTTTCAAAGTTACGGTAGGGGAACATGTGGCAAAAATAACCACAATTCTGTTAGCTTTAGGATAGTGATGGAAAAGGATGAGTGGTGTCCCAAGGGTAAGGTGTTGGATTGGGGGAAGGCTAACTTAAGTGGGATTAGGCAGAAATTGGCAGCTGTTGATTGGGAGAGGCTGTTTGAGGGTAAATCCACATCTGGCATGTGGGAGTCTTTTAAGGAACATTTGATAGGGCTGCAGGATAGGCATGTGCCTGTAAAAAAGAAGGATAGGAAAGGTAGGAATCGAGAACCATGGATAACCAGGGAAATTGAGGGATTGGTGAAAAAGAAAAGAGAGGCGTACGTTAGGTCCAGGCAGCTAAAAACAGAGGGAGCTCCGGAGTAATACAAAGTCGGAAAGAACTCAAACGAGGAATTAGAAGGGCAAAAACGGGTCACGAAATGTCATGGCAGACAGGATTAAGGAGAATCCCAAGGCATTTTATTCATACGTTAGGAACAAAAGGGTTGTCAGGGAAAAAATCGGACCTCTCAGGGACAAAAGTGGGGAATTATGCTTCAGAGCCCAAAGAAGTAGGGGAGATACTAAATGAATACTTTGCATCGGCATTCGCAAAGGAGAGGGATGTGTTGACTGGGAGTGTCTCGGAGGGGAGTGTTGACCCATTAGAGAAAATCTCCATTACAAAGGAGGAATATAAAGACTGACCAATCCCCAGGTCCTGATGGAATCTATCCAAGGCTGCTCATGGAGACGAAAGATGAAATCGCTGGGCCTCTGACGCAAATCTTTGTCTCGTCACTGGACACAGGTGAGGTCCCAGATGATTGGAGGATAGCTGATGTGGTCCCGTTATTTAAGAAGGGTAGGAAGGATAACCCGGGAAATTATAGGTCGGTGAGCTTGACAAGGTAGGGAAGTTGTTGGAGAGGATTCTTAGAGATAGGATGTATGCGCATTTAGAAAGGAATAAACTCCTTAACGATAGTCAGCATGGTTTTGTGAGAGGGAGGTCATGCCTCACTAACCTGGTGGAGTTTTTTGAAGAAGTGACTAGAATGGTTGACGAGGGAAGGGCCGTGGATGTCGTCTATATGGACTTTAGTAAATCGTTTGACAAAGTCCCTCATAGTAGGTTGGTGCAAAAGGTTGGATCCCATGGGATAAAGGGGAAGGTGGCTAGATGGGTGGAGAACTGGCTTGGTCACAGAAGACAGAGGGTGGTAGTGGAAGGGTCTTTTTCCGGCTGGATGCCTGTGACTAGTGATGTTCCGCAGGGCTCTGTATTGGGACCTCGGCTATTTGTGATAGCATAAACGATCTGGAAGAAGCTGTAACTGGAGTGATCAGTAACTTTGCGGACAACACGAAAATGGCTGAACTTGCAGATAGTGAGGAACATTGTCAGAGGCTACAGAAGGATATAGATGGGCTGGAAATTTGGGCAAAGAAATGGTAGATGGAGTTCAATCCAGATGAATGCGAAGTGATGCATTTTGGTAGAACTCACGTAGGGAGGAGCTATACGATAAATGGCAGAACAATAAAGGGTGTAGATACGCAGAGGGACCTGGGTGTGCAAGTCCACAGATCCTTGAAGGTGACGTCACAGGTGGAGAAGGCAGTGAATAAGGCATATGGCTTGCTTGCCTTCATAGGATGGGGCATAGAGTATAAAAGTTGGGGTCTGATGTTGCAATTGTATAGAACGTTGGTTCGGCCGCATTTGGAATACTGCGTCCAGTTCTGGTCGCCACACTACCAGAAGGACGTGGAGGCTTTAGAGAGAGTACAGAGGAGGTTGACCAGGATGTTGCCTGGTATGGAAGGGCTTAGTTATGAGGAGAAAGTGGGTAAACTGGGGTTGTTCTCACTGGAAAGACGGAGGATGAGGGGTGACCTAATCGAGGTGTATAAAATTATGAAAGGCATAGTTAGGGTGAACGGTGGGAAGCTTTTTCCCAGGCCGGCGGTGACGTTCACGAGGGGTCATAGGTTCAAGGTGAGGGGGGGGAAGGTTTAACATGGATATCAGAAGGACGTATTTTACACAGAGGGTGGCGGGAGCCTGGAATGCGCTGCCGGGCAAGGTGGTGGAGGCGGATACACTGGGAACCATTAAGAGACTTATCTGGTTAGCCACATGAACGGAGTGGGAATGGAGGGATACAAAAGAATGGTCTAGTTTGGACCAGGGAGTGGCGCGGACTTGGAGGGCCGAAGGACCTGTTCCTGTGCTGTTTTGTTCTTTGTAATATTGTGTAATCAATGTTGTGTAATCATTACTGTGTAATCAATGTTGTGTAATCAATACTGTGTAATCAATATTGTGTAATCAATATTGTGTAATCAATGTTGTGTAATAAATATTGTGTAATCAATATTGTGTAATCAATGTTGTGTAATCAGTATTGTGTAGTCAATACTGTGTAATCAGTATTGTGTAATCAATGTTGTGTAATCAATGTTGTGTAATCAATATTGTGAATTGAAGGTATTTGACCCAGATTATTTTAACGTGCGTCACTGAACACAGTACTTTAATTTAACAGCAAAGTTCCTTTTCTGACTGTCGATTCTGGGCAGTGGTTCGAGAATCGCCATTTTGTTATGAAATAAGGGACCTTCTGTTTCCACTGTCTGTTTACTTTGGGAGGTATAACTTCATCAAAAACAGAAAATACTGGAAAATCTCAGCAGGTCTGACAGCATCTGTGAATCATAGAATCCCTATTGTGCAGAAGGAGGCCATTTGGCCCATCGAGCCTACACCAACAACAATCCCACCCAGGCCCTATCCCCGTAGCCCCATATTTCCCCTGCTAGTCCCCCTGACACTAAGTGCCGATTTATCATGGTCGATCCACCTAACCTGCAGATCTTTGGACTGCGGGAGGAAACCGGAGCACCCGGAGGAAACCCACACAGACACGGAGGGAATGTGCAAACTCCACACAGACAGAAGAGAGAATAGAGACAACGCTTTGAGTCTGACGAAGGGTCATCCAGAGTTGAAACATTTGCTCTATTCTCTCAGATGCTGTCGGACCTGCTGAGTTTTTCCAGCATTTCCTGTTTTTATTTCAGATTCCAGCATCCACGGTATTTTGCTTTTATCTTACTCTTCATCAAAGATGGCACCGTTTACAGATTAAAGTTTATTTATTGGTCACAAGTAGGCTTATATTAACTCTGCAATTAAGTTAATTTTGTTGAAAAGTCACTTATTGCAAACGAGCTGCCAGAGGCAGTAGTGGAGGCGGGTAAAATGTTGCCTTTCAAAAAGCATTTAGACAGTTACATGGGTAAGATGGGCTGCACAGTGGCACAGTGGTTAGCACTGCTGCCTCACAGCGGCAGGGACCCGGGTTCAATTCCAGCCTCAGGTCTCTGTCTGTGTGGAGTCTGCACATTCTCCCCGTGTCTGCGTGGGTTTCCCCCGGGTGCTACAGTTCCCTTCCACAGTCCAAAGGTGAGCAGGTTAGTTTGATTGGCCATAGCAAATTGCCCCTTAGTGTCAGGTGGACTAGCATGATAAAAGAGTGGGGTTACAGGGATCGGGTCTGGGTGGGATTGTGATTGGTGCAGACATGATGGGCCAAATGGCCTCCTTCTGCACATTAGGGATTCTATGATTTCTATGGGTATAAAGGGATATGGGCCAAATGCGGGCAATTGGGACAAGCTTATTGGTGAAAACTGGGATGTGTGGACAAGTTGGGCCAAAGGGCCTGTTTCCATGCTGTAAATCTCTATGAATCGACTGTGAAAATCCCCAAGTCGCCACACTCCGGCACCTGTTCGCATGTACTTAGGGAGAATTTAGCATGGTCAATGCACCTGACCAGCATGTGTTTGGACACTAAGGGGCAATTTAGCATGGCCAATGCACCTGACCAGCATGTCTTTGGACACTAAGGGGCAATTTAGCATGGCCAATCCCCCTAACCTGTACACCTTTGCACAATAAGGGCCCGATTTTACCATTTTGATTCCAAGTGCTGAATCTGGACGCAATTCAGATCTGACTTGGAAATCTGTTCTCCGGGGCCCCAGACGCACCTAACCTGGAAAAAACATTGTGAGTCTGAATCGCTCTGTGGGCGGGGCTTCTCGCTCTCGAAACGCTGCAACTCCGATCGGAGCTCTGAACTGCGCGTGCGCAGTGAGAAATACGTCTGAAACGGGCGCCCCTGTCACATCGCTCCCGGGCAGCAACAAGCGGATCAAGTGACCTGGGAGCGAAAAGTGGGAGTGATGGCCCCCACAGACATCGTCCCACCCCACAACATAACTATCCCCCTTTACACCCACCTCCCCCACTACCCAGACCGATCGCGAACCCCCCCCCCCCCACCGATCACCCGCAGAATGGCAACAGCAACCCTCCCACCCCTGCCCCCTTCACCAGAGAATTATCTGATCCACCTCCCTCCCCTCCCCCCATGACCAGAGAATGATCTGATCCACCTCCGGCCTCCCGCACCCCCACCCCCCTCTCCCCCCACCACTGATCTGAGTCAGAGAGCCGCCAGAAGCTCTGATCTTACCTCCTCAGAGCTGGACTGCCCGAAACAGACCTTTGCCGAGCACATCTGTTCCGCGCCGAATCTGGACGGGCGAACGCGATGGTAAGGGGGGAAATGCAGGTAAGATTGGGCATCCAGCTCATTAAGTCAATTTAAATGCATCACCCATTTCGGGCGCGGTTCGGATCGCGGCCATTTTCGGGCCTTGGTAAAGTGGACATCTGCACGGATTGTACTAATCGCCTCACACCTGACTTTACCAAGTGTTCGCGCCCGTTAAGGCAATTTAACATGGCCAATCAACCGATCCTCCATATCTTTGGACACAAAGAGGCAAGTTAGCATGGTTAATCCACCTGTCCTTCTCATCTTTGGACACTAAGGGGCAATTCAGCATGGCCAATCCACCCAACCTGCACATCTTTGGACACTACACAACCTGCTGTTCTGAGGCTTTATCCCGCTGGCAAATCAGACCATGAGGCCCTTAGTGTGGTGTAACATAACCGATGTGTCGTGCCAAAATCAGTATTGTTCATTCTCAGTGTGTGGGCATTGCTGACTTTTAGTGTCCATCCTTGGAAATTCATCGTTGGAGCTGTCTTACAATGACAGGGCTGACTCAGTCACTTCAGAGGACAGTTGAGTCAACCACATTGGTGTGGGGCTGGAGTCACGTAGAGCTGAGCCTGGGTAAGGACCTCTCCCGAAGTACATCAGTGAACTGGTCAGGTTTTTACAACAACCCATCAACTTCACCGCTATTTTCACTGACTTATTTCCAGATTTTACAAACTGAATTCAAATGTTCAAACCCCCGTTCTCTGGCCCAGCTCAACACGAAGGTGCCCTAAAATCATCTTATTCTGCTCACACTCTGTACCCCCAACATTAATAAATCTTCATATTCAGAAATAGATTGATACTTCGTGGGGTGTCACAGCGCCAGGGACCCAGGTTCGATTCCTGGCCTCGGGTCACTGTCTGTCTGGAGTTTGCACGTTCTCCCCGTGTCTGCGTGGGTTTCCTCCGGGTGCTCCGGTTTCCTCCCACAGTCCAAAGATATGCAGGTTAGGTGGATTGGCCATGCTAAATTGCCCCTTAGTGTCAGGGAGACTCGCTGGGGTAAATGCATGGGGTTACAGGGACAGGGCCTGGATGGGAGTGTGGCCGGTGCAGACTCGATGGGCTGAATGGCCTCCTTCTGCACTAGAATTCTATGATTCATCGTGGCATGAGTGCTAAATTTAGCATGACCAATTCACCTGAGCTGCAAATCTTTGGACAGTAAGGGGCAATTAGCATGGCCAATCCGCCTAACCCGCACATCTGTGGACACTAGGGGGCAATGTAGAATGGCCAATCCACCAATCCAGTACATCTGTGGACACTAAGGGGCAATGTGGAATGGCCAATCCACCTATCCAGTACATCTGTGGACACTGAGGACACTTTAGCATTGCCAATCCACCTAACAGCACGTTTTTCAGACTGTGGGAGGAAACCGGAGCAGCCGGAGGAAACCCATGCAGATATGGGGAGAACATGCAGACTCCGCACAGACAGTGACCCAAGCCGGGAATTGAACCTGTGTCCCTGGTGCTGTGAGGCAGCATAGCTAATACAATTCGCCAGGCAGCAGGTTATATTAGTCTTGGCATTCTGCAATGTGATCGGATGAATTGAACTGTCATGATTTTTTCACTATCTGTTTAAATTTCCAAGGATTATCACATTAAAAGCATCTGAGGGAAATGTCTGAGTGAATAACCCATCGCCCCCATGACTGTTTTGGAGGAGTTGAATAACAGGAACTGAACTGAAGGATGTTTTTCTTACCATAAAAGTCAGATCCATAACCTGATGTGAAGAAGACAGATTTATATTAAATCTTGGATAAAACTATTTCAAAATCAACATGCTTAAAAATATTTATGCCTTAAGAACAAAGAAAAGTGCTGCAGAGGAACAGACCCTTCGATGTTCACTCTCCCATGTATCTCTTGGAATGGGATTGATTTTGCTGTGTAAACAAGTGCTGATTGTATCGGGAGGTTTAACACTCAAGCATCAGTCAATAAGTATAAAGGTTATTTATTCGTGTCACAAGTAGGCTTACATCAACACTGCAATGAAGTTACTGTGAAAATCCCACAGTTGCTACACTCCGGCGCCTGTTTGGTTAACACCGAGGGAGTATTTAGCATGGCCAATGTACCTAACCAGCACTTCTATGGGACTTTGGAAGGAAACTGGAGCGCCCGGAGAAAACTCATGCAGACACGGGGAGAACGTGCAGACTCCACACAGACAGTGACCCAAGCCGGGAATCGAACCCAGGTCCCTGTCGCTGTGAGGCAGCAGTGCTAACCACTGTGCCACTGTAGTGGGAGTGGTATAAAGCAGCCTATCAGGAATCACAGTGCAGAACAATGTAGGGCATCTTACGGGAAAGGGGCAGCAGATTTAAAACATACATGGGGAGAAATTACTTCTCTCAATGGGTGGTGAATCTGTGGAATTCATTACCTCGGAGTGCGGTGGATGCTGGGACATGGTTAATTTGAGGAGACAGACAGAGTTTTAATTAGTAATGGATTGGAGCATGGGCTGGAGGGCGGTGTAGGGGGGGGGCTGTCTGGTAATGGGAAGGGGGGGGGGCTGGGTATTATCGTACTTGTTGCGCCCCTGATAGTTAAGGGTTTACCCGGCGATTGTCCAGAAGGCCTATTCTACTGGAGAATTGTGCTGTGCCTGCTCCCATCTGACAAACTGATTTCAGTCACTGACATCAGATCATAGTTACAATGAAAACATTAGGAGGGGGAAAAAACTCTTGTAACTTTGGATTTTATTTTAAAGGCGCAGACGGTGCCCCGTATGGGACAGCCCCACACGCCCTACCCACACCCCCACCCCAAATAAACACCCCACCCCCCTCGGTATTCCATGTTCATCCAGCAGAAGGGACTCTTCAGTGCTGGGCAACAAAATGAAACAAAACTTACTCCAACTTGTCAATCAGACAAAACGTTTCAATAATGAAACTTCATTACTCCAACACTCGAGGCCTCACCCTGGGCCATTCCAAGCTCCCACAAACCCCAGCAGCTTCTCACTTATACTGAGTCAGCTGGTCAGCTGACCACCGCATCATTTTCTCATTGGTTACATAGTTTACTCGGTCAGCTGACCCTTACAGCTTGTTCCCATTGGTCACTGCAACAGATCCAATGTGGTTCTGTTGGTTGTTACATTGGTTCCATTCTAACATTCCACTCACACCCGCCTCTCCCACCACCTGATCCCCACCAACCCAACTAGCCTGAACCCATCACTTCCCGGCCACTCCATGACCTCAGCAACACTCAGAGAATCATAGAATCACACGGCGCAGAAGAGGCCCTTCGGCCCATCGAGTCTGCACCGATGCATGAAATGCCTTGACCTGCCCACCTAATCCCGCTTGCCAGCACCTGGTCCATAGCCCTGAATGTTATGGCTGTGCCAAGTGCACTTTTTAGAGGATGTGAGGCAACCCACCTCCACCACCCTCCCAGGCAGCGCATTCCAGACCGTCACCACCCTCTGGGTAAAAGGGTTTTTCCTCACATTCCCCCCTAAACCTCCTGCCCCTCACCTTGAACCTATGTCCCTCGTAACTGACCCCTCAACTAAGGGAAACTGCTGCTCAAAGAACAAAGAACAATACAGCACAGGAACAGGCCCTTCGGCCCTCCAAGCCCGCGCCAATCCCTTGTCCAAACTACACCATTATTTTGTATCCCTCCATTCCCACTCCGTTCATGTGACCATCTCGATAAGTCTTAAACATTCCCAGTGTGTCCGCCTCCACCACCTTGCCCGGCAGCGCATTCCAGGCCCCAGCACCCTCTGTGTAAAATACGTCCTTCTGATATCCGTGTTATACCTCCCCGCCCCCCCCCCTCACCTTGAACCTATGACCCCTCGTGAACGTCACCACCGACCTGGGGAAAAGCTTCCCACTGTTCACCCTATATATGCCTTTCATAATTTTATACACCTCTATTAGGTCACCCCTCATCCTCCGTCTTTCCAGTGAGAACAACCCCAGTTTATCCCTGCTCCTTATCCACTCTGTCCATGTTCCTCATAATCTTGAACACCTCGATCAGGTTGCCCCTCAGTCTTCTCTGCTCCAACGAAAACTGCCCAAGCCTATCCAACCTCTCTTCATAAAACTTTGAGATAGAGGAACAGGCTTTGGCCATTCGGCCCATCGAGTCTGCTCCGCCATTCAATCATGGCTGATATGATTCTCATCCCCATTCTCCTGCCTTCTCCCCATAACCCTTGATTCCTTTACTGATCAAAAACCTATCTATCTCTGTCTTAAAGACACTCAATGACCTGGCCTCCACAGCCCTTTGTGGCAACGAATTCCACTGATTCACCACTCTCTGGCTGAAGAAATTCCTCCTTATCTCCGTTTTAAAGGATCGTCCCTTTAGCCTGAGGTTATGCCCTCTGGTTCCAGTTTTTCCTACGAGTGGAAACATCCTCTCCACGTCCACTATATCCAGGCCTCGCAGTATCCTGTAAGTTTCAATAAGATCTCCCTCATCCTTCTAAACTCCAACGAGTACAGATCCAGAGTCTTCAACCGTTCCTCATCCGACAAGCTCTTCATTCCAGGGATCATTCTTGCGAACTTCGTCTGGATCCTTTTCTAGGCCAGCACATCCTTCCTCAGATACTGGGCCCAAAACCACTCACAATGCTCCAAATAGAGCCTTATACAGCCTCAGAAGTCCATCCCTGCTCTTGTATTCCAGCGCTCTCGACATGAATGCTAACATTGCATTTGTCTTCCTGACTGCTAACTGAACATGTAAGAAAAACTTGGACGGGTTCATGGATGAGAGGGTGTGGAGGGATATGGTCCAAGTGCAGGTCAGTGGGACTAGGCAAAAAATGGTTCGGCACAGACAAGAAGGGCCAAAAGGCCTGTTTCTGAGCTGTAATTTTTTATGGTTCTATGAACCTACACGTTAACCTTAAGGGAATCTTGAACAAGGACTCCCTAGTCCTTTTGTGCTTCTGATTGCCTAAGCATTTCCCCAATTAGAAAATAGTCTATGCCTCCATTTCGCCTTCCAATGTTTATAATCTGACACTTTTCCACGTTATATTCCATCTGCCACTTCTTTGCCCACTCTCCGAGCCTATCCAAGTCCTTGTGCAGTCCCCCTGCTTCCTCAATACTATCTCTCCCTCTGCATATCTTTCCATCATCTGCAAACTTGGCAACAGTTGCTTCATTTCGTTCTTCCAAATCGTTAATGTGTATTGTGAAAAGTTGTGGTCCCAGCACCGACCCCTGAGGCACACCACTAGTCACCAGCTGCCATCCTGAAAAAGACCCGTTTATTCCCACTCTCTGCCTTCTGCCAGTCAGCCAATCCTCTATCCATGCCAGGATCTTACCCTTAGCACCACGGGCACTTAACTTATTTAAAAGTCTCCGATGTGGCACCTTGTCAAAGGCCTTTTGGAAATCCAAATAAATCAGGTCCACTGGTTCTCCTTTATCTAACTTCCTTGTTACCTCCTCAAAGAACATTAACAGATTTGTCAGACATGACCTCCCCTTGACAAAGCCGTGCTGACTCAGTCCTACTTTATCATGGACTTCCAAGTACTCTGCAATCTCATCTTTAATAATGGACTCTAAAATCTTGCCAATGAACGAAGTCAGTCTAACCGGCCTATAATTTCCCATCTGCTGCCTCCCTCCCTTCTTAAACAGCGCTGTTACAACAGCTAATTTCCAATCCTCTGGTACCCTCCCTGCCTCCAGTGATTATTTTGCTTTTATGCTGTCCTTTCCTTTCCTCGTCAGCCATGGAAGATTCGTCCTCTCCTTAGCATGTTTCCTCCTCCTTGGGATGAATTTCTGTTGTGCCTCCCGAATAACCCCCCCCCCCCCCCCACCCCGGAAAACTCCTGTAATTGCCGTTCCACTGTCTCCCCTGCTCGGCTCCCTTTCCAATCAACTCTGGCCAGCTCCTCCCTCATGTCTTTGCAGTTACCTTTATTTAATTGTCATATTCTTGCATCTGCTTCCAGTTTCTCCCTCTCAAACTGCAGGGTAAATTCTATCATATTGTGGTCACTGCTCTCTCAGGGTCACTTCACCTTAAGTTCCCTAATCAAATCTGCCTCATTACACATCACCAACTCCAGAATTCCCAGTTCCCCAGTAGGCTCTGTCACAAGCTGCTCCAAAAAAGCATCTCTGAGACATTCCACAAATTCCTTTTCTTGGGACCCACTACCTACCGGATTTTCCCAGGCCACCTGCACATTGAAGTCCCCCATAATTATTGTAATATTGCCTTTTTATGTGCCTTTTCTACATCCAGATTTATTTTCTGCCCCTCATCCTGACTACTGCTTGGAGGCCTGTACATAACTCCCATCAGGGTCTTTTTACCATTGTTTCTCTTCAACTCTACCCACAGAGTTTCTGTGCCTTCTGATCCTGTACCGCTTCTTGCTATTGATTTCACGCCATTCCTTACGAACAATGCAACCCCGCCCCCTTTGCCCATCTGCCTGTCCTTCCAATAAGACACCTGTCCTTGGATATTTAGATGCCAGCCCTGATCCCCTTGCAGCCACGTCTCTGTGATGCCCACAACATCGGAGCGGCCAATTTCAATGTGCGCAACAAGCTCATTGACCGTGATTGATATACTGCACGCATTGAGGTACAACAGCCTCAGTCCCGCATTGAGGTCCAACACCCTCAGTCCCGCATTGAGGTACAACACCCTCAGTCCCGCATTGAGGTACAACACCCTCAGTCCCGCATTGAGGTACAACACCCTCAGTCCCGCATTGAGATACAACACCCTCAGTCCCGCATTGAGGTCCAACAGCCTCAGTCCCGCATTGAGGTCCAACACCCTCAGTCCCGCATTGAGGTCCAACACCCTCAGTCCCGCATTGAGGTCCAACACCCTCAGTCCCGCATTGAGGTACAACACCCTCAGTCCCGCATTGAGGTCCAACACCCTCAGTCCCGCATTGAGGTACAACACCCTCAGTCCCGCATTGAGGTACAACACCCTCAGTCCCACATTGAGGTCCAACACCCTCAGTCCCGCATTGAGGTACAACACCCTCAGTCCCGCATTGATGTCCAACACCCTCAGTCCCGCATTGAGGTCCAACACCCTCAGTCCCGCATTGAGGTACAACACCCTCAGTCCCGCATTGAGGTCCAGCACCCTCAGTCCCGCATTGAGTTCCAACACCCTGAGTCCCGCATTGACCACCTCCCTTCTCATTCCTGTCACCTTTCTTTTGCTCTGCCTGAGGTTAGATTCCTGCCACCTTCTATACTCTCTGTTCTATTATGTGGGAGGCCAGGGAGGCCTGGTATCAACAGCTCCTCCGCTGATGGAGGGGACAGGGAACTCGACATTGGTTACTGACGATCGGCGGGAAGACGATCAAACGTTGGTGGGTTCATCAAGGCTTCACTCACCAGAGAGGATCTTAAAACTGGCTCCAGCCCCCAAGCATCAACCCCCAAGGGGTTGTCACTCCCCCTGATCAGGTCTATGTGAGATGGACATAAGGATCAGGAATGAACTATGGGATGTATTATATTGTAAATAAGCTGTGGATTCTGCACCAAGACTGGATGAAGTGAATCGAGAAAAATGTTCGCAAATGGTTTCAAATTCTGTTGCTGTACCGGGGGGTGTGGGGGTGGGGTGGGGAGGTGTTACTTACAGGGGAGAGTGTTATATCTGTTGGGGCTTTCTTTCAGGGAACGGGCCATGTGATCACAGGTGTGGGGTGAGCTATTGGGATCCTCCCAGATTGGGCAGTCAATATTTGGAGTGTTGTGTGAACAGACGGAATAAAGAGTTGTGTCCCTGACACCTGACTGTGGAGTCGATATTGAAGAGAATCCTCAGAACCACAGGACATAAACAAACAGTCTCGATCCCAGTGCTGTACAACTCTACCAATAGCTTCAATCCTCTATGTCCCCATCTCACACTCTCCTCAAGGTGCTGCTGACTCTGTCCCGATGTCCCGTGTCCCCCTCTCACACTCTCCTCAAGGTGCTGACTGTCAGTCCCAGTGTCCCTCTCACACTCTCCTCAAGGTGCTGACTGTCTGTCCCGATGTCCCGTGTCCCCCTCTCACACTCTCGTCAAGGTGCTGCTGACTCTGTCCCGATGTCCCAGTGTCCCTCTCACACTCTCCTCAAGGTGCTGACTGTCTGTCCCGATGTCCCGTGTCCCCCTCTCACACTCTCGTCAAGGTGCTGCTGACTCTGTCCCGATGTCCCGTGTCCCCCTCTCACACTCTCCTCAAGGTGCTGCTGACCCTGTTCAGGTGTCCCGGTGTCCTTCTCCCACACACTCCTCAACTCACCCTTGCCTCCTTCCAACCTCACAAGAGAAAACGCTGAGAAAGTTTGATGTGAAGCTTCTTGATCAGGTTCTTCTGTTCATAACACTGAGAGATAGTTCTATCTGAAGCCTCAGATTGTACTGTACATAACGCTGAGAGATAGTTCTATCTGAAGCCTCAGATTGTACTGTACATAACACTGAGAGATAGCTCTATCTGAAGCCTCAGATTGTACTGTACATAACACTGAGAGATAGTTCTATCTGAAGCCTCAGATTGTACTGTACATAACACTGAGAGATAGTTCTATCTGAAGCCTCAGATTGTACTGTACATAACACTGAGAGATAGTTCTATCTGAAGCCTCAGATTGTACTGTACATAACACTGAGAGACAGTTCTATCTGAAGCGTCAGATTGTACTGTACATAACACTGAGAGATAGTTCTATCTGATGACTCGAGCTAAGACTGTACCGTCCGTAATGCTGAGAGATTGATCCGTGTGAAGTCCTATACTAAGATTTTTCTGTCCATGAGCTGTACATAAGATCTACTACAAACTGGATTAAGCAGACTATATCAACCCTGATTGACGTTAACTTCATCTAATAACCACGGCCATGATACCCATCAGACAATAAGATATAAGAGCAGAATGAGGCCATTGGGCCCGTCGAGCCGGCTCCATCATTCAATTCTGGTTGATAAGTTTCTCAAACCCATTCTCCTGCTTTCTCCCCGTAACCCTTGATCGCTGTACCAGTCAAGAACCTATTTATCTCTTTATTAAATACAGTCAATGATCTGGCCTCCACTGCCTTGTGTGGCAATGAATTCCACAGATTCACCACCCTCTGGCTGAAGAAATTCCTCCTCGTCTCAGTTCAGAAGTAAGAAGTCTCACGGTAGCAGGTTAAAGTCCCACAGCTTTATTTGGAATCACGAGCTTTCGGAACGCTGCTCCTTCATCAGGTGAGTGGGAAACTGGTGTTGTGAGACTTCTTACTGCGCACACCCCAGTCCAACACCGCCATCCCCACATCACATTTCTAAAGGGCCATCCCTTCCCTCTGAGTCTGTGCCCTCGGGTCCAAGTCAACCCAACTAATGGAAACAACTTCCCCAAGTGCACTCTATCCAGGCCTTTCATTATTCTGTAAGTTTCAATGTTATCCCCTTCCTCATACTTCCAAACTGCATCGAGTATGGACCCCCAGTCCTCAGACGCTCCTCATGCGTCAAGTCTTTCATTCCCCGGATCATTCTTGTGAACCTGCTCTGGACCCTCTCCAAGGCCAGCACATCCTTCCTTAGATACGGGGACCACAATTGCTGACAATATTGTGAATGCGGTCAGACCAGTGTCTTATAAACCCTCAGCAGTACACCCCTGCTTTTGTATTCTCGTCGTCTCGAAATTAACACTAGCAGAGTGATCTCTGCTATATCGAATTAATATTGACCCTACATTATTTCCAACTTTCCATCCCTCCCTGACCCTCAACACCCCATCGAGGCTGTAACTGTTCTACGTTGGGGATAAAAAGTGTTGGATTGAAGGGGGTTAAGTGAAGCTGTTTGTTTAGTGACTGGAATTGATGTGAGTCTCCATGGATCCGATTAGTGTGCCTGGAGGGATTTCCCTCTTCTATTAATAAGGGATTCCGTTCAATGTTTTGTCCCATTGAGTCAGTGGGAGCGGCAACTCCGACAGCAACAGAGAGCAGCGGCTGTGGAGAGAGAGGGAGGGAGAGGAGAGATCAGAATCTGGGAGCAATGGATTGGAGTCTCCCAACAATGGATCAGAATCTGGGAACAATGGATTGGAATGTTCCAACAATCGATCAGAATCTGGGAGCAATGGATTGGAATGTTACAACAATGGATCAGAATCTGGGAACAATGAACCGGAATGTTCCAACCAAGGACAGGAGTTTATTCTATTGGATTTCTTGGTTTACTGCTGATTATTCGTGGATGACATCAGCTGATCGGATTCGATATCTACTGTTCATGATTCAATGTTTTTACTATCCCCTCCTGGCGATTGTTGGTGTTCCGGGTAAGTCTCTGGCTGGAATTGGACCGGCCCGACCGCCACGGGAATCGGTGCAGGCGTGGGGCGGAGAATGGGAAGGTCTGTTGAACACGGGTGGGATTTTGCAGCTTGGGGAAGAGTGAGGCTGGAAAGTCCCGTCCCCTGTGTCCAGTTCCTAATTCTAGAAAAGCTGTTTTACTGTTTTGATTTTCTTGTCATTTACTGCACTGGGTTTGCTGCTCTTGTTGAATCTCTGCATCCGGTTATTAATTCTTTCAGCCACTGACAATTGTCTCAGGGTCTATGGGCTGGGGTGTCTTCTGAATGCTGTGACTTTCCATAGACATGTGACCTCAAACACTATTCCACCGTGCGTAAAAGATTGAGACAGAATCTTTTTCACCCTCTGCATATAACACCAGTTCACCCACCCAATCATCAGGCCGCAGAATCAATTTTATTGGTCATATCTGCACAGCAGGATCTCACAGAGAGAGAACATATTTCATTAAATTTGAAATTTATTCATCAGTGTCACAAGTATGCGAACATTAACATTGCAATGAAGTTACTATAAAAATCCCCGAGTCACCACACTCCAGCGCCTGTTCAGGTACACTGAGGGAGAATTTAGCACGGCCAATGCACCCAACCAGCACAACTTTCAGATAGTGGGAGGAAACTGGAGCACCCGGAGGAAACTCACGCAGACATGGGGAGAACATGCAGAATCTGCACAGACAGTGGCCAAGCCTGCAATTGAACCAGGACCTCTGGTGCTGTGAGGCAGCAACACTATCCCCTGTGCCACCACAAGATCTCCGAGAGCAACAGGAACACAAACACACAGACACACCCAAACACACATACATTAATACACACATTTGTTGATAGAAGCAATCAGATTTAGACACTTACTCCCACTCACACACAAATTCAAGAACCAAAATTGCTGCAACACTCCAGAATAACGCACACTTAGGAACACTCGTCAGGTACTCTGTTGCTCACACACAAACACGCACACACACACACATGCATACTGGTACAGACAATATCGACACACGCAACACACACACGGTAGGGGGGCAGGATAACAGCTACTCCCTGTCCATTGATGGTGGGGTGATCAAGTAAAACCGCGTGACAGCCTGGAACTCAGGTCCACGTCCCATTTCTCACCTCTTGCAACCTTCACCGACAATGGATAAACAGCGGATTCAGTCTCTGCCCATTTCCGGCAAGAGGCTGAATAGATTATTTCAATTTATTTTAAAACAAATTTAAATGAAATTATCGAGCCTGGGATGGAATTGTGCGCCACACTTGCCTTTGCAGCCTCACCGGGAGAGGTTGGGTCCGGTGAGGAAAACAGCTGGCCACATGTATGAGGACGAGTCATGATGACCTCGCCGGGAGCACTGAAGGCCATTGAGGGCACCGGGCAAGGTCGAGGGCAAAGTTAGGTGCCCCTTGGGCAATGCCCACCGGGCAGTACCAGGGAGTGGGGCATGAGGTGGCGTGGTCTACAGGGGCGGAGCCTGAAGGTAACGGGGCCGACTCTGAACGTAGTTGCTGGGTCGGAGAGGGTCCCGTAACCACTCTGCCCGCTGACTGTGGGGTGGGGTGGTCCCCGCTGGCACTCTGCACGTGATTGATGTTGGTAGGGAGGGGGACATCACTGCCTCTCTGCATCCACAGGGGGGTAGGGAGAGGGTCTCACTGCCTCTCTGCATGGACAGTGGGGTAGGGAGCGGGTCTTGCTGCCTCTCTGCATGGACAGTGGGGTAGGGTGGGGGGCATCACTGCCACTCTGCATGCACAGTGGGGTAGGGAGGGGGTCTCGCTGCCTCTCTGCATGCACTGTGGGGTAGGGAGGGTCTCTCTGCGTCTCTGCATGCACAGTGGGGTAGGGAGGGTCTCTCTGCCTCTCTGCATGCACAGTGGGGTAGGGTGGGGGTCTCGCTGCCTCTCTGCATGGACAGTGGGGTAGGGAGGGGTCTCGCTGCGTCTCTGCATGCACAGTGGGGTAGGGAGGGTTCTCGCTGCCTCTCTGCATGCACAGTGGGGTAGGGAGGAGGTTTCGCTGCCTCTCTGCATGCACAGTGGGGTAGGGAGGGGTCTTGCTGCCTCTCTGCATGGACAGTGGGGTAGGGAGGGGGGTCTTGCTGCGTCTCTGCATGCACAGTGGGTTAGGGAGGGGTCTCGCTGCCTCTCTGCATGGACAGTGGGGTAGGGTGGGGGGTCTTGCTGCGTCTCGGCATGCACAGTGGGGTAGGGAGGGGGTCTCGCGGCCTCTCTGCATACACAGTGGGGTAGGGAGGGGTGTCGCTGCCTCTCTGCATACACAGTGGGGTAGGGAGGGGTGTCGCTGCCACTCTGCATGCACAGTGGGGTAGGGAGGGGGTCTCGCGGCCTCTCTGCATACACAGTGGGGTAGGGAGGGGTGTCGCTGCCTCTCTGCATACACAGTGGGGTAGGGAGGGGGTCTCGCTGCAGCTCCGCATGCACAGTGGAGTAGGTAGTGAGTCTCGCTGCCTCTCAGCATGGACAGTGGGGTAGAGAGGGGGTCTCACTGCCTCTCTGCATGGACAGTGGGGTAGAGAGGGGGTCTCACTGCCTCTCAGCATGGACAGTGGGGTAGGCAGGGGGTCTCGCTGCCTCTCTGCATGCACAGTGGGGTAGAGAGGGGGTCTCACTGCCTCTCTGCATGGACAGTGGGGTAGGGAGGGGGTCTCGCAGCCTTTATGCATGCACAGTGGGGTAGGGAGGGGGTCTCGCTGCCTCTCTGCATGCACAGTGGGTTATGGAGACGTGCCCTGCTGACACTCTGCATGTAATTGGTGTGGGGGAATGGAGGGTGATTGGTCCAGGTGGTGGGGCGGGGGCTGGGTCTATATCTGGTGGGGGGCTGCTCAGAAAGAGCTGAGGACCCCCGGACTACCTGGGGGCAGCTGCTGTGTTGAAGCGAGCTGCAGCAGCAGAGAGCTGACAGATGTCTCTCTCAGACCAGGCAGCTCACTGCTGGCTGCAATTGCGCATTTGCAACCAGATAGGTTTGGGAGGTGGTGGGTATCCCAGCCAGCGCTGTGAGAGCTGCAAGTGATGGGGCCACTGCTGTGGGTGGTCCAACAGCCATCGAGTTTTAACAGCACGAAATGAGGCCATTCAACCATTATGTCTGAACTGGTCATCAAACACCTATCCAATCCAATCCCATTTTCCAGCACTCGATCCAGAGCCTTGTCATAGAGTTTACAGAATGGAAACAGGCCCTTCGGCCCATCTTGTGCATGCCGCCCTTTCTTTTTGAACCATTAAACTAATTCCAATTGCCCACATTTGCCCCATATCCCTCTATACCCATCGTGCCCATTTAACTATCTAAACGCTTTTAAAAAAATAAAATTGTACCCGCCTCTACTACTGCCTCTGGCAGCTCGTTCCAGACACTCATCACCCTGTGTGTGAAACAATTGCCCCTCTGGACACTTTTGTATCTTTTCCCTCTCACCTTAAACCTATGCCGTCTAGTTTTACACTCCCCTACCTTTGGGAAAAGATATTGACTATCGAGCTGATCTGTGCCCCTCATTATTTTATAGACCTCTATAAGATCACCCCTCAGCCTCCTACGCTCCAGGGGAAAAAGTCCCAGTCTATTCAGCCTCTCCTTATAACTCAATCCATCAAGTTCCAGTAGCATCCGAGTAAATATTTTCTGCACTCTTTCTAGTTTAATAATTATATGCTCTGGCGTTTGAGTTGCTGATCTAAATGCCTCTTCTGGTTGTTCCCGCTTCTACCATCCTTTCAGGCCGTGAGCTGCAGATCCCAGCACCCTGTGGATGGAAACATTTTCCCTCAATTCCACACAAAAATCTGCCCTTTACCTTAAATCCACGCCCCTCTGGTTATTGACACCTCTACTGAAGGGAAAAGGTTTCTTCCTATCCGTGTGCCACATAATTTTGTTCATATCACTCAGTCCCCCACCCCCCCGCCCCCACCTGAAAGCGTTCCCCACCACCACCCACTACACCCACTCCACCTCCAGCCGTCTCTGCTCTAAGGTAAAAAACCCAGCCTAACCAGCCTCTCCTCATAGCTGAAACTCTCCAGCCCAGGCAGCATCCTGGTGAATCTCCTCTCCACCGTCTCCAGTGTAATCACATCCTTCCTGTAGTGTGATGACCAGAGCTGTACACAGTTCTCTTGCTCTGGTCTAACCAGCGTTTTATAAACTTCCATCATCACCTCCCAGCTCTTATATCCTATGCTGCAGCTGCTAAAGGCAAGTATCCTACATGTCGTCTTCACCACCTCATCTACCCGTCTTGCTGCTTTTAGGGATCCACATATCTGCACCCCAAATTCATTCTGGTCCTCTGCACTTCCTCAGACTCGACCGGACATGGTACATTTCCTTGCCCGGATAGTCGTCCCAAATGCACGGCCTCACATTCGTCAGGTGTAAATTTCATTTGCCCATTTGCCCAGCCTTTCAGTTTCCTCAGCACGGTGGCACAGTGGTTAGCACTGCTGCCCCACAGCGCCAGGGACGTGTGTTCCATTTCTGGCTTGGACCACATCTGTGTGGAGTTTGCACATTCTCCACGTGTCTTCATGGGTTTCCTCCGGGTGCTCCAGTTTCCGCCCACAGTCGGAAGACTTGTGGGTTTGATGGATTGGCCAGGATATACTGGACTTACTGTCAGGGAGAATTGCTTGGGTAAATGTATGGGGTTCAGGGGATATCACCTGGTTGGTATTGTGCTCAGTCCAGACTCGATGGGCTGAATGGCCTCCTTCTGTACTGTAGGATTCTATGATTCCTGTAATCTAAGGCATTCCTCCTCAATATTTACCACACCACCATTTTTTGTATCATCTGCAAACTTACTGATCACACCTCACACATTCATGTCTAGACCATCAATGTACACTACAAACAGCAAGGGACCCAGCATCGATCGCTGTGGAACCCCACTGAACACAGGCTTGCAGTCACAAAAGCAACCTTCCACCATCACCCTCTGCCACTCAGCCATTTTGAATATAATTTACCAACTTGACCTGGTTCCAATCACTTCCTTGTTCAGTTTTCCATATTTGTCAAAAGCTTTTCTGAAGAACACGTAGACTACATCGACTGCACTTCCCTCATCTCCTCATCCAGTCACCTCCTCAATATATTCCAGCGAATTGTTAGACAGGATCTCCCCCTGTCAAAGAAATGCTGACTATTGTTCATAAATCCTTACCTCTCGAAGTGGAGATTAATTCTGTCCCTCAGATTGTTTTCCAATCATTTCCCTACTACGGATAAGGTGATGGTGGTGTCCTGGCCGTGATCTTGGATATCTCCAGGGCACCTTGCAGGATGGCAGTATGGCACAGTGGTTAGCACTGCTGCCTCACAGCATCAGGGATCCCATTTCAATTCCTGGGATTCCATCAGCACCAGTGAAGCTTCTTTTTAAAACTTTGTTCCATTCTCACATCTCGCCTGTTGGGATTTCTCCTATTACAAGAACGTGTGGTGTTCCTCTGGAAAGAATCCACTGTGAGCAAGTCCAGTTTCTCGCAGCTCCCCAATGTCCACATTCAGCCTTGTAAATTCAGTCTCGATCACAGCCGTCCCGTGTACATCATCAACCTGCATAAGTTCATTGGTAAGGTCAGGGCACATCGTGCTGATGTTTCAGCTTGAGATGTGAAAGACTGATTTGATTTGAATTGATTTGGTTTATTATTTTCACATATAATAAATATGTGATCCAAGCCGGGAATCGAACTCAGGTCCCTGTGAGACAGCAGTGCGAACCATTGTGCCACCATGCTGCCGACTCAGGAACAGCTTCTTCTCTGCTGCCATCTGACGTTTTAATGGACCCACATCGCATTCAGATGATCTTATTCTACACCCTCGCTCTGAGTCCAACATTACATTCTGCACTCTCTCCTTCTCTATGTTCAGGGTTACAGTGTTACAGAGTTCAGTGTTGGGCCAGGGAGATGGTGTCTGTGGACCTGTTGGGGAGGTAGGTGAACTGTAGTGTATCCAGGCAATCTGGGAGGCCGGAATTGATTCATGCCATGACTAACCTTTTGATGCATTTCATAACATTGGATATACAGTGAAAAGTGTTGTTGCTTGAGTGCCATACAGACAAAGCATACCGTACAGAGAGAAGGAGAGAGGGCAGAATGTAACGTTGCAGTCATAGCTAGGATGTAGTAAAAGATCATCTTAATGCAATGTGGGTCCATTCAAACGTCTGATGGCAGCAGAGAAGCTGTTCCTGAGTCGGCAGCATGGTGGCACAATGGTTAGCGCTGCTGTCTCACAGGAACCTGAGTTCGATTCCCGGCTTGGATCACTGTCTGTGTGGAATTTGCACATTCCACCCGTATGCGCATGGGTTTGCTCCGGATGCTCCAGTTTTCCCCCACAGTCCAAAATGTGCAGGTTAGGTTGATTGGCCATGTTAACTGCCCATTAGCGTCCTGGGATATGTATGTTTGGGGGATTAGCAGGGTGCATATGTGGGATTTCGGGGATAGGACCTGGGTGGGATTGTTGTCGGTGTAGACTCGATGGGTCAAATGGCCCCCTTCTGCACTGTAGTGATTCTATGATTCTATGAGTCGGTTGGTCCATGTCCCCACATATTTTTTATCTTTTTCTCTGATGGAACAAGTGGGAAAAGTTGATGTCCGTGGTGCGCTATTCCTGAATTAGGCTGGTTGCTTTTGTGAGGTAACGGGAGGTTTAGACAGAGTTAATGAGTGGGAGGTTGGTTTGAGTGATGGACTGGTCTGCATTCACCAAGCTTTGAAGTTTCTCGCAGTCTTGGACAGAGCAGGAGCCATACCAAGCTAGAATGTTACTTATGGTGCATCTGTAAAAGTTGATGAGAGTCGCAGCTGACATGCCAAATGTCCCTAAACCTCTGAGAAAATAGAGGCGTTCGGAGACTTTTTTAATTATAGGGACGTCATGGAGGAACCAGGAAAGGTTTTTCGTGATGTGGAGCCTAAAACGTGAAGCTCTCGACTATTTCAACTTCATCCCATTGATGTAGATCGGGGCATGTACTCCACTAGGCTTCCAGAAGTCGATTTGCTTTGTTGACATTGAGGAAGAGATTATTGTTGTCGCCCCAGTTCACCAGATTCTCTGTCTCTTCCTCCGACCCACTGCAGGTGTCATCAGCAAACTTGGAAATGGAGTTCCAGGGGAATTTGGCCACACAGTCACCAGTGTATAAGGAGTATAGTAAGGGGCTGAGGACGCAGCCTTACGGGGCACCGCTGTTCAGGATGATTGTGAAGGAGATGTTGTTGATTGTCCTTAATTTTTCTGTCTATGGATTAGGAAGTATTAGGAAGTTCAGGATCCAATTGCAGAGGCAGGAGCCAAGCCCAGGGCCACGGACTTTGGACATGAGTTTCGTAGGACTAATGGTGTTGCAGGCTGAGCTGTAGTTGATAAACACGAGTCTGTGTTCCAGGGTTCACTGTCGGGCCAGGGAGGTGGCATTGTGGACCTGTTGTGGATGTCGGTGAACTGTCGTGGATCCAGGCAATTTGGGAAGCCGGAACTGATTCATACCATGACTAACCTTTTGATGCATTTCATAACATTGGACATCAGAGTCACCGGACGATAGGCATTAAGGCAGCCTGCTTGGCTTTTCCTTTGGTCCTGGCCTTTGTTTGAGTTTTACCTGGTGCATAGATTGGCAACCTTCCTGCCGAGAGAGGACTGATGCAGCTGCACTGTTCCAGTAGACCAACGTGGGACAGCAGCAATCGCACTGAGCATTATGGACGATAGCGATTCGCTGAACACTGAAGCTTTCTCCCACTCTTGGAAGTTGTGTTCTGTGCCAATCGAGTGTGAGATTACTATTTTTTCCTGTGTTGCGCTAACAGTGGCCACAATGCTGTGATCTCCTCTCCAGGGTACAGTTCTGTGTAAATATAATAGAGATTCTGTGCTGTCAAGGCATCAGGATCTCCCTCTGCCAATTGTTAGTATTGTCCAGAGGCAAGGGTCAAACTGGCCCTCTTTGGTACCAGCTCTGTTGCAGGGGTTGTCAGTAAACTGTCTGAGAGACGACAGATTACCATCTACAGGACTCCAGTCTGGATTTTCTGTAAGGTTTACTCCCTCATCCTTCTTACCCTCCAAATCCCCCACAAGGGAGGGGGGCTATTTACTTGTAGCTGAGTGAGGGTCAATGTTGTGGACTCCCCGGAAATCTCGCTCCCAAATGTATACCAGTGTGTTGCTACCATGGAGCAGCACGGTGACACAGTGGTTAGCACTGCTGATTCACAGCGTCAGGGACCTGGGTTCAATTCCAGGCTTGGGTCACTGTCTGTGTGGAGTTTGGACCTTCTCCCCGTGTCTGTGTGGGTTTCCTCCGGATGCTCCACTTTCCTCTCACACTGCAAAAGACGTGCTGGTTTTAAAAAAATAAGTGATTTTATGTGTGTCCATTCTTTTTTATTTCAACCCATCCTCAGTCCAAATGGTAACATCTTTCCCTGAATCCTGTCTAATTTTATTCTTTATTTCCCTTCCTGACAGTGAACATAATCACAATTGTGACTCTGACGAGCAGAAACTGTGGTCTGTCCAAATGTGTGACTCGTTACCTGGTGGCCATGTCAGCGGGGGATCTGCTGGTCGTTATCCTCGACCTGATATTCAGACACATTCCCATTCTTTATCGGGAACAGTTTGATTTCCTGCTGTCGCTCCCCGTGTGTAACATCCACGCCGTCCTGCTTTATGCAGCCACTGACTGTTCTGTCTGGTTCACCGTCACTTTCACCTTTGATCGATTTGTGGCCATTTGCTGCCCCAAGCTGAAGAGTAAATATTGCAGTGAGAAATCGGCGGCTGTGGTTCTGGGAACAGTGACGGTGCTGAGCTGTTTAAAGAACATCTTCTGGTATTTTATGTTATTAAATGGATATTGGCTGCTGAACGACCCCTGGTTTTGTGATGTCACAATGGATGTGATGGAATCTCCGGTCTGGACAACAATCGAGTTCCTCCACCACATTCTAACCCCGACTGTCCCGTTCGTCCTGATTCTGCTGCTCAACGTTTTCACCGTCAGACACATTTTAATGAGCAGCAGAGCCCGCAGGAGACTCCGGACTCACAGCAGTGGGGAGAATCCCAGAGACCCTGAGATGGAGAGTCGCAGGAAATCCATCATTTTACTGTTTGTTATCTCAGCCAATTTCATCCTCTTATGGTCGACATTAATGGTTTATTCTATATGGAGTCGGATGGATTATTTGGGCTATCGGTCGGTATGGTTAGATAACTATGTTCTGGAATTTGGTTTCATGTTGCAACTCACAAGTTGTTGTACAAACACTGCCATTTATGCTGTGACACAGACTCACTTCAGGCAGCAGCTAATAAATCTGCTGAAATATCCCCTTACTGCAATTCTTCAACTCATTAGACCCTGAGAGGAAACTACAACTACAAGAGCCCTGACTCTTTCTATTGGAATTTCAAATATAAATAACAAACAGCCTCACAGAGACAGAGAGAGTGACAGATAAAGAGAGAGAGAGGGCAGTGAGAGCAAAACTGGGAGTGATAGAGAGACGGAGGTTGACAGAGCGAGGGAAGGGTACAAATACATGGAGCGTGACACAGTTTGAAAGAGTTTCTAACAGATACAGGGAGAGAAACAGAGAGAGCGAGAGAGAGAGAGAGAGAGAAAGAACAGAGACAGATAGGGACTCTCCCAGAGCGAGAAAAACAGGGATAGAGATTGGGGGAAATGGGGAGGGAGATGGACAGGGAATGAGAAAGGGAGACAGATGGAAGGATGTAACGAGAGAGGGAGACTAAAACGGAAAGGGAGACAGAAAGAGAGGCAGAGAGAAACAGAGACAGAGAGCGTCAGCGAATTTGAAACAGTGAGACTGAATAAGTACAATGGACACAGCAAGAGCAAAAGACAGAGCGAGGTAGAGAGAGAGAAAGACAGAGAAATAAGAAAAGGGGGACAGAGAAGGAGAGGGAGGAGGAGAGTGAGACTGAGAGGGAGGAGGAGACACGGAGGAAGAGTGTAAAGAGGTGAATGAGTGAGATGCAGAGAGACAGTAAGAGACACAGAGAAACAGGCAGAGAGAGAGAGAGAGACAGAGAGTGAGATACAGAGAGAGGCATGCACAGAAAGACAGAAAGAGACGGACAGAGATACATACTGAATGACTTTAACGATAACCATCAGGTGGAGTTATTGGAATATGAGCTCCCTGATTGAGACAGTTAATGCTGTCCAATCCGGGAGCCCTGCAGACGTATATAATATGGTGTGTCTCGGTTACCGGAAGTCAGGGTGTGTACACTCTGGGTGTGGATGTGATGGACTGGTGGTTTTATCACTACACTATTAATACAGAAACTCAGCTAAAGTTCTGTGCACCCGGGTTCGAATCCCGTCACAGCAGATGGTGGAATTTGAATAAATATATCTGGAATTCAGAATCAGCTGGTGACCATAAAACCAGTGTCGATTTTCGGAAAAATCCATCTGGTTCACCAATGTCCCAGGGAAGGAAATCTATCGTCCTTATGTGGTCAGGACTAAATGTGACTCCAAGTGGTTGACACTTAATTGCCGTCTGAACATGGGCAACTAGGGATGGGCAATAAATGCTGGCCGGCCAGTGACACCCAAGTCCCAAGAGTGAATACAAATACTTTGTACTGGGAAATTTTAAACAAACGGTGAACTGTTTCTCACAGCTGGATAAATACCCAATCCCTCTGATTGAGGACTTAGCTTCAAAGCTGGCAGGAGGATTCTTGTTTCCAATTATGAACTTATTCACGTGCACTTATACTGACAGCTAGATGAGGATTCCCAGCGATATTCAACAATTCATACTCAGAGGAAGTTTAATATTGATAAAGTGTCAAATGTAGGCTTACATTAACACTGCAATGAAGTTAATGCGAAAATCGCCTAGTCGCCACTCACTGGTGCCTGTTCGGGTCACACTGAGGGAGAATTTAGCATGGACACTGCACCTACCTAGCACGTCTTTCAGACAGTGGGAGGAAACCAGAGAAACCAGAGTAAACCCACGCAGATACGGTGAGAATGTGCAGACTCCGCACAGACAATGACCCAAGCCAGGAACTGAACCCAGGTCTCTGGCGTTATGAGGCAGCAGCGATAACCACTGTGACACCTCGTCTACGGTGATCGTTTGGGCAAAGAAATTCCAGAAGGTACTGCATGACGGTGCAGCCCATAATATTGGCCCATATCCAGCTGTGGGCTTTATTACTGTCCGCCTACCATTATTGATTGGAACACCTTCCAGGAGGCCGAGTCGTTCAGGTCGGTGCCTTGAGTTGGCTACGATTAACAGACACTTGTCATATTCCCAATGGAAGAGACGGTAATCATGAACTTTCTCAAAACTCTCCCAGTGGCAGCCAATAATATTCGGCTGTGGAGGCAAAATTCCCCATTCCTGAAAGAATTGAAGCAGCGAGTGCTGATGGGGGAATCCAAATGGCCATTACAGCCTGAATTGCACCCATATTGGAGTGGCAGACAGCAGCTGACTGTGGAAGATGGCACACGCCTTTGGGGTTCAAGAGTGTCATCCTGAGCCAGGGTCACCATCCCATGGTGGACTTTACCATGGCCACCCAGGAGTGGCAAACTGAAGATCCTCCAAGTTGCCATGTCTGGTGGCCAGGTATGGATACGAATATTTGCCCGTGGGTCAGTGTTGACAACATCAACAAGGGCAGAAGTACCACCAATTACTACTCTTCACACTTGGGAATGGCCAGGACATCCATAGACGTGGCTGCACACGGAGAGTGCCGGTCCGTTCATGGGGTCTATGTTCCTGATAATGGTAGATGCTGATTCAAAATGAATGGCCGTACACAGGGTGAGTTACTCAAACACAAGGACAAGAGTGGAGAAACTTCACACCTCTTTCATGACACCCGGGATCCCGCAGGTGTTTGTTTCTGAAAATGGACCAACCTTCATCAGTCAGGAATTTGTGCATTCGATGAAGTTGGACAGAATTTGACACGTTAGGGCAGTGTCATATTACCCATCATCCAACGGCCTGGCAGAAAGAGCGGCCCAAACAGTAAAAGCAGGTTCAAAATTCCATCCCTCAGTCTCTTTGGACACCAAACCATCCAGATTTCATCTTCAATTACAGAATGACACCCTCCAACCTCCCCCCGACCTCCCCTCTTCAATAACTGGAATAGCCCCAGCAGAGTTGGTCATAGGAAGTTCACTCCACCCAGTGTTAAGTCTGACCTTCTGAGGGCGAGAGCTGACACCCAGTGCCGTTCCCACCAGCCGGGAGAGGCACCGAAAGGCAGGTGATAGGTTATTGGTAAAGAATCATGGCAATGGATCCACGTGGTTATGAGGCACGGTCGAGTCTGGAACAGGGCCAGTTTCCTATCAAGTCCGCTTGGGAGATACCATCCTATGGGAATGCTTCAATCATCTGCAAGCCATGAAGCCCCAAGCCGTGCAGGAAAAATCAATTCCCAGCAGACCGGGAACTTTGGAAAGAATTCCAGGCTCTCCGGCTCCTGTTCCCCATCTCCGCCAGTGGGAACCTCGGAGTCTGAAATGGACACAGTGGGTTTAGCCTCTCGATCACATTGTCACCCGATAAAGGGAACTCGGGCCACACGCTCATGGTGGAAGAGGCGAGCTCCGGTCTGCTGAACCCCACTCACTTCCGAGGCTGAGCAGCAGGAACCGGACCCAGCATTGAAACTCCAAAAAAGGCTTCCAAGGTGGTCAGCCCTCGGCGGTTACTCAGACCTAGAGGGGGAGGGGGTGCAGTGACTTCAATCAGGTTCATGTGTTGGACACGGGCAAATATAAACTACCAAACTGAGGCCTGTGAAATGTGCCCACTCAGGGAGCTCCACAGAGTGCAAGCTGCAGAGAGTGAAGCACTGAGAGCTGGGCTAAGTGTGGGAGTTTAGGGAAGTGGGTGGAGAGGTATTGCTGTGTCTTGTGTCCCTTACTGCCCGGTCCCTTACGGCCAGGTCCAGGGCGGGTAGGTGTCCCCCAGACATTACTGTTCAGAAAGTGACGTGAGCAGATGTGTTTATTGAGACTTTCAGAAGGCTTTCGACAAGGTCTCACATCGCAGACTGCCATGTAAAGTGAAAGCACATGGGATTACAGGCAATGTTTTGAGACGGATAGAAAGCTGGTTCGCAGATAGAAAGCAAAGAGTTGGCAATAAATGGGCCTTTTTCTTAATAGCAGTCAGTGTCTAGTGGGGTTCTGCAGGAATCTGTGCACGGACCCCAACTGCTCACATTATATATTAATTATTCTGAAAATGGAAATAAATGTATCATCTCCAAATTTGCAGATGATAAAAGGTGTGTGAGGGTGAGCTGTGAGAAACATGCAGACATGCTTCAGTGTGATTTGAACAGGCTCAATGTGTGGGCATGTGCAAAGCAGTTGCAGTAAAATGTGGGTAAATGTGAGGTTATCCACTTTAGCATCAATAATAGGAAGACAGATTATTATTTGAATGGGTGTAAATTGAGAGAGGCCTTGGTGTCCGTATGCATCAGGAAGTGAAAGTAAGCGCGCATGTACAACAGGCAGTAAAGAAGACAACTGTAATGCTGCCCTTTATAGGGATAAGATTGGAGTACAGGAAGAGAGATGTGTCACTGCAGTTGTACAGGGCATTGCTGAGGCCACACTTCGAGTACTGTGTGCAGTTTTGGTGTCCTTATCTGAGGAAGGATATCCTCGCTATAGAGGGAGTACAGCGAATGTTTACCAGGCTGATTCCTGGGATGGCAAGTCTGTGATATGAAGAGAGACTCAGTCGGTTAGGGCTTTATTCATTGCAGTTCATTCGAGTGAAACATATATTATTGGACCATGTTTAGACAGGGTAGATTCAGAAAGAATGTTCCTGATGCTCAGGGAGTTGAGGACTAGGGTTCATGGTTTGAGGATAAGCATCAACCTTTTAGAACAGAGGTGAGGAGAAATTTCTCCACTCTGATGATCTATGGACTTCGCTACCACAGAAAGTAGCTGAGGCCAAAACCTTTCGTGATTTCAGGAAGAAATTATGTATCGCTCTTGGGGCTAAAGTGATCACGGGATATGGGAACAAGGGATGGTCAGGATATTGAAGTTGGTGATGATCCATGATCAAACTGAATGTCGGAGCTGGGTCGAAGGGCCGAATGGCCTGCTCCTGCTGTTCCTATATTTCAATGTTTCTATGATTGTGAAGCTGAGGTGAGTCTGTACACGGTGTGAATCTGAACATGATCCGAGTCCGAACCTTGTGTGAATCTGAACAGCGTCTCTGTCTGAACCTGGGTGGGTCTGAACCTGGTGCGGGGCCTCTCGACATGATTGCCAGCATTCGACTTGCCTTCCTAACTGCCGATTCAACCTGCAGGTTAACCTTTAGAGAATCTTGAACAAGGCCTCCCAAATTCCTTTGTGCATCTGATTTTCTCAGCATATCCCCATTTAGAAAATAGTCTATGCCTCCATTCCTCCTTCCAAAGAGCATAACCTCACACTTTTCCTCATTGTATTCCATCTGCCCCCTCTTTATCCACTGTCCTAACCTGTCCAAGTCCTTCTGCAGCCCTCCTCCTCCCCCTCCCACTTCCGCAATACTCCCTGTCCCTCTG
The DNA here is from genome assembly GCF_964213995.1 of Mustelus asterias. Taxonomy (NCBI): domain Eukaryota; kingdom Metazoa; phylum Chordata; class Chondrichthyes; order Carcharhiniformes; family Triakidae; genus Mustelus; species Mustelus asterias. The sequence goes on along the minus strand of NW_027590086.1, from coordinate 119,573 downwards.
CATATCATTGTATCATCACCAAACTTAGCAACAGTGCCTTCATTTCGTTTTTCCAAATTATTAATGTGTATTGTGAAAAGTTGTGGTCCCAGCACCGACCCCTGAGGCGCGCCACTTGTCACCGGCTGCTATCCTGAAAGAAGATCCCTTCATCCCCACTCTCTGCCTTCTGCCAGTCAGCCAATCCTCTATCCATGCCAGGATCTTACCCTCAACACCATTGGCACTTAACTTATATAACAGTCTCCGATGCTGCGCCTTATCAAAGAAAGATCACCACCAATGCCACCACAATTTCCTCAGCTATGTCTTTATGAAACCTGGGGTGTACTCCATCCGGTCCAGGTGATTTATCCACCCACAGACCTTTCAGTTTCCCCAGAACCTTCTCCTGAGTAATGGCCACTACACTCACCTGTGTCCCCCGACTCTCCTGGAGCTCTGGCATCCCACTGGTGTCTTCAACCGTGAAGACTGATGCAAACTATTCAGTTCCTCTGTCATTTCTTTGTTTCCTATTATTCCTTCTCCAGCCTCATTTTTCAGTGATCCAATGGGTATTTTTGCCTCTCTCTTAACTTATATTGGAAAACCTCCTCCTCTCCTCTTTTATAATACAAGCTCGCTTACACTCATATTTCATCTTCTCCCCTCTTATTGCTTTTTTAAGTTGTCCTCTCCTTGCTTTCAAAAGCTTCCCAATCTTCTGCCTTCCCACTAATCCTTGCCACTAAGGATGCTTTCCCTTTTGTGTTTTTGCTGTCCTTGGCTTCCCCGTCCGCCATGGATTCCTCGTCCTCCCTGTGGCATGTTTCCTCCTCCTTGGGATGAATTCCTGTTGTGCCTCCCAAATAACTCACAAGAACTCCTGCCATTGCTGTTCCACTGTCTTCCCTGCTCGGCTCCCTTTCCAATCAACTCTGGCCAGCTCCACCTTCATGTCCTTGTAGTTATCTTTATTTAATTCAAATATCTTTTCATCTGATTCCAGGTTCTTCCTCTCAAACTGCAGGGTAAATTCTATCATATTGTGGTCACTCCTCCCTAAGGGTTCCTTCACCTTAAGTTCCCTAATCAAGTCTGTCTCATTACACATCGCCAAATCCAGAATTGCCTGTTTCGTAGTAGGCTCTGTCACAAGCTGCTCCAAAAACCATCTCTTAGACATTCCACAAATTCCTTTTCTTGGGATCCACGACCTACCTGATTTTCCCAGTCCACCTTAGAATCTTAGAAACCGACATATTGAAGTCCCCCATAATTATTGTAACATTGCCTTTTCTATCTCCTGATGTATTTTCTGCCCCTCATTCTCTCACTATCCTCATCCCTACCCTCAGACTGTACTTTACTCTTTACCTCCGCCAATCAGACACGATGTTTACATTTGAAGGCCAGTTTCCAATGTTCAAAGTCTCTCTATTTTTCCCTTGCCTCCTTTTTCCCTTTTGCCTGTAATTCAGATTGATTCAATTATTTTGCTTGCTGTTCCTCCCTTTCCTTTTCTTTTCCCTGTAATTCAAATAGTTTTAATTATTTTTTATATTGAGTCAGTTTCATTTGTAACTGAATTTCCAACGGTTCTGACTGAGCTTCTGACAATTCCAAATGTTGTGCTATTGCCACAATTATCTCTCCTTTCTGTACTCTGTCAGGCAATGTCAACTGGAATGTGTTTCCAATTCCAAAAGCTTTGCTTTAGTCACTATCTGTCAGGTAACTTGCGTGACTTCCTCCACCCGCAGAAACTTCTGAGCCTCTGAAAGAGACATTAATCCAAACCACACTCCCTATTTAAACTGGAATACAACACCTGAAAAGGAAACACAAATCTGCTCACCGCTCACTGTCTTTGAGTTCAAAAATCCCAAATCAATCAAGAAATACAGGTTTCAATCCCGGAGCCCCCAGTTGTTCTCAGTCAGGTTGGATACTCCCAGTTGTTCCATGAAGCTCGAGTGACCTGTAACTCTTTACCTTGAATCTGGCTAGAAGGAGCATGGGAGGTTTCACTTCAGGTGGGAGTGACCTGACCCAGGAAGAACTCTTATTCAATACAAAGTTTAATTGAGAATATTGTTGACATGTATAGTAAGACAATTAGCAAGAACTTTTAACAATTACAAACAAGAAACACAACAACCACGATAATGTACAACTCTGAAGGAAATATCTCTAGTGTGTTCCAACCAAAGCCAACATCCAATCCACAAAACCCTCCAAATCACCACAATACAACAGAGGTTAATGCCGAATTATTACACGTGTCCAGCCTCCTGGGCTGAATGCTCAAAATCCCTTGAGAAACTCAGCAGAAGTTGCAGTCGAGTCTGTTCCACAAAACACAGCCTTTTCAAAAGAGAAGGACAGGGAGAGGGAGAGAGATTGCTTCTGAGCTTGCTGCTAAACTGCTTCCCAAAACAAAACTAAAAGACCAAAAGAAAACCACCACCTGACTGCCCACAGCTTATCTACACCTCCATGGAAGCTGCACGATTTAAACAAAATTGCTTAAAGGTCCACTCACATGACAACATTAACACTCTCACTCTCAACTCAGCACTCCCCATTACCCCAACACTCTCTCTCTCACACCAACACTATCCTGTCACGTCAACACACTCCCTCACCTCAACACACTCCCGCTCACCTCAATACTCCCCTTCCCATCTCTACACAATCTCCATCACACAGACATTACACCCTTTCTCCTCAACACGATCCGTCTCGCTTCTAAGTTCTCCCTCTCACATTTACATTGTCCCATAGAGGGTTAACATCAATTCCTCTCACCAGAACACGTGCTCTCAATTCAACACTCTCCCAATCAACAGAACTCTCCCCCTCTCACCTTAACATGTTCCCTCCTCACATCAATCCTCCCACTCACCTCTACATTACCCCACGCACCACAACACTACCCATCTCATCTCGACGCTGCTCACCTCAAGATCCCCAAGATATGAATTTCCCGTCCCACACCGCATGGGAGTCGGAGCAGATGGGCACAGACCGTGTCAAGATCCAATTACCTCTGGTGGGATTATCCGAATTTGGGGAGAGCGCGGGGCCAAATCCTACACTCTGTCTCACATCAACATTCTCCCTCTCTCATATCAGCTCTCTCTTCTCATCTCAGCACTCTGTCTCGCCTCAGCTCCCGCCATCTCATTTTAACTTTCCCCCTCACCTCAACAAACTCCCCCTCATCTCAATACACCGCCTCTCAACTCATCACTCTCCCCCTCACTTCCAAAATAAACTTTCACTCCACACACAGCCCCCCACTCCACACAACTCAAACATCCGCCCGCTGTCCCTGCCCTGGGTGTGTTTGCTGGGGAAATTGCAGATGGAGTTTTATCTTGTGTTTCCCCGATGCTACACCTGTCCCTGCAGATGCAGAAATAACCTGATTCTTATTGGAACCAGGTATTTAGGAACAGCAGTGACCGCACTCTCCTTTCACAACCTGCACAGATACATTACTGAATTGCTCTGATTGTCAATACACATCCAGGTGCATGGCTAACCTCATCCCTACTGCCTTTACCTTCCAGGTGTATCACCAACTTCATTCTTATTACCAACTGACAAACAGATACATCACTGACCTCACTCTTATTGTCGCTACTGATTCCCTGCGACCCCCACGTTACAAAACGAATAAAGGCAACACAGCAGCAGCGTCACACAAACTGTCTCAAAAACCTTCAGCTCCTTCAATCATTCTCATCCTGGGCTGATCTCAACAACATAAAGTTTGAATGCAGAATGTAAGTTTGTTCCTCCACGAATACACTTGGTTTAAATAATTGCGGAACAGAGCATCTATTTCAGGTCAAGCAGAGGTGGCAGTGTGGGAGCATGGTGCTAAATATCAGAATTATCTGTATCAATATCTGACTGCTCAGAGACCGGAATTAAAATAAATATATTCACTGCATGTGAAACATGTATAAAATGATATGCATTAAAAAGTTACTGCTGGTGTTCAGTGACTGGAACTAATGTTATTCACCTTGAGATCTCGATAAATGTACCTCTTCTGTTCTGTACAGTCAGTTGGAGAAACGGATTTCGAAATGTTTTTCAATTAGATTGTATAAGATCTCCACATGCATTTTCACAAATTCCCTCAATAAATCCCCAGCTGAATTTAACAAGGCAGTCCCCACCAATTGAATTCTGGTTTTCACTCTGCGTGAGATGTCAGCCCCTCCCGGAATGTCACCCCGCTTGGTTAACGCTGACACACAGACTCACTGTTACTGGGAGATATTGCAAAGTGTTCTTGTGTTGGATCGGGTCATCTCACTGTCCCAATACTGCAAACAATCACAATATGGAACGGGTTCTCACTTCTACACAGGACAATTATTCCCCATTTGGCATTGATTGCAACCAGTTGATCAATCTGATTTACTTTACTGGGGCAGTTTTCACCTGGCCTTCATCAATCGAGGGATTGAGTTGAGGAGTCCGGGGATAATGATGCAGCTTTATAAGACCCTCATCAGACCCCACTTGGAGTACTGTGCTCAGTTCTGGTCGCCTCATTACAGGAGGGACGTGGAAATTATTGAAAGGGTGCAGAGAAGATTTACAAGGATGTTGCCTGGATTAGTTGGCATGCCTTATGAGGATATGTTGGGAGAGCTCGGTCTTTTCTCCTTGGAGAGACGAAGGATGAGAGGTGACCTGATAGAGGTGTACAAGATGTTGAGTGATATAGATCAGGTGGACTCACAGAGGCTTTTTCCCAGGGCTGAAATGGCTGCTACGAGAGGACACAGGTTAAAGGTGCTGGGGAGTAGGTACAGAGGAGAAGTGAGGGGTAAGTTTTTCACTCAGAGGGTGGTGGGTGAGTGGAATCGGCTGCCGCCAGTAGTGGTGGAGGCAAAATCGATGGGGACTTTTAAGAGACTCCTGGATGAGTACATGGGACTTAATAGGATTGAGGGTTCTGGGTAAGCCTATATATAAGCCTAGGTAGGGAGGGACATGACCGGCGCAACTTGTGGGCCGAAGGGCCTGTTTGTGCTGTAGCTTTTCTATGTTCTATACAACAGAAAATGTTTGCAATTAATTCATTCAAATTCCAAAGTGTCTGAACTGTATTTCGGAAAGATCTGAAGGAGTATTTCACAAACTATAACAACAAATTAACAGAAGACCGTTATTATAAAAGCACAAATGGAAAATATCAATATCAGTGAGGCTGCCCTGGGATTACTTCATGGACAGTGATGGAAACGTGTTTGATACAGAAGATACACGTCCCTTTTATCAGCCTGTTTGAATTGGCAGTGCAGCAAGACCATACACTTTACTCATTGCTGTCCCTATCCTTGGAAATGTTCAATGGAAGCACAATTTACAGTAACCCAATGGCAAATACAGAAACATGGTTCAGAATGGGGTTCGACACAGAGTAAACACCCTTTCCAGTGAACTATTCAATGGGACACTGCAGAGTGAGCTTTTCTCTGTCTGCAATCCCGTGTGTAACTGTTCTGGGAGGGTTTCAGAGGGCAGTATCAAGAGGAGATGTATCTGTATTGAACTTTGCTTCACCCATATCTGGGATTTTTTTCCCATCAAACACTCCCAAGACATGTACAGCACGGGGTTAGATACGGAGGAAATCTCCCTCTGCCCCTGTCAAAAACTTCCAGGAAAGCTGCAGTACATGAAGAGATGGGGAATAAAGTTTCTTTCCAGCATCCATATAGAAATAGGAGAAGTATTAGGCGGTTTGCAGCTCGAGCCTGCACCTCCAGTCTATTTAATATATCGGGAGCGTACAACTATATGCATCTCTCTTACACCTGCGCTCGAGTTCCTGATGGGACAGTGTAGAGAGATTTTCTGTGTACCTTACCCTGTGCTGCTCCTGCTCAGGTCTTTGGTGTTTGGACCGTGTATGTGGACATTTTTTGTGCATCTCACCCTTGCTACACCTTCACTGGAGTTCTTGGTGAAACAGTGTGATGGGAGGTTTCTGGAAATCTCAGCCTGAGCTGCATCTGAACTCTCACTAGTTGCATCTGTCTTGGGAGAGTTTGATGGGGACATTATAGAGGGAGATTTATTCTACATTTAACCACGTACTGTCCCTATCCTGGGTATCCTGGGAGTGTTTGATGAGGACACTGTCGAGAGAGGTTTATTATGTATCTACCCCCCCACCCCGGCCAATGCTGTAGCTGTTCTGGGTGGTGCAGAGGGAATTTTACCGTGTGAATGTTTGATGGGCACAGTCTTAAATTTACTCTCTGTCTATCCCCATGCTGTACACGTCCTGGGAGTGTTTGATGGGGACATTGATGAGGGAAATTTACTCTGTATCGAACCCCGTCCAGTACCTGTCCTGTACGTTGCCCGTCTCCCAAGTTAGCATGGCTAATCCATCTAACTCCCACATTTTTGGAGTGTGGGAGGAAATGAGAGCACACAGAGGATTCCCACGCAGACAGGGGAGAACGTGCACACTCCACACAGAGAGTGAGCCGAGGCTGGAATCAAACCCGGGTCTTTGGGGCCATGAGGCAGCAGCGCCAACCAGTGTGTTACAGAACCTCACCCCCACCACAAAATTCCCCTCTCACCTCCACACTCCCACTGTCACCTCCACACTCCCACTGTCACCTCCACACTCCCACTGTCACCTCCACACTCCCACTGTCACCTCAACGCTCCCCCCTCTCACCTCAACACTCCCACTGTCACCTCAACACTCCCCCCTCTCGCCTCGACGCTCTCCCCCTCTCGCCTCAACGCTCTCCCCCTCTCGCCTCAACGCTCTCCCCCTCTCGCCTCAACGCTCTCCCCCTCTCGCCTCAACCCTCTCCCCCCTCTCGCCTCAACGCTCTCCCCCCTCTCGCCTCATCGCTCTCCCCCTCTCGCCTCAACGCTCTCCCCCCTCTCGCCTCATCGCTCTCCCCCTCTCGCCTCAACGCTCTCCCCCTCTCGCCTCAACGCTCTCCCCCTCTCGCCTCAACGCTCTCCCCCTCTCGCCTCAACGCTCTCCCCCTCTCGCCTCAACGCTCTCCCCCTCTCGCCTCAACGCTCTCCCCCTCTCGCCTCAACGCTCCCCCCCTCTCGCCTCAACGCTCTCCCCCTCTCGCCTCAACGCTCTCCCCCTCTCGCCTCAACGCTCTCCCCCTCTCGCCTCAACGCTCTCCCCCCCTCACCTCAACGCTCTCACCCTCTCACCTGTCCACACTGTGTATCTCACCCTCTGCTATACCTGCACTGGAGATTCGTGTTTGGACAGTGTAGAGGGAGATAGTTTGTGTATCTGGGCCTGTGCTGCATCTACAATGAGGGTATTTGATGGGAGTGTAGAGGCAGCTTATCCTTGTAAATGTCTGATGGGCGCAAGCTTACGGATATCGAGCCTGAAGGTTGCCTGACTAAGTTGAACCTTCACTTTAGCAGCCATGAGCGAGCCTGGTCACACAGTTAAGATGGGGTGGGAGTGACACTGGACCTCTGTAGCTGACATTGGAGTGTTTGATGGGATGTTGCAGATGATGTTTGCTCCGTGTTTAAGGGCTGTCACCGCTCCCTCCGCACTCTGGCTGGCAGCGTGAGGGGACAGACTGACTTCACACCTAATCCCTGCAGTAAATATCCTGGGAGTGTTTGTTGGATCAGTGTGTATTGATATAACACCATGTTGTTCCCCTCTCATCTGAAAGATCCCTCCTCACACCAACACGCTCCCTCTCACCTCAGTAACCGTCTCTCACCTCAACTCCCACCGTCCACAGCAACACCCCTCACCTCAACACTGACCCTCTCACCTCAAAATTCCCCTTCACCTCAACACTCTCTCTCTCACCCCACTCACATCAAAAATAGGATTGACCTTGTGAGTTCCTTCAATCTTTCTGATTCTAGGCTGCCATCAACAGCATCAAGTTTCACTGTGCACCATCCGTCTGTTCCTCCAGGAATACCCGAGTGTTAAATAATTTCTGAATAGAGCATCTATTTCAGGTCAGGGAAAGGTAGCGGCGTTGAAGCATGATGCTAAATACCAGCATTAACTATACCAATGTCTGATTTCTCCATGTCCCGGGTTACATTGATTTGGGTGAGAATTTAGGAGGCATGGTTAGTAAGTTTGCAGATGACACCAAGATTGGTGGCATAGTGGACAGTGAAGGTTATCTCCGATTGCAACGGGATCTTGATCAATTGGGCCAGTGGGCTGACAAATGGCAGATGAAGTTCAATTTAGATAAATGCGAGATGATGTATTTTGGTGGATGGAATCAGGGCAGGATTTACTGAGTTAATGGTATGAGAAATCGAGAGCGGTGGTAAGGGAAATACAGACATTGACAGCAAAACAGAGGTGTGGGTTGAAGTGAGATGGTGGGATGAGACACAGGATCTGCGGGGCGGGGGGGTGGGGGTGTCCAGTGTGGGCTCAGAACAAAGAACAATAAAGCACAGGAACAGGCCCTTCGGCCCTCCAAGCTTGCCCCAATCTATTCCCAGTCTGTTAGAACCGAGAACCAGAGAACATTACAGCACAGAAACAGACCTTTTGGTCCTTCTTGCCTGTGCCGAACCATTTTTCTGCCTAGTCCCACTGACCTGCACCTGGACCATATCCCTCCACACCCCTCTCATCCATGTACCTGTCCAAGTTTTTCTTAAATGGTAAAAGTGAGCCCGCATTCACCACCTCATCTGGCAGCTCATTCCACACTCCCACCACTCTCTGTGTGAAGAAGCCCCCTCCCTGTTGTTCCCTTCAAACTTTTCCCCCTTCACCCTTAACCCACATCCTCTAGTTTTTTTCTCCCCTCGCTCAGTGGAAAAAGCCTGCTTCCATTCACTCTATCTATATAAGGGATAGGATTTATAGTTATTTGGAGAGTAATGAATTGATAGGTGATAGTCAGCATGGTTTTGTGGCAGGTAGGTCGTGCCTTACTAACCTTATTGAGTTTTTTGAGAAAGTGACCAAGGAGGTGGATGGGGGCAAGGCAGTGGACGTGGTATATATGGATTTTAGTAAGGCGTTTGATAAGGTTCACCATGGTAGGCTTCTGCAGAAAATGCAGATGTATGGGATTGGGGGTGATCTAGGAAATTGGATCAGGAATTGGCTAGCGGATAGGAAACAGAGGGTGGTGGTTGATAGTAAATATTCATCATGGAGTGCGGTTACAAGTGGTGTACCTCAGGGATCTGTTTTGGGGCCACTGCTGTTTGTAATATTTATTAATGATCTGGATGAGGGTATAGTTGGGTGGATTAGCAAATTTGCTGATGACACCAAAGTCGGTGGTGTGGTAGACAGTGAGGAAGGGTGTCGTAGTTTGCAGGAAGACTTAGACAGGTTGCAAAGTTGGGCCGAGAGGTGGCGGATGGAGTTTAATGCGGAGAAGTGTGAGGTAATTCACTTTGGTAGGAATAACAGATGTGTTGAGTATAGGGCTAACGGGAGGACTTTGAATAGTGTGGAGGAGCAGAGGGATCTAGGTGTATGTGTGCATAGATCCCTGAAAGTTGGGAATCAAGTAGATAAGGTTGTTAAGAAGGCATATGGTGTCTTGGCGTTTATTGGTAGGGGGATTGAATTTAGGAGTCGTAGCGTTATGTTGCAACTGTACACAACTCTGGTGCGGCCGCACTTGGAGTACTGTGTGCAGTTCTGGTCCCCACATTACAGGAAGGATGTGGAGGCTCTGGAGAGGGTGCAGAGGAGGTTTACCAGGATGTTGCCTGGTATGGAGGGGAGATCCTATGAGGAGAGGCTGAGGGATTTGGGATTGTTTTCGCTGGAAAGGCGGCGGCTAAGAGGGGATCTTATTGAAACATATAAGATGATTAGAGGTTTAGATAGGGTGGATAGTGATAGCCTTTTTCCTCTGATGGAGAAATCCAGCACGAGGGGGCATGGCTTTAAATTGAGGGGGGGTAGTTATAGAACCGATGTCAGGGGTAGGTTCTTTACCCAGAGGGTGGTGAGGGATTGGAATGCCCTGCCAGCATCAGTAGTAAATGCGCCTAGTTTGGGGGCGTTTAAGAGATCCGTAGATAGGTTCATGGACGAAAAGAAATTGGTTTAGGTTGGAGGGTCACAGTTTGTTTTTTTTAACTGGTCGGTGCAACATCGTGGGCCGAAGGGCCTGTTCTGCGCTGTAGTGTTCTATGTTCTATGTTCTATGTTCTATATCCATCACAATTTTATACACCTCCATCAAATCTCCCCTCATTTGTCTCTGCTCCAGGGAATAAAGTCCTAACCTATTCAACCTTTCTCTGTCACTCAGTTTCTCAAGTCCTGGCAACATCCTTGTAAACCTTCTCTGCACTCTTTCAACCTTATTAATATCCTTCCTGTAATTAGGTGCCAAAAACTGCTCACAATACTCTACATTCGGCCTCACCAATGTCTTATACAACCTCACCATAACATTCCAACTCTTATACTCAATACTTTGATTTGTAAAGGCCAATGCACCAAAAGCACTCTTTACGGCCTTAACTACCTGTGACGCCACTTTTATGTATTATGTATCTGTATTCCCAGATCCCTCTGTTCTACCGCACTCTTCAGTGTCCTACCATTTACCTTGTATGTTCTACCTTGGTTTGTCCTTCCAAAGTGCAACACCTCACACTTGTCTGCATTAAACTCCATCTGCCATTTTGCAGCCCATTTTGCGAGCAAATCCCTCTGCAAGCTTTGAAAACCTTCCTCACTGTCCACGACACCTCCAATCTTTGTATCGTCAGCAAATTTGCTGATCCAATTTACCACATTATCATCCAGATCATTGATTTAGATGACAAACAACAATGGACCCAGCACTGATCCCTGCGGCACACCACTAGTCACAGACCTCCACTCAGAGAAGCAATCCTCCACTACCACTCTCTGGCTTCTTCCATTAAGCCAATGTCTAATCCAATTTACGACCTCTCCATGTTTCCCTAGCGACTGAAACTTCCTAACTAACCTCCCATGTGGGACTTTGTCAAAGGCCTTACTGAATTCCATGTAGACAACATCCACCGCCTTCCCTTCATCCACTTTCCTGGTAACCTCCTCGAAAAACGCTAATAGATTGGCCAAACATGACCTACCACGCACAAAGCCATGTTGACTCTCCCTAATAAGTCCCTGTCTATCCAATTATTTGTAGATCCTATCTCTTAGTACTCCTTCCATGAATTTACCTCCTGCTGACGTCAAACTTACCGGCCTATAATTTCCCGCATTACGTTTTGAGCCTTTTTTAAACAACGGAACAACATGAGTTATCCTCCAATCATCCAGCCACTCACCCGTGGATACCAACATTTTAAATATATCTTCCAGGGCCCCTGCAATTTCAATTTCCCTCGGACCTTGACTCCTTCAAGGTCCGAGGGAATGCCCTGTCCGGTCCTGGGGATTTATCTACTCTGATTTGCCTCGAGACAGCGAGCACCTCCTCCCCTTTAATCTGTATAGGTTCCATGACCTCCCTACTTATTTGCCTTATTTCCATAGACTCCATGCCAGTTTCCTTAGTAAATATGGATGCAAAACACCCATTTAATATCTCCCCCATTTCTTTTGGTTCCATACATAGCCGACCACTCTGATCTTCAAGAGGACCAATATTATCCCTTACTATCCTTTTGCTCTTAATATACCTGTAGAAGCTCTTAGGATTATCCTTCACCTTGTCTGCCAAAGCAACCTCATATCTTCTTTTCGCCCTCCTGATTTCTTTCTTAAGTAGTTTCTTGCACTTTTTATACTCCTCAAGCATCTTATTTGCTCCCTGTTGCCTATACATGTCACACATCTCTCTCTTCTTCTTCATCAGAGTTCTAATATCCCTCGAGAACCAAGGTTCCTTATTCTTATTCACTTTGCCTTTAATCGTGACAGGAACAGACAAACTCTGCGCTCTCAAAATTTCTCCTTTGAAGGCCTCCCACTTACCAATCACACCCTTGCCAGAGAAGAGCCTGTCTCAGTCCTCACTTTTTAGATCCTTTCTCATTTCTTCAACTTTGGCCTTTTTCCGGTTTAGAACCTCAACCCGAGGACCAGATCTATCTTTATCCATGATCAAGAACAAAACAAAGAACAAAGAATGATACAGCACAGGAACAGGCCCTTCGGCCCTCCAAGCCCGCACCACTCCCTGGTCCAAACTAGACCATTCTTTTGTATCCCTCCATTCCCACTCCGTTCATATGGCTATCTAGATAAGTCTCAAACGTTCCCAGTGTGTCCGCCTCCACCACCTTGCCTGGCAGCGCAGTCCAGGCCCCCACCACCCTCTGTGTAAAATACGTCCTTCTGATATCCCTGTAAAACCTCCCCCCCCCTTACCTTGAACCTATGACCCCTCGTGAACATCACCGCCGACCTGGGGAAAAGCTTCCCCCCGTTCACCCTATCTATGCCTTTCATAATTTTATACACCTCTATCAGTTCACACCTCATCCTCCATCTTTCCAGTGAGAACAACCCCAGTTTACCCAATCTCTCCTCATAACTAAGCCCCTCCATACCAGGCAACATTCTGGTAAACTTCCTCTGCACTCTCTCCAAAGCCTCCACGTCCTTCTGGTAGTGTGGCAACCAGAACTGGACGCAGTATTCCAAATGCGGCTGAACCAACGTTCTGTACAACTGCAACATCAGACCCCAACTTTTATACTCTATGCCCCGTCCTATAAAGGCAAGCATGCCATTTGCCTTATTCACTACCTTCTCCACCTGTGACATCACCTTCAAGGATCTGTGGACATGCACACCCAGGTCCCACTGCGTATCTACACCCTTTATGGTTCTGCCATTTATCGTATAGCTCCCCTTACGTTAGTTCCACCAAAATGCATCACTTCGCATTTAATAGGATTGAACTCCATCTGCCATTTCTTTGCCCAAATTTCCAGCCTATCTATATCCTTCTGTAGCCTCTGACAACGTTCCTCACTATCTGCATGTTCAGCCATTTTCGTGTTGTCCGCAAACTTACTGATCACCCCAGTTACACCTTCTTCCAGATCGTTTATATAAATCACAAACAGCAGAGGTCCCAATACAGAGCCCTGCGGAACACCACTAGTCACAGGCCTCCAGCCGGAAAAAGACCCTTCCACGACCACCCTCTGTCTTCTGTGACCCAGCCAGTTCTCCACCCATCGAGCCACCTCCCCCTTTATCCCATGAAATCCAATCTTTTGCACCAACCTGCCACGAGAGACTTTTTCAAACGCTTTACTAAAGTCCATATAGACGACATCCACAACCCTTCCCTCGTCAACCATTCTAGTCACTTCTTCAAAAAACTCCTCCAGGTCAGTGAGGCATGACCTCCCTCTCACAAAACCATGGTGACTATCGTTAATGAGTTTATTCCTTTCCAAATGCGCATGCATCCTATCTCTAAGAATCTTCTCCAACAACTTCCCTACAATTAATAACTAAATGGTGGGAGATCACAACATTCTGAGGGACAGAGGGATTGGGCTGTCCTTGGGCATGAATCAAAAGGGGCTAATATACAGGTACAGCAATTAATTAGAAATGTCATAAAATGTTACCATTTATTACGAGGGAATGAATTATTAAATAGGAAGGGTCAGAAATTCCTCAGATATAGGAGCAGAATTAGGCCATTCGGCCCATCGAGTCCGTTCCATCATTCGATCATGGCCGATATGCTCCTCATCCCCATTTTCCTGCCTTCTCCCCATAACCCTTCAACCCATCACCAATTAAAAATCTGTCTAACCCCTCCTGAAATTTACTCACTGTCCCAGCATCCTCCGCTCTTTGGGGCAGCGAATTCCACAGATTCACAACCCTTTGGGAGAAGTAGTTTCTCCTCAGCTCTGTTTTAAATTTGCTGCCCCTTCTCCTAAGACTATGACCTCTCGTCCTAGAATGTCCCACAAGACGAAGCATCCGCTCCACGTCTACTTTATCCACACCTTTTATCATCTTGTCAATTTGATCTCTCATTCTTCTAAATTCCAGTATGTTTCCAGTGTGCAAGGCATTGGAGAGACCACCTCTGGAGTATTGTGTACAATACTTGATTCCTTATCTATAGAAAGATGGTAATGTGTTAGAAAACTGCCCCAGGCAACTGTGAATTCCTCCAACTGGTATTTAATGTAGACTTGAATTGATTTATTTTAAAACGGTTTATTTTAAACATATTGAGACCGGCCTGAAAGTGGTAGACTGGGGACTATCACACAAATGCTCTCAATCTGATGGTGTGGGGGTATTGTCACTGGACTGGGAGCCCAGAGTCCGAGGGTAATGCACTGGGCAGCCAGCTTCCAATCACACCACAGCAAATAGTGAAATCTCAATTCAATAAAAATCTGTCATTAAAGGCCTGGTGATGGCCATGAAACCATTGCCGTTAAAACCCATTTGGTTCACCGATGCCCTTTAGAGAAGGAATTTATCCGACTCCAGAATAAGGCCAGAGGATGCTGGAAAATCTCAGCAGGTCTGGTAGTCCCTGTCAGTCTTTCATGTGAATCCAGGTCCACACGATGTGGTTGACTCTGGAATGGCCCAGCAAGCAAGCTGCTCAGTTCAAGGGCAGTTAGGGATAGACCACAAGCAAGGAACTGGGAACAATCTGCACAAAATATTGGCCAGTTATTTTCAGTCTGGAAATGTAAAGCTGCCGTTTCGCTCTCAGTCAGGAACAGATCCCAGTTTTACACCAATCTCTGATTTAACAGCACATTGGAGAGCTGGTGCAGACACGATGGGCCAAATGGCCTCCTCCTGCACCAACACTATTCTGTGAAATCTTAGAAAACAGGGAAATGCTGGAATTAAACTCAGCAGGTTCGGCAGCATCTGTGCAGAGAGAGAGAGAAACAGAGTTAACATTTCAGGTCTGTGACCTTTCCTGTGAACTGGGGAAAGTTAGAAATGTAACAGGTTTGGAGAAAGCGGCGGGTGGGACAAGGACGAAAGGAAGGTCTGTGAGAGGGTGGAAGACAGGAGAGATTGAATGAGAGAAAAGTGAACCCCCCCCCCCCAGAGCCAAACTCCCTCAGAGGCTCCCACACTGCATTCCAACAAACTGAACTGGATTGGACTGAATGGGAAGTCGTGGGAATGTAACCCTCACTGACTTCATGGATCAAGTACATTTCTGGATGGAAATTAGCTGCATCGACTCCAGCCTGGTTGTTGGTGTGAAACAGGAGCTGATGTCTATCTGTGTGTGTGAGTCCCTGCCTGCAGCTCCCAGAGAGTTTAAAATCCTGCATCTGTCTCTCTGCAGAGCTGCTGGTTAAAGACACATTTACAACATTTATCAGACAGAAACTTCACTCTCATTCTCTCCCTCCCCTCCCCCAGCCAGTGCTTCTGTTAAAAAAAGGCTAAACGCTTTATTTTGCAGCTCTGATCAGTGGTGAATCATTAACCATGAAGCACAGGGCACACACACACATTCACACACCCGGACACACAGCATTGTAAATCAGAAGTGGGATTTGTAAACGCAGCAACAAAGAACTTGGCAAGATATTGTTTCAGTTCAGGCAACTTAAGGAAAAGTGAACTTTGCAAGAATCAGCAAAGGGTGCAAACCTGTAGCGGATGGAGTCCTGGATGAACAAGTTGTACAATCCACATTCAGACCTGGCCTCTCTCTCTCTCTGGCAGTGCAGGGCTGCTGGTTCATTTAAATCCATCTTCTCTCAGCTCCCAGTGCTGGTGATGTGAAGCTGGGAGTGGGGGGGAGGGAGAGCCTTGGGATGAACCATTTGCCTGGTGCTCACTAACCCACACACACAAACACCCCCCCCCCCCCCCACACACACTCAGAGACAGATTGGTGTTGGACTGGGCCAGGTAGGAGGAGGTGTGTTCAGGTGAGGTGTAGGAGCTGTGGTTGGATGAGGATTGATTGGGGAGGTGTGGGACTCAGTGAGGTTATAAAAAGGCTGGCGATGCATTGTCCTGTCTCTCTCTCCACGTGGGTTGGTAAGTATCAGGTAAGCTGTGTCTTTGTGAGTGAGTGAGTCAGTGTGTGCTTGCATGGAGTTCCAGCTCTGGTATTTTAACCCCCCCCTTTCCCAGCACAAAGCCCCTGTTCCTGGATCTCTCTCCCCACCATGGGAGAGGGGATGGAAGGAGTTGGAGAGATCACCGAGGGAAAACATGTGCGATGGTGAGTATGAACCTCTTCACTTTCTGTCTGCACCTTTCCCGCCTCAGCCCTGCTTTTCTCTCTGTTTGCAGCCTCCTCTCAATCTCCCTGTCCATCTTTCTATCTCTCAACCTTTCTCTCTCTCAATCTTACTCTCTCTATCAATCTCTCTCTCTCTCAATCTTTCTGTCTCTCAATCTTCCTTTCTCTCTCTGTCTCTCTCTCTCTGTCTCTCTCTCTCTGTCTCTCTGTCTCTCTCTCTGTCTCTCTCTCTCTGTCTCTCTCTGTCTGTCTCTGTGTCTTTCTCTGTCTCTCTCTCTGTGTGTGTCTCTCTCTCTGTCTCTCTCTCTGTCTCTCGTCTTTCTCTGTCTCTCTCTCTATCTGTCTGTCTCTCTCTCTGTCTCTCTCTCTGTCTCTCTCTCTCTGTCTCTCTCTGTCTGTCTCTGTGTCTTTCTCTGTCTCTCTCTCTGTCTCTCTCTCTGTCTCTCGTCTTTCTCTGTCTCTCTCTCTATCTGTCTGTCTCTCTCTCTGTCTCTCTCTCTGTCTCTCTCTGTCTCTGTGTCTTTCTCTGTCTCAATCTCCCCCCCCCGAGTTGTCCCCCCCCCGAGTTGTCCCCTCCCCCCGAGTTGCCCCCCCCCGAGTTGTCCCCACCCTCGAGTTGTCCCCCCCCCCGAGTTGTCCCCCCCCCCGAGTTGTCCCCCCCCACGAGTTGTCCCCCCCCCCCGAGTTGTCCCCCCCCCCCGAGTTGTCCCCCCCCCCGAGTTGTCCCCCCCCCCCGAGTTGTCCCCCCCCCCCCGAGTTGTCCCCCCCCCCCCGAGTTGTCCCCCCCCGAGTTGTCCCCCCCCCGAGTTGTCACCCCCCCCCCGAGTTGTCACCCCCCCCCCGAGTTGTCCCCCCCCCCGAGTTGTCCCCCCCCCCCGAGTTGTCCCCCCCCCGAGTTGTCCCCCCCCCCGAGTTGTCCCCCCCCCCCGAGTTTGCCCCCCCAAGCTGAATCTCCCCCCCCCTTACTGCCAATGCCCTATGGATTCCTCTCTCAGCTCAATCCCCCCAAACCCCTCTCCTGAACCCACTCCCAATCCTTTTAAACCCCCCGCCCTCAGTCTCTCACCCCCAAATTCCCCTCCCCCTCCCCCCCAAATTCCCCTCCCCCTCCCCCCCGCCTCCAGCTTCCCCCCCAAACCCCTCCTTAAATCCCCACTCCAGAAACCCCAATCGTCTTCAATCCCACTCTAATCACCCCCCCCCCCCACTGCTCAGTCTCTCTCAGGCTCCCACCGCCAAAGCCCTCTGAGCCCATGCTCCCAAGAGTCCCTCTGAGCCCCTCCCAATCCTTCTAAACTCCCCGCCCTCAATCTCCCCTAATTCCCCTAAAAACCCCCCTTTCCCCCGCCTGATTCCCTGTCCCTCTGCCCCATCTCCTTTAATCCGACTCTAAGCAGCCCCCCCCCTCACCATCTCTGAGACCCACCGCCAACCTGACTCCGCCCCCTGAATCCTCCAAGGTCCTGACCCAATTCCTCACCCCCCCTCCCAAAGGCTCCCTCTGCCCCCCCCCCTGCCAAACCCAAGCCCCCCTGACGCCTGCACCCAATCCTTCCTAAGTCCTCCCTGCTCCCGAATCCCTCTGAGTCACCGCCCTCCCCCCCGAATCCCTCTACACGCCCCAATTGTAACGCTGATACAATTCCCCACCCTAAATCCCTCTCAGAATTCCCCCCTCCTGAATGCCTATAAATCCACCCCACCCTCAATCCCTCACATGTCTTCCACTCAGCCCCCCCCCCCCGCCTCCTCCACTGGCAAAGTTCCCCAGGCTGAATGTCCCTCTATGCTCCCCCTCACCCCCCCAGCCCTGGCAAATTTCCACTCCCACCCTGTGAACAGCCCCTGGACTGACGGAACCCCCCCCCCCCCCTTTATAATTCCTGTTCCCCCCCCCCGGTCAATCCCCCTCCACCCCGTTATAAGCAGCTCTGGGTCGAGTTGGATGTGGAAACTCTGCCCATTTCAAACATTAACGTTCAAATGACTAATTCCCCTGACACTGAGCAGCCTGTGTTATAATATCCCCCACCCCCATCCTGTACAACAGACCCCCTGTCTGATTCCCCCTCCCCCCCGACCCTCTTCCCCCATTGTCCCCTTTCTCTGATAACCCCTGACTCTGGACAGCCTGTGTTATTCCCCCCTCTTGTACAACAGACCTCCTTCCCTCTCTGAATAACAACTCCTGGCTCTGAACAAGCAGCTGTGTTACACATTTCCCCCATTTCAGCAGTTTCTGCCCCCCCCCCTCCCCTCCGCTGTGTTCCTGGCCCTTCGCTGCTTGTCAACAACAAACCCGTGATCTGGCCTGTCCCCCACGAGAGAGCAGAGAGGGAGATATGAGGCAGAGAAGCAGAGAGATATAGAGATGGAGTTAGAGAGAATGCTGCTGTAATTCAGACAGAGTGAGTCACAGAGGGAAGCAGAGATCAGAAACAGAGAGAGATAAGAGGCAGAGAGATATAGAGATGGAGATAGAGAGAATGCTGCTGTAATTCAGACAGAATGATTCACAGAGAGAGGGAAGCAGAGAACAGATAGAGATATAGAGACAGAGGATGCTACTGTAATTCAAACAGACTGAGTCAGGGGGAGGCAGAGATAGAGAGAGGGGGAAGCAGAGAGAGATAGAGAGAGGCAAGCAGATAGCTAGAGAGGTAAGACAGAGAAGCAGAGTTAAAGTTCAAATTTTATTCGTCACAAGTAGGCTTACATTAACACTGCAATGAAGTTACTGTGAAAAGATGGCGATAGAGAGAATGCTGCTGTACTTCAGACAGAATGAGTCAGAGAGGGAGCAGAGATAGATAGAGCGAGAGAGATGGAGAGGAGGCTGCTGTGATTGAGATAAAATGATCCACAGAGAGGGAGAGATGTGCAGAGAGGCTGAGATACAAAGTGAGATGTCGAGATAAATAGAAAGTGGGGCTTTGGCAAGACAGAGTGACAAAGTTTCAGAGAGAGAGTGAAAGATAGAGAGAAGGAGAGAAAAAGGGAAAGATGCTGCCATTGTGAGAGGCTGAGGTATAAAGGATGGGGAGAGACCGGGATTGGAAAGATGTGGAGAAACAGTTCTGAGGATGGGGGAGTTGCACAGACAGAGCTTCAGGGAGAGGGATTGAAATCTGTGGGATTACATTGGAGCAGGGATCACTGGGAATGCCCCCTCCCCCTGACACACAGACCACTAACCCTCCGTGTAAAAGCCCCACCAGTCTATCTGTGAATAAAAATGAACGACAAAGACACGGGGACTTTTATTAATATTTTTCTCTCTGGTTATAGCTCTTGTCCGACGATTCCTCACGGCAAAACTATTCGCTCTCTGCATCGCCAAAGTTTCCAAAGGAATTCTCCTTGGAAGAGAGAAAGAGAAAATAAAGTGAAATTTGATTAAACACAAAACAAAAGCTGATTATAAACAATAAAAGGCACAGCAAGATCCCAGGACTTGCTGAAATTCACAATCTCACTGGGGGGGGTGGGGGAAACATTCATTTTCACCTCCTCATTATTAAACCCTGACAAAATGGGAACAAGTTTCAAATGCAATGAACTTCCAACTGCCTCCTGACTGTCCCGATATTGAATTTATTAAACACATCAAAGCATTCTGGGGGCTTTACTCCAGAGACAGGCCAGTGAATAAACACAGGAGGCCCCAATGAAGTTCCCACTTCTGTCAGTCACCTCTCTCCGCCCCCCCCCCCCCCTCTGTTTCTCCCTCTCCGTCTCCTACACACTTCCCCCAGATATCTATCTGTCCAATACCCCGTCTCTGGATAACCTGTCCTGATCTCTGCTCTGTTTCTCTCTCTCGAGGTGAATCTGGATTGAAATGCTCTCTCTAAGTTTCTGTCTGACCGTTTAAAATAAAACTCACAATCAAAAGGGAAATGAGAGGGGGGCGGGGGGGCAGGAAAATCCACAATCCCACCCTGAAGCGGCTGCTTCACATTTTATTGAACCATTGAATTCAGCCACTTAAACCCTGTTGGGGAATTAAGCGAATGCAAAAGTGCTGCTGAGATTTAGGCCGTGAAGTGCGGCCTAGTCACAGAGGCTGCATTATTCCTCAGGTAGAAAGAACAAACCCCCCTCTCTCCCACCCCCCAGTTAAACAGAACAATCTTCTCCATCCACACCCACAAATCCCAGCGCCCTGTCTGAAAACACAAGCAGGACTCTGGGATTGAGAACAAGCCTTTCCCCCAGGCTCAGGAATTTGAATTTCAGCTCCCTCTCCCTCCCGAGTGCTTCACAGTGAGAGGGAGAGAGAGAGACTGGGAATGCTGCAATCAGGATCCCACAGGGAGTCCCACACTGCAGGAGGACACCCCCCACCCCCAGAGCCTCTGTCTCTTTCCCCCACCCCTCCCTCCACTGACCCCCAACACTCCCCACCCCTTCTCTGTTCACCCTGTTTCTCTCTCTCTCTACCCCACCCTCCTTCCCCTCCATCTTTTTATGTTTAAAGCATGGGGCTCTGTCATAGTGTGAGGAATATGGGGCAGGGGGACAGAGCATGAGTGCACAGCAAGATCCCACACACACACACAGCTTGAACAGGGCCAGATACAAAGTGATTTTGAAGCGAGGATTGGGGTAAAGTGAGTGGGAAATGAGGGAACCACACGTCTCCCTCTCTTTCCCCTCCATCTCTCCCCCACCGCAAATGAAAATAATAAGTCACTCCAGCATTGGTGCTGTTTGTACATTCGATCTGAACAGGGAACCTTCCACTTCGAGCACAGTCACACCCTTCTCTGATTCCCTCTTTCTCGTGCTGTTTCTCTCTTTCTCTGCCTCTATCTCTGAACCTGTCCAGCCCCCTCTGTGTCTCTCTTGCTTTCCCCCCAGATCTATATATATATATCCAATACCCCATCTTTGCCCCGGTCTCTCCTACTCTGGATAATCTGTCCTGATCTCTGCTCTGTTTCCCCGTCTGGGGATGAATGGGGATTAAAATGCTCTCTCTGATAAGTTTCTGTCTGACCGTTTCAAATAATGACGTGTTGTGGGCCACGTTTGCTATTTCTCAGGGATTTCCATGGGGAAATGGGGAGGGAAGCTCCTCCTGCAAAGCCACATCTCTCTCTCACTGCAATGTGGTAGCAGCCACATTCCAATATCTTTACAACACATCAAATATGAGGAAAATATATTTTCAAACACAACAGCACAGATTCAGCCTCAGTTACACAGTCGCTGTTTATAAATCCCACCTTCTGGGAGGCTGTGAGTGAGGGTCTTTCTCTCAGAGTAAAGTAAAAAGTAAAGTAAAGTTTATTTCTGAGTCACAAGTAAGGCTTACATTAACACTGCAATGAAGTTACTGTGAAATTCTCCTAGTCGCCACACTCTGGCGCCTGTTAATGCGCCAGAGTGGGTTAATGCACCTAACCAGAGACTGGGGAGCTGGCTGGGCTGTGAGTGCACAGCGGAGGCTCCCCCACCCCCACCCGCTAACCCACTCCCCTCCAATCTCTCTCCTCTCCCTGCCCCTCTGCCTTTGCTCTCTCTCTCTCTCTCTGTTACCATCCCTTTCTCTCTCTCTCTCTTACCATCCCTTTCTCTCTCTCTCTCTCTCTCTGTTACCATCCCTTTCTCTCTCTCTCTCTCCCTCCCTGATAACTCTCAATCACGGGAGAAAGATTGAAGAGAAAGAGATATAGCAGGAAAACCCACAATCACATCCCAAATCCAATGAAAGGGTTGCCCAGGATGTTGCCTGCTATGCAGGGTATTGGCTGTGAGGATTGATTGAATAAACTGGGATTGTTCTCCCTGGAAAGACAGAGGCTGAGGGACGACCAGCTGGAAGTTTATAAAATTATGAGGGGTGTGGCGAGGATGAAGAGTTGGGAGCTTTTTCCCAGGACAGAAATGATAATTACAAGGGGAACAAGTTCAAGATAAGGGGGAAAGGTTGAGTGGAGATGTGCGGGGAAGGTTTTTACACAGAGGGTGGTGGGGGCCTGGAATGCGCTGCCAAGTGAGGTGGTTGAGGCAGATACATTAGTGACATTTAAGACTTATCTGGATAGACACATGAACAAACGGGGTACAGAGGGATACAGGCCATTGGTCTCGATAGGTAAACATGATCGGCGCAGGCTTGGAGGGCCAAAGGACCTGTTCCTATGCTGTGCTGTTCTTTGTATTAAAGTGGCTGCTGCAGGTTTTATTCGACCGTCGAGTCCCATCGATTTAAACACAGGCACTGTTTGGAAAAGGGGCAAAATGCAAAAGCCTTCCTGAGGTTAGGCCTGGGATTGAGGCCTGGTCACAGAGGCTGCATTATACATCCTGGACAAAGAACAGGTTCCCCAGGCCCCGGCCAGTTCACCAGAACAATCCCCTCCAGCCCCGAAACCTCCCGGACAGGGCCTGGGAGGAGGGAGGGGGGGGGGGAAAGGGAACCAGTGCTGCCCCCACCCCCTGTCCCCTTCCACCCTCCCCTCACACCGCACGCAGCCCCCATTACAGAATCATAGAATCCGACAGTACAGAAGGAGGCCATTCGGCCCATCAGGTCTACACCGCCCACATTCACATCCAGGCCCCATCCTCATTACTCCATGTGACTTTCTCTCTCTCTCTGTCTCTCTCTCCCTCTCTCTTTGTGTGACTTTCTCTCTCTCTCTGTCTCTCTCTCCCTCTCTCTTTGTGTGACTTTCTCTCTGTCTCTCCCGATCTCTCTCTCCCTGTCTAATATTGTTATGAAGTTGCATATATAAGGTTAAAAATGTGGTGTTTGACAAATGTAAATATTGAAAAGAAATGCTGAGAAAACCAAACCGAACCATCCAGCGTTGTGTCTTTAGAAAGCCTGTGTCTTTGTGCTGGGGATTTTAAACTGCAGAAAGCAGGGCTGCAGAAGACAACTTTACAACATTTGTGTCCAAAGCAGCAGCCAGAGTCCCAGCAGAGCAAAACAGGCTTTGAATTGGGTCAATGATTTTAAAACAAGCTCCCAAACACACACAACCAATTGCATTCAAATTGGGGCGTTGGTGACAGCCTCAAGCCACTCAAATTGCAGGAATACTGTGAGGAAATTCTGGGTATTTAAACCCGGGACAGGGGGAAATAACGGGGAGGGAGCGACCTTGCTGCCTCTTTAGATTGAAGGAGGGAGAGTCTGATACTGAATCCTGCAGTAATATATACAGCTTCATCACATCACCATCTAAATAGAAGCAGAAACCAACTCAGAAAGTATTCCAGACCCAAGCAGCAGAAGAAAGTTCACACTTCCAACAGACGCCTGGTGTTATATTATTTGAGGGTGACTCTATTCTGTAATGATTTATTTCATTATTCCTGAGTGAGTCTTGTCATTGGAACAGCATTCTACTGGGGAGTTTATTCAGTTTGTTCATTGTTTTAGTAAGGTTGTCACCCAGTCTAAATTAAAGACCTGTTAGTTGTTCCTGATACAGAGAGTGTCAGATCCTGCTTTAATTTACCAATTCCTCCCACAGTCCAAAGCTGTGCGGGTTGGGTGGATTGGCCGTGTTAAATTGACCCCAGTGTCAGGGGGATTAGCAGGTTAAAAGTGTGGGGTTATGGGAATAGGGCCTGGTTGGGATTGTGGTCGGTACAGACTAGATGGGCCGAATGGCCTCCTTCTGCACATCTGTCTAAAACCAGTAGCTTTCTCCTGTCTCACACACACTTACTTAAGATTACGAGGTGAGGTGTATCCATTTCGGGGGTTACAAAATAGCGCAGAGGGAAACATCACCTCAGCGTGGTAACAATATTTATAATCCCACAATCACACACCCACCCTCCCTTAGTCAATGAATGAATGATTCAAATGACAATGAAGGTAATTCTGCACAGCAAGATCCCACTGCCAGTCCCACGATGGAGGAGGGCAGCCCCAGACTCTGTGTCTCTTTCCCCCTGCCCCTCCTGAGACCCTCTCACACCCCCCCCCCCCACACCCTCTCTGTTTAGCTCTCCCTCCATTTCTCTATCTCTCTCTCTGCCTCCTCCCCCTCCCCAACCCTT
Source organism: Mustelus asterias (assembly GCF_964213995.1). Lineage (NCBI taxonomy): Eukaryota > Metazoa > Chordata > Chondrichthyes > Carcharhiniformes > Triakidae > Mustelus > Mustelus asterias. Next base: position 95,328 of record NW_027590086.1, on the reverse strand, counting down.
CTCCTTCTCCTCAATCTTTCCTGTTTAAAGTTCTGCTCACGGGTCACAGTGCGAGGAATAGGGAGCCAGACCCACCTGTGTGCACAGCAAGATCCCACACACACAACCTGGTGAGGGCCAGATTAAATAAATGTGGGTGAGGACTGCAGGAGAGTGTGTGGGAAATGGGATCCACTCCTCTCTCTCTCTCTCTTCCCAAATTAAATGAACAACAATTCACATTGGTGTTTTCCTTCACATTTTATTGAAAGCTGAAATATAGACAGGAATGTCTGGGGAGAGAGAGAGGGGAGGGGTGCTGGGATTGGTAAGAACGCTGGAGAGACAGAGACAGGGAAATTCTATACCCCCCCCCCTATCCGAATAGAAATTCCTGGGAAAAGAGAGAGAGAAAAGAATCTGGAGTCACACAGCACAGAAACAGGCCCTTCGGCCCACCAGCTCCATGCTGGCCATCAAATCCCAATCTATCCTCCTCCCATTCCCCAGCACTTGCTCCAGAGCCTACGATGCCTCGGCGATTAAAGTGCTTGAATTTACCCGACCCCTTTTCAAGCTTTTTCCTTGAACCCACTTTGCGGTCCCTGAGCCAGATTTAGTTTAATACAGTCTGGTCGTTGTTGCAGTGCAGGCAAAGGCCACAGGCCCAGTGTGTGCACAGCAAGATCCCACAGCAGCAGCAGCAGCAATGTGAACCTGAATCAGATGGGACACAGTCCTCCCACCCCCCACTCTCTTGCCTGCTGTGACCCCCCTTCCCCACTCACTACCCTGTGTGTGTGTGTGTGTGTGTCTGCATCATCCCAAATCTCCAGAAAGGCTGGAACTCCCTCTTAAAAGTAACCCTTTTTAAAACTAAAATCCCTGTGGTGCACAGCAAGATCCCACAAAGTGCAGTCAGCTGTGTTGAGCGTTTTTTAAATTTGGGAATTGTTTATACAGAGTGAGGGAGCCAGAGAGGGGCTGAGACAGTGAAATCCCTCTCTCAGGACCCTCAGAATTAAACTGGAGACCCTGTCCCTCACTGAAACCCCCCCTCCCTCTAACAGCCTGTGTCTCTCCCCCTGCATCTAACCCACAACTCCAGCTGTTTCCATCCCTCCCTCTTCCTCTCTCTCCCTGCCTCGCTGTGTACATCTGTTTCTGCTCGAGAAGAGACAGGGAGAGAGAGACAGATATTTGATAATTAATTGTGTATGGTCGCATTATTGAGTGTGGTTTAATTTGGTGATTTTTTTATACAGAGAGGCAGAGAGAGAGGTGAAGACAGTGACATTCTCTCCCTGGCACCCTCGCAAGTTCAGAGACACAAAAGCTGCGGACACTCACACACACAAACTGGGTTTGGTAAGTTTCCCAATCTCTGCAGCTTCCCATGTGGCCCAGGGTTTGAATTGAAATTTAAAAGCAGCTTGGAGACACTGCAGGATTTTTGATTTGAGTTTCTCCCCCCTCACCCTGTAAATATAAAATAGAAATTCCTGGATTACAATATTCCCTTGGACAGAGCGGAGGGAATGTGTGAGTGGTGTGTGTGTGTGTCTGAGACCTAGGCTGGATTTGGGAATATCTGCCTGCTGAAGAGGGTCAGTGAAACCATCTTGGCTGAATATCTCATCGCTAAAGAGTCACAGAGAGAGATATCTGATAAATAAATGTGTTACTGAACCCACTCTGGATGCTCCCTCTATCTCTGTCTTTCTCACTAACTTCATTGCAGTGTTAATGTAAGCCTTGTGACACTAGTAAATAAACTTTAAATCTTTCAACTTTAAAACCTCTGTCTCTTTCTGTCTCTCTCAGTAACTGCAGCGTTAATGTGAGCCTTACCTATGACACTAATAAACAAACTTTAAAACTTTAAACATCCTCTCTGTCTCTTTATCTCTGTCTCTGTGTGTCTCTCTGTCTCTCTCTCTCAGTAACTTCATTGCAGTGTTAATGTAAGCCTTACTTATGACACTAATAAACAAACTTTAAAACTTTAAACATCCTCTCTGTCTCTTTATCCCTGTCTCTTTCTGTCTCTTTATCTATGTCTCTGTGTGTCTCCCTCTCAGTAACTTCATTGCAGTGTTAATGTAAGCCTTACTTGTGACACTAATAATCAAACTTTAAAACTTTCAACTTTAAAAACTCTGTCTCTGTCTCAATTCAGACACTAGTTCAGTGCCAGGTTGAGAGGGGGTCAGTATTGAGCAGAATGGGAGGCAGTTTGATACAAAGTTTGCAGAAACTGCAGCGAGTGTTTGTAAACATGTTGGGGTTTGTGGAAAGGTCAGTGTGTAACAAGCTGAGGGAAGGTGTTTCCACTTCACATGTGGCTACTTTTTGGCAATGGGAGTTACCTTTGCATCTACAGGGAGCTCTGAAGCCTCATGGCTTTCTGCCTGCCTCTGTTTGAACAGTTTAATATGTTTCAGCACTGAGACCTCTGGCCCTTGTTGGGAATATCAGTCTCCCAGAATACCAGTATACCTGACTGCCCACCTCCCCCCTGCCCGCCACCCCCAGCCCCCAACCCTGTGTGTGTGTTGTCCCAAGTCTGGAGACTTCCCCACAGTCCCCTGAAAGGTTTAAACTGCCTCTGAGAAAACACCCTTTTTAAAACAAAATCCCCAGCAAGATCCCACAAGCTGCAGTCAGCTGTGTTGAGTGTTTTGTAATTTGGGAAAAGTTTATACAGAGAGAGAGTGAGGCAGAGAGGGGCTGAGACAGTGAAATCAAACCCCCCGGGACACCCAGAATGAAAATCACACAGCACAAAATCCCAGGATTGCCCCTTTCCAGGTTTTACTGAGAGATTGTCCAACTAAATATTAATTCCTGGGAAAAAGAGGGAGAGAGAGAGAATAAAGAGAGGCAGATAGAGGAAGGAAATGGAGAGAAAAGCAGAGAGAAATAGACAGAATGGGGGAAAAGCTGTGGAGAGGATGAAATGAAAATCTGAACATCTGTAAACTGAATTGTAAAGGCCTCTGTGAATTTTATTCAACAATTAGGTTCATTGCTCTGTCTCCGACCCCTGTTATTTTAGATTTAAAAGAAACTTATAGACAGTTTCATGCATAATTTACTCTTTGCCACCCACCTGTTTGTGACTAATTGCAAAGCCGGGATATTTTAACCCCAGGCTTTCAAACTCCAGCCCCCCCAAACACCCCACAATCGAACCAGAACTGGTTCATCCGAGGAAGCGTGATTAAAATTAAACCTGGATCAGGGTAAGAAAGAGACAACTCACATGCGGCCTATAGAACAGGCCTCAGTCCATCCATCCTCCTCTGGAGAAAAGCCCCTTGTCCAAGGATTCCAAGTCCCATTGCAGTCTTCAAAAATCAAATCCCTGGGAAGCAGAGAGAGAGAAAATAATTAATTAAAATACAAGAAATTGTTTAAATTAAATAGCACAAGAGGCCAGGATTCCCCTTCTCAGATTTTACTGAGAGATTGTCTAACTAGATATGAATTATTGGGGAAAAGAGAGAAAATTAATTCAATACAAGAAACCATTTAAATTAAATCTCACCGAAACGCAGGATTCCCCCCTCTCAGTTACACAATCTCTCAGAAACATCAGAATGGCATGAACAGAGAGAGAGAAATCTACAAACAGAATCTCCTAAAACTGAATCAAATATCCACAACCCCCCCGTCCATCCCTGTCTCCCTCTCAGACTCCAGGAGCTGCTCATCTCCCTCTTTCAGTTTGGGAAGGGGCTGCTGATTCCTTCGGGACACTTTTTAAAATCGCCCTCCCGGGATTGATTTCTACAACTCCCTCCATCTCCCTTTCACTATCTCCCTCTCTTTTCTCCCTCTGCTCCTGTCTCTCTCACTCAGTGTAAAGATGGATGTCCCTGTCTAGATCCTTGTCCCTGTCCCCTCTCTTTCTCACTCGTTGTCTCTGTCCATAGCTGTTTCTTTCCCTCTCTCTAATGTACTCTGCATTGAAATGAGCGATGCCATATTCCTGTCTCCCTGTTTATAATAACACAGTTTTTGTTGATTAAAGGTTTAAAGAGACACAAAGGAAGATGGAGCCAGAGAGAGAGAGAGATTCTGGTGAGTGATAGACAGATATGGAAGAATGTTCGCGAGAGAGAGATTCTGGTGAGTGATGGGACAGATATGGAAGAATGCTCGAGAGAGAGAGAGAGATTCTGGAGAGTGATAGATATGGAAGAATGCTCGAGAGAGAGAGAGAGAGATGAATGGAAAGAAACAGGAAGGGAGAGAAAGCTGAAGATAGGGGAAAAATACTGGAGGGAGAGACAGAGAGAAAAGCAGAGAGAAATAGAATGGGGAAGAAAGCTGTAGAGGGGAAGATAAATGTAAAGGCTGAACTTCAGAAAATTGAATTGTAATGTCCTCTGTGAAACGTATTTAACATTCGGGGAAGTCAGTCTCTCCCATCCCTGTTACTTTGGATTTGCATCAAACTTTTAGAAAGTTTCATATTACAGATATTTAATTTACTCTTTGCCACCCACCAAACGAATTGCAAAGCCGGGATATTTTAACCCCAGGGTTTTAAACTCCAGCCTCCCCACTTCCCACAATTGAACCAGAACTGGTTCATCCGAGGAAGCGAGATTAAAATTAAACCTGGATCAGGGTAATAAGAGATAACAACTCACTTGCAGCCTATAGAACAGGCCTCAGTCCATCCATCCTCCTCTGGAGAAAAGCCCCTTGTCCAAGGATTCCAAGTCATGTTGCAGTCTTAAATTCAAATCCCTGGGGAACAGAGAAAATAATTCATTAAAGTACAAGAAAATGTTTAAATTAAAGAGCACAAGAGCCCCAGGATTCCCCCTTCTAAGATCTCACTGAGACATTGTCTAACTAAATATTAATTCCTTGGGAGAGATAGAATATAATTAATTTAAATATAAGAAAATGTTTAAATTAAATAGCACAAGAGCCCAGGATTCCCCCTTCTTAGATTTTACAAAGAGAGATTGTCCAACAAAATATTATTTCCTGGGAAAAAGAGGGAGAGAGAGGGAATAAAAAAGAGAGACAGATAGACAGATAGAGGAAGGAAAGGGATGGAGAGAGAGAAAGCAGAGAGAAATAGACAGAATGGGAGAAAAGCTGCAGAGAGGACTAAATGAAATTCTAAACTTCTGAAAACTGAATTGTAAAGGCCTCTGTGAATTTTCTTCTGCAATTAGGAACAGCGCTCTGTCTCCCATCCCTGTTATCTTGGATTTAAAACAAATTGAGACAGTTTCATATTACAGACATTTAATTTACTCTTTGCCACCCACCTGAGGGTTAATATGTTTGTAACTAATTGCAAAGTGGGGATATTTTAACCCCAGGGTTTCAAACTCCAGCCCACCTCACACCCCACAATCGAACCAGGACTGGTTCATCCGAGGAAGCGAGATTAAAATTAAACCTGGATCGGGGTAATAAAGAGACGACAACTCACATGCGGCCTATAGAACAGGCCTCAGTCCATCCATCCTCATCTGGAGAAAAGCCCCTTGTCCAAGGATTCTGAGTCCCATTGCAGTCTCTCATGTATTCTGAATTGAAATGAGTGATGCCATATTCCTGTCTCCCTGTTTACAATAACGGAGAGTTTTTATTGATTAAAGATTTAAAGAGACACAAAGAAAGATGGAGCCAGAGAGAGAGAGACATTCTGGAGAGTGATAGACAGATATGGAAGAATGCTCGAGAGAGAGAGAGAGAGATGAGTGGAAAGAGACAGGAAGGGAGAGAAAGCTGAAGATGGGAAAAAGTACTGGAGGGAGAGACAGAGAGAAAAGCAGAGAGAAATAGTCAGAATGGGGAAGAAAGCTGTTGAGGGGAAGATAAATGTAATGGCTGAACTTCAGAAAATTGAATTGTAATGTCCTCTGTGAAACTTATTTAACATTCGGGTAAATCACTCTCTCCCACCCCTGTTATTTTGGATTTATATCAAACTTTTAGACAGTTTCATATTACAGATATTTAATTTACTCTTTGCCACCCACCAAAGGGTTAACATGTTTGTGACTAATTGCAAAGCCGGGTTATTTTAACCCCAGGGTTTCAAACTCCAGCCCTCCCACATCCCACAATCTAACTAGAACTGCTTCATCCGAGGAAGCGAGATTAAAATTAAACCTGGATTGGGGTAATAAGAGATAACAACTCACATGCGGCCTATAGAACAGGCCTCAGTCCATCCTTCCTCCTCTGGAGAAAAGCTCCTTGTCCAAGGATTCCGAGTCCCATTGCAGTCTTCAAAATTCAAATTCCTGGGAAGAAGAGAAAATAATTAATTAAAATACAAGAAAATGTTTAAATTAAATAGCACAAGAGCCCAGGATTCCCCCTTCTCAGTTGCACAATCTCTCAGTAAAATCTAAACATTAATTCTTGGGGAAAGAGAGAGAGAGAAAATAATTAAAATACAAGAAATTATTTAAATTAAATACAACAGCAAAAACCCAGGATCTCCCCTTAGTTACACAATCTCTCAGTGACATCCAAACACAACAAGTCAGTTGTAAAGCAGAGACGAAAGAGATTGAGACAGTTCCCTCCCTGTGTGTTTCTCTCTGTCTCTCTATTCCACTCTCATTCAGATCTCGCTCCCTCTGATATGAAACATTAAATCTGGATCAGGGTAATAAACACACACAACTCACCCGGGTGAAGCCTCAGTCAGCCCTCCCTCTGGAAGAAGCTCCTCTCCCTCGTCCTGGTCACAAACATTCCCGTCCTTTGGATCCGCGACACATCCCCAGTTTTCAAAATTCCTCAGGAGAAAGAGAGATAAAAATTGGTTAAAAAGAGAGAGAAAAAGAGACAAGGCCATTTTAACAATAAGACACACAACATATCACAGCGAGGAGTCCAGCATTTCCATTCAAGTCCATTCAGCATCATGTCCACACAAGCAAAGCACAGGTCAAAAAGCAGATTGACACACACACTGAATCAGAGTGGGAATGTTTTCAGTGCAGGGGGATTATTGGTGTGGGGACTGAAGGCTCTCAGATTCACATTTATCCTGAGTGTGCTGGATGCAAACCCCACCCTGAGTCTCTGACATGTTTACAATGTCTGTCTCTCTATTGAGATGCTAATTCACCCCCCCTCCCCCTCTCACCCAGAGGAGTTTGTGGCAATGTCAGACTGACTCTTGATATGTTAATGCAGGCCGGCAATGGATTCTGCAAGTTCCTGTCTTTAGTTTCTTTAGTTTAGTTTCAAACTTTATTTCTTTTCCCCTGTAGGTCGTGTTCGTCCATTTCAAAAAACCCCCTGACCCCCCCACAGCAGCCCTGAAAATCCTTGCAGCCGCTCCCCACAACCCAGCGAGTGGAGGGGGAATGGGGATGTGTGAGTGAGTGTATTGGGGGGATTGTGTCAGTGTGTGTCTGTCTATCCCCCCCTCTCTGCTCACACTTCCTGCCCAGCCTGCTGAAGACAGGGAAAGAATGGGAGTTGAACAAAGCCTCCTCTCTGCCTCCATTTTCAAAGGATTTGCCCCTTTCTCACACCAGTTTTGTCCATTGAGCTGTCCCTATCAATTGGAAAAAAGTTTTATTAATCTCCCTGTGAGATATGAAGTCACTAATTACTAAATACAGGCAAAAACATCCCATTATTATACAGGGAGCTTCAATGGGATTTTAAACTGAAATCCTCGGATGTCAATTCCTTCGGTGAAAAGTTTCTAATTCATTAATTTGGATTAAATTAAAAGCGGCCAGTATATTCTCACCAGCTGCTTTCTGTTAACTCTCCCCCTTATCACCGGTGGTTAGCACTGCTGCCTCACAGCGCCAGGGACCCGGGTTCGATTCCCGGCTTG